>NC_044033.1:142264322-142592477 GCF_901765095.1 Microcaecilia unicolor
CCATAACATTTTGGATGTCTGATGGCTTTTGCTGCCAGGATATGCAGTAAAAGCAGTTGATTGATTTAAGATGTACTTCACAACGTACTTATGTAATTAGTTAGGGGTCACACACAGGAACTGTAGAGCACTGGCAAACTCTCTGCAGTGCTAGATTGAAGGTTCTGTAGGGACAAGCTGGCCAATATTTAAAACCATTTAACCAGCCAGGAATGGCTTCTAGTAGGTTAGATGGCACATAGCTGGCTATCAGGCTTATTTTCGAAAGAGAAGGACGCCCATCTTTCAACACAAATCGGAAGATGGGAGTCCTCCCAGGGTCGCCCAAATCGGAATAATTGAAAGCAGATTGTGGCCATCCCCAACTGCTTTCCATCGCGGGGACGACCAAAGTTCCCAGGGGCATGTTGGAACCGTAGCGAAGGCGGGACTGGGGCATGCTTAACAAATGGGCGTCCTCGGCCAATAATGGAAAAAAGAAGGGCATCTCTGACGAACACTTGGCCGACTACTTGGTCCATTTTTTCTTGCAACCAAGCCTCAAAAATGTGCCCAAACTGACCAGATGACCACCGGAGGGAATCAGGAATGACCTCCCCTTACTCCCCCAGTGGTCACTAACCCCCTCCCACCCTAAAAAAAACTTTAAAAATATTTTTTGCCAGCCTCAAATGTCATACCCAGCTCCCTGACAGCAGTATGCAGGTCCCTGGAGCAGTTCTAGTGGGTACTGCAGTGCACTTCAGGCAGGCGGACCCAGGCCCATCCCCCCTCCCCCACCTGTTACACTTGTGGTGGTAAATGTGAGCCCTTCAAAACCCACCACAAACCCACTGTACCCACATCTAGGTGCCCCTGTTCACCCCTTAGGGCTATGGTAGTGGTGTACAGTTGTGGGGAGTGGGTTTTGGGGGGGTTGGGGGGGGGGGTGCTCAGCACACAAGGTAAGGGAGCTATACACCTGGGAGCAATTTATGAAGTCCACTGCATTGCCCTCTAGGGTGCCAAGTATGTGTCCTGGCATGTAAGAGGGACCAGTGCACTATGAATGCTGGCTCCTCCCACGACCAAATGGCTTGGATTTGGTCTTATTTGATGTGTCCTTGGTTTCCATTATCGCCGAAAACCGGGGACGACCATCTCTAAGGACGACCATCTCTAAGGTCGACCTAAATGTTGAGATTTGGGCGTCCCCAACCGTATTATCGAAATGAAAGATGGACGCCCATCTTGTTTCGATAATACGGGTTTCCCCGCCCCTTCGTGGGACGTCCTGCAAGGACGCCCTCAGGAAAACTTGAGCACCCTGTTCAATTATGCCCCTCAATATGTGCCAATATTCAACAGGAGATAGCCAGCTATGCGCCTGAATATTGCCAGCAACCAACTATCTGCTGATATTCAGCATATTACCGGCTAAGTTTGGCAGCCAAATTAGACCACCGAAATAGCAGGCCTATCTTTGGCTGGATTAAACAACTGGTCAGCACTGAATATTGGCTTGGCCAGTTAAATTTAAACTGGTCAAAAAATACCTGGATATTCAATGCCAGTCACCGAAAATGGCCCAGCATTGACTATCAGGGCTGACCACCGACCAATGTGAGGCAGACTAGCTATCTGCTGCAGTCTGAATATCGGGCCCAATGTCTTCAAATGGGTTAGTGATTCTCAGTTTTCATAAAATCTAGATGAGGAATATAATGAATTTCCATGGCCACCAAGAGACACACAGCTGGGCCTGGGGCAGAACCGGACTGCCGTGTCCCCGCCCTCCCACTCATGTCGCCGTCCCCACCCCACTAAGGCCCCCACCCAACTCACGCTGCCACCCCTACCCGCTGTACAAGCTGGCATGTTTGAAAATATAAGCGGGATCAAATAAAAATTCTACCGAGCAATAAAGAACCACAGCGTGGATGCAGCAGCTCATAGGTTTGTTCACTTTGTTGGGGGTTGACTGCTGCATGAGGAAGATGAAAGAGAGACTAACCTAATTGGCTTCAACTTTTTGATGTCATCCCGTCTCCTATTTTCATTCAACCTCCTTGGTTTCTCCTGTTTATGCCGGGTGTCGGGACCCAGATGATTGCATTAACGTGATATCACATTAAAGCAGTTGTCCAGGTCCTGGGTGGTACACAGGAGCAGAAGAAATAGGCAGCTGGCACCAGGTCCGGGTCCCCCATTGGAGGTTGGGCCCGGGGAAGTCCCCCCCCCCCCGACAGCCAGGGCCGCCGAGAAGGGGGGGACAGGGGGGACAAAATTCCCCTGGCCCGGGCCTCCATGGGAGGGCCCGGCGCCGCTGCCGCAGTCTGGCCCGCCCACCCTCCATCGCTCCCTGGCATTGAACTTAAGCGCCTCACCTTCGAAAGCGCAGCAACAAGCAGTGGCAGACCACTCCTTCCTTCCATGTCCCGCCCTCGCCTGATGTAACTTCCGCAAGGGTGGGACACGGAAGGAAGGAGTGGTCTGCCGCTGCTTGTTGCTGCGCTTTCGAAGGTGAGGCGCTTAAGGTCAGTGCAGAGGGCCCGGGGGTGGAGAGAGGGCCCGGTGGCGGGTGAGCCCGGTGACCTTGGGGGGGGGGGGGGCCGGGGGCGGCCTTGTCCCGGGCCTGGCCCAGTCTCTCGGTGGCCCTGCCGACGGCTCTGTGAACTTCTATTGCTGTAACTGAATAATCTCATTCATTCTTCTATTTATATATATATATTTCAGAATTAATAGAAATATAAGCTTAATAAGTAGTTTTTCTGATGCTATTTAAATGTGACAACCAATTTATTTCTTAGATTACTTTTTTCAGTGTGTAGCCACGTTTCTCCTGTAGCATTATAAATGTGAACCCTTCCTCTCCTAAAGGCAAGACTGGGGTGTGGGGAGGGTTTGGACAGGAACAGTGAGAGAAGCATCACAGTCCTATAGCTTAATAGGCTGGCCAAGGAAAATAAAATGCTTTTAAATCAAATACATGAAAAAACAACAGCTGAGAAATATATTACATTAAATGTCATCTATGGCTGAAGAGAGTTATTTCAACAGCTTATCTGTGTGTGTGTATCCAGGAGATACTGGGGGAGGGGGGGGGGTTAAGTCTGATTTTTGGGCCTGCAATGGTAATAATATTGTTTTCTAACTTTTGACAAACTTCACTACAAAGAAGGAAAACAAACTTACACTTGTGTTTATTGTCGACTGCATTTTCATTTGTAGAAACTTGAAAAGAAACAGAAATATATATTAAGCCTTAACTTTAACCATCAACGTTTAACAATGATAGCATTTTAAATTCATGCAAAATCTACACTTCTCATCACGGAAAATACCATGGGTCAAAATTGCAAGGTGGCAAAAAATTAAGCAGGAGAGAAGATACAAACCATGGTTGCCGGAGTCAACAGAAAAAAATAACTGGACTGAAAGCAGAGGTTGAAAACTTGCCAAATTTTCAACTATTTGTTACCAGAACATTCCCTACATTTTTCAAAAATATTCATATCAGGCAGGCAGCGTAGGGTCCAGATCCCTTCCTTCAGAGCAGGGTCACTCAGGACTGGCCATGATCATGCTGAGGAAGTGATATGTTCTGGACTGGGGATGGAGGGAAGATGGTTACTGGCTACCAATTAGTAAAAAGTGTGTGCAGTGGAGAGGACATCTGCACAGCCTTTGGACTGGAACTGGTTACGTAGTACCACCCGGGCAAGCTGCCTGCAGTGGATATTGCAATTCCATTTACGCAGGATGCAAAGTGCAAACAATTAAGAAACTCCAGACTGCCCAGGACACTGCAGCCAGACTCATATTCGGAAAGACGAAATATGAAAGCGCTAAACCCCTTAGAGAAAAATTACATTAAAAGATCGAATTGCATTCAAAACCTGCGCCAGGACTCACAAAATTATTCATGGAGAGGCCCCATCATACATGTCAGACCTAATGGACTTACCAGCATGAAATACCAAAAGTTCATCACGTACTTTCCTAAACCTCCACTACCCCAATTGCAGAGGACTTAAATACAAATCAATACATGCATCTAGCTTCGCCTACCTCTGTACACAATTCTGGAATAAACTACTGGATACTATAAAAACAACCCATGACTTGACAACCTTCCGGAAGTTACTGAAGATGCACCTGTTCAAAGAGTCTTACAAAAAGTATCCTTCTTAATGACTTTATTCCTAATCTACATCAGAACCAAGCAATACTGATCCCTTCCAGTTTGATTATTTTATCATAGTATCATTATTGAACATTATATCTTAACCTGCTCTTACTCATATGTTATGTATTATCACATTATTTACCCTATTTACCTGATATTCTTGAATATTAATTGTAACAATATACTGTACCTCTTACTCTGTTAATGGTGTTGACATTGCAACATAATGTAAGCCACATTGAGCCTGCAAATAGGTGGGAAAATATGGGATACAAATGTAGCAAAATAAAAATAAATAAATGGATGAGAAAGAGAAAAGGGGAAAAAAAGCAACTAAAGTTTTTAAAAAAGCCAACCAAAGTATATTCATAGCTGCATTCATCATTTGTAAGGACAGAATCCCTCACAATGGGGCACCGGCAGGGAAAGAGATGAGAACTGAATATATGGCTTCTTGTTCTCCAAAAGGAAATTTCAATAGGGATTTCTTCACTATGAAGGAGAAAGGGGGATCTGGTAGGGGAAATTATACTCTTGGGGAGCACATGTCAATAGAAACAGAGTACAAAAGCAGTGGAAAGAAGTTATGGCATAAAACCTTAGAAGAAACTTTAACTTTTATGGATTTTGCGAGGCCTCTCTTCTCCAGAGACAAGTTGGGGAGATGCAGGCACACTTGATGGTGAAGTCTCTCAACTGAATCTGATTGCCAGTGCTCTCTTCTCGCTAAAGAAGCCTTTCTTGGTTTCAGTGAGCATGTGCAGGGATTCTCACACTTGGAGCAGCTTTTCCTGTCTCCTCAGTTTTTTTGTCTCCCACTCCTGAGCAGCAGTGGTGTAGCCATGGGTGAGCCCAGGTAGGCTCAAGCCCACCCAGTAGCAGCACACCTATGATGTGGCTGGCAGGGTTTCCCAATCCCTGCCAGCCAAAAACTCCCAACAAACTCTCCCTCCCGCATATCTTTTACATAGAAGATCTTTGCTGGCAGCAAGTAGCGCCGGCACCACAGTCTTCCCTCTGATGTACTCCCGCCTATGTGGAAACAGAAAGCTGCATTAGAAGGAAGGCTGTGGGACCAGTGTGAGCAATGTGTATCAATCGGTGCTCACTGGTGAAGATCTGCTATTTAAAATGTATGCGGGGGGGGGGGGGGGTGGTTGAGAGACTGTATGGAATGTGGGCGGGCAAGAGAGGGAAAGACCGAATCCACCATGGCAGGGTAGGGTTCTTCTGCCCATCCAACTTGTGTCCATCCAGAAATGGGTGTCTGGCAACACCCCTTATGAGTGGTCGAATCTCTCCCCTCCCCAAAGTTATTCAGTAGCTCCAGTTAAAAAAAAAAAAGAGAGAGAGAAAAACTGACAAGAAACAGGCAGAAGATCTCCTTCCAACATGGTCGCAGCAGTCCTGTGAAATACTGAGAAGGTTGACTGGATGCCAAGGGCCTTGTTCCTACCTTCAAGGCCCAGTCTCAGTGCTACTGAGGGAGGTGAGTACAGGACCACACACATCTTCAGCTCCTATCACTGTGCTGGTGGTGGGGAGCTCTTCTCTGAAGGAGCCAGGTCACAAGCCTTCAGACCACTGCTCTACCACTACACTGCCGAAAACTTCAGCCATTGCTGGTGATGGTTCCCATCCACCAGCCACACATCATGCAGCACAATCACCAATACAGCACAAACCCCAAAAATTGTCTGGAGAAGACACAGCACTGCTCTCAACTCCCTTCCAACCCACTCCTGGCATAGAAGCCAGTGACCATAGAGCATATGAAGCACAAAACCTCTGACACTTCTCCTCTCCAGTCCAGTTGGGGAAATAAGAGGCCCCTTTTGTCTCCAGGAAGGGACCCCCCTCCTGCTAAAGCGGGATTGCCCTCAACAATGACCCTATTGATCCCAGAGGTCTCCTTCCCTGGTGCTCAAGGCCAAACTGCATCTTTTTTGCATTTCCTACAAACATTTATACAGGACAGCATAGCTTTTTTGCAGCAACTCTAGGCACCGACCTGATCCTATCTCTCTGGAACCCAAGGAAGCACCTGCCTCATGCCCAAAGTTTGTTCCTTCATGCCACCAGCAGTGGAATCAAGCCACACCACAGGTATCTCCAGAGCTGCCACTCCTTCTTACCAACACATCTATGAATGGGTGGATGGACATGGCCCATTTGTCTGGACTGGTCTGATAGGACTAAAGGAAAGAAAGTTATAAGGTAACACATAACTTATCCTTTGCTGTCTTACCTCCTTTATGCTCTCCTGTCCTGTTTGAATATGGATTTCCATTTCTATTCTTCAATATTTTATTTTAAATTTTGTAAAACACTTTGATGTGACTCACAAAAGGTGGTTACCAGATATTTGGTCTCCTGGGGGAAATCCCCAGACTCCCACCAGGCTCTGATGGATCCAGATGCACTTACTGGGAAACCTGTATCTTTCAGTCTACATGTCTCCAGAACAGCAACCACAATCAACATACTCTGATCAGGAGCTCACCAACTTCAAACTCTCCCTATCAACACTTCAATCTGATGCAACTGGAGGATGCCACAACCTCTGCATATGCCAGACCTTGTGTAAACTATCCCACAGCTCCAGGTCACCTTACAGGAATCTATATATCATCCCTTGGTCACCGTTCACCAGACACCAGTTCCTGAAATGCAGCCTATCCCTTCATCAGCCACTCAACCTCCAACTCCAGCAGAAGACTACTTATATCCTCATTTCTTAAAGAATGTTTTCTTGGGGATGAGGAAGAAATTGGACTAGAATCCTTTCCCTTGCTAGTGAATGAGTCCTAGCTCCATGGTGTTGCTGTGCAGAAGGTTGGTGAGCTCTGCAGCGAGAATAGGAACATTATTGGCATTAAACTCTAATCCAGAGACTATGAACAGGAAACACTTCCTGATCATTCTGTGCAACATTGAGCAAAGGATCCTTGCATTACCAGTTCATCAGGACTTGCAGGACCTCCAGCTCACTAACTGGCAAATGCCTTATTCTATTCCTCCAGCTTCAAAACACCTTGACCTAAAATACAAGGTACAGAAAGCTCCAGGCCATAACATTTCACAGCTTCCCCATCATTCTATGGTTTCTGAGTCAGTAATCAAAAAGGCAAAGTCGAACAAAATGCAGTTCCATGTTCCTCCAGGCAAGGAATCCAGACTATTAGATTCTATTGGCAGAAGGCTGTACCAAGGAGCCATGCTTGCCATCTAGATACAAGCTCATCAACTTCAAATTCTCCATATCAACATGCAACTGGAGGACACCATAACCTCTGCATATGCCAAACTGTGTGGAACTATATCACAGTTCCAGGTCACCTTACAGGAATTTACATATCATCTTATCCATTCCCCTATAATGCCTACAATACCTATAGACCAATAGAATTGGTTGAAGAACTGTTGATGATAAGATTTTCTGTAGGTGGATGTAAAGCTCACCCAATGTAGAGCAGTCATCATTAATTTGAGAGACAGTATCTTTAACCTTCTCCCCAAACAGGCTGTCACCCAGGCAAGGAGCATCAGTGAGGGGGTCATGCAACACTTCTTGCGTGGCTCAAAGCTTCTGATCTTCAAGAAGTGTTGCCTTTTCCAATAAGCTTCCTACCCTCAGCCAACAAGGAATCTAGAACAGTCTCAGTGCTACAGTTATTGCGGAAGCCTGACTGAGACTAATGTAAAAGTTGAAATTTATCCAGAAAATCAGATAGTTGTTTAGTTACCATACCGTTCCCTCCATAATTTTTAAAAATAGTGGAAAGGAGGCAACCAGGAGATAATTAGTAATATCTGTAAGTGGAATAGGAGTTAAAATAATTTCACCTTTAGTTATTGGAAACATCCCCATGGCCAGCTGGTAGTTTATGTGAGAGAAGATCCGCCAGCAAGCGGAAAACTCAAGCACCCCACGGTAAAAACAATAATGTGTAAAAGTGGGAGTACGACCAAGGATACCAGAAACTGGAGGATGTTCTTAAATAAAAAACTTTATTGAAGGTTTGAAGACTCGACACAACGTCGTGTTTCGGCCGTCAGGCCTGCATCAGGAGTCTGCTGTGCAGAGTGCTGCAGAGCAATGATGATGGAAATCCTCTGAAGATTTTACAGCAGTCTCTTGCACGGAGAGTTGCTAAATAGTAATGAGGTTGGTTCTTCAAAAATGACGTGGTAGTCTTTAGAAAGACTATTTGAAAAAAGTCCGTCAGAAGCGCTGCACGCACTATTGGTAATGATATACTATACTTGTGAAACAGTAATAAAAATTCAGTCTCTGATAATTCTCACCAAAGTCTGCCTACTGGAATGGGTTGTTCTTTTACAACATGTAGAGCTAAACCATTTAAATTTTTAACATGGGAATCTGTTGTTGCATCTTATTAACTTTTTCTCTGAAGTAATCTGCCAACGTCTGGGCCAAAACTGTAGTGTGTTCACTCATCTGTGATAATACTTTTGGTTTGGTAAGTGGATTTACCAGTTGAAAAAGTTTATTCTGATTCATCTGGTCATTCCCTAGTACTTGAGAGTAATACGCTTTCTTTTTAGCCCTAATCAGTTGTCTATAAGTTTTATTAGCTATCTTCCATGTTCTTTTGTTCTCTAGAAATCTATGTTTTTGCCAAGTTCTCTCACAACCATTGTGTCAGCATGAAGAATCAGCGAAGTGTAAGCTTTGGTCACATATCCTTCTTTCACCTAATTCTTCTGCACAGACCCAAAGTTTCTGCCGAACGTTCTTGCCAGTTTTCATTCAAACCAGTCCACTGTCCTTCTGGCCTTCTTCACAGCTTCCCACACTTCAGCAGCAGAAGATGCCCTCCATACTCTGGATTGCCAACTTGTACTGCTCTATTATCTTAAGCACAGAATCACTCTGCAAGTCTACCCAGCTCTTCTTTACCTTTAACCCCAATAATCCTGGCCTCCTAACCTCCGAAAAGGACCATATCCCTTTGGGTAGTGGACTACATAGAATTTTATTACTAAGAAGCGGGCCTTCCAGTACCAGACCAAGTAACAGCACACAGACTCAGGGCCAACACTTCTGCAGTGGCTCATTTCAGAGATATACCTTTACTAGACATTTGCAAAACAGCAACTTGGGCTTTGCCTTTCACATTCATCTGCCACTACTGTTTGGACTCCTCCAAAGCTCAGGACATGGCGTTCAGCCAGTGTTACCTCTTAAACCTTTTCACTTGTTGAGTTCATCATCAACAACATCACCAACCACCCCACTAATACTTGGCTAGGGACTCATCATTAAGTGTGCTTCCATCTCCACTGCTTGTCTCCGGAGAAAGCATAACAGGAGTTCTCCGTAGACAGCAGGGGAATGCAGCCATTCTTACCTGCCCATCATCCCCTCTTTATTCAGATAGCTACTGGGCAAAACTAAGGAGACAGTGGAAACTGCTCCAGGCACAAGAATCCTTGCGCATGCTCGCTGAAGCCGAGAAAAGCTTCTTTATCTAGGGAAGAGCACTAGAATGCAGGTTCAGTCAAGAGATTTCAGCATCAAGAGAGGCTGTCTATAGAATCCCCCCCCCCCCCCCCCCCATTACAGGTAAGAAACTTCGCTTTCTTGCATTATATATTTCTAAAACTAAACCCCCAATATTCAGCCCATGACAGTCAGTGCTTTTTTTAAAACACCAGCTGTTGCAGGTTTTTCATGCATGGACACTAGTGCTGAATATCCAAGGTAACACAAGTATTCAGACTAGTACCCGTATTACTATCTGGATAAAGTTACAATGGCCTTTTACTATCATAATGTTATCCAGATAGTTAACAGGTTAGCAGACTGAATATCACTGCTAGCCAGGTAATGCCCAGCCTCCAAACCACCCTGGCACATTTGGATAGTACTGGGGTGTCAGTAGATTTTAAGTGGTTTTATCTGGATAATGTCATTTATTTATTTATTTATTTATTGGGATTAAACTGCCTTTATGAAGAGATTCACCAAAGGTGGTATACAGCAAATATAGCTTAACATAAAACTTAACATTTTCTTAACAGCATAACAATAGTAAAATGGCCAAATATAGGCATGAATCAATGAGTTAAACTTGGAGACGGGGGGGGGGGGGGGGTAGGGGGCAAAGGGCAGGACCAACAGAAGAGAGGTCGGATTAGGGAGTACAGTGACTGCTGTTCTCTGCTCTGGTCCAGGCTCACCTCCTCCCCTCCAATTCCCTGCAAGCTGCCTGGAAAGGAAGGGGAGGGGCTGAAACAGAATTCCCTTGCTGCTTTGCATTCTGAAAAGGTGGAACTGCATTTCAGGCCATTTCCCCCCAAATTAAACTCTGCTGATAATAACCATGTCAAAAGCTCCGTATTCGGCCGGGTTAGAAGTACCCAGCAGGAATATTAGTGCCAAGAAATTAGGGAAAGAACAGTTAAGAGTGTTTGGTTACCTTGTTGCTATACATTGTTAATGTCCCTTTCTCAGAAGCCGTAATTATTGCATCCATCTGTGAAACTTTCACAATACACTGAATTGTGTCTCTTCGCTTTTTACCGCCACCTGCCAATGGTACAAAATTTGTTGTTTCCGCCTTAGTTGCTCAGAAAAACATGGAACAATATACTTGAGCACATACTAGACTTTTGCCAGTTGGTATTCAGCCCATGCCAGGCAGTGTTTTTTTCAAACATTGCCTGCACGGCAGTGGCGTAGACACAGGTGGGCCTGAGTGGGCCAGGGCCCACCCACTTAGGGCACAGGCCCACCCAACAGTAGCACATGTTTAATGGTAGCTGGTGGGGATCCCAAGCTCCACCAGCTGAAGACTTCCCCCTGATGGTAAGGAAAACACTACTCTCCATGATACTGGCACCTACTCATGCTCAGTTTTCAGCACATGCCTGCTGCAGACTGCCAAGGTGGAAAGAAGTGTTTTTCTGCCAGCTGAGATATTTTTTGATGTTGGTGTGTGTGTGGGGGGGGGGGGGGGGGGGGGAGGGAGGGAGAACACGTGGTGCCCACCCACTGCTTGCCTAGGCCCACCTAAAATCTGTTGCCTGGCTACACCCCTGCTGCACGGGTTGAATTAGAACCAGATATCCAGTACTAGCCTATGTTGGGGAACTGGCACTGAGTATATGGATGTTTGGCACACCCAGAAGTTATCCGAACACTGGCAATATTCAGTGCCAGTACCTGGATAACTAACTGGGCATAGTTAGGACTGCATTTTATACAGTCCTACTTGCCTGCTTATTCGGACACTGGCACTGAATATTGGCAATGCCAGATAACATCAGTTTCAACATGGAAACAAAGCATTTTCAAAACAGGAAAAAGAGAAATAAATCCACTTACAATCAAATAAGATATATTTCAAGCCCACATTAAGAGAGCTGCATAGATTATATTCAAAAAGAAAATAGATAGAAAGAAAGCATCAAAGTGTACCAATGCTATTGTATTACTTATCCCAAAATACTAATCCCCATCTATGTTCTATCAGATATCTGTCCCTTATCCAAAAATGAATTGCTCCAATTGGCCATGTTAAAGTAAGCTCTAAAGGTCCTGTTTACTAAGCAGCATTATAGGCTGTGAAGGATCCCTCCGCTCCTTTAAGGGAAACTCTGGCCTCCGGCCCAAGTTTTATATATGATAATCCACTGGGATACAATACCCTGTAATCCCCAGATGTGCCCTGCGACCTGGGGTATGTCAGCAGCACTATTTCAGCACAACTCCCAAAATATACAGTCAGGAAAATAACTCCAACAGTTTCAAGAATGTAGTTCCAAAAACAAACAGTTCAAAAAAAAACCCCAGTAGTTTTTAATAATGCAGTTCCAAAAGCAAAACAGTTCAGGAATCTCAACAGCTTCAAAAATGCAGTTCATAAACACCCAGCTCAGATATCCCCCCTTCAGCTTCAATACTGCAGTTCAACACAAACAGGGCATGAATCTCAGCAGTCACAATGGTGCAATTCAAAATAAGCAATTCCAAAAACAAAACCGTTCCAAAAACAAGCAGTTCAAAGAAAGCAAGCACTTCCAAACAGGCAGTTCAAAAGCAAGCAGTTTAAAAATCCCACCAGCAGTTCAGAGGGAGAGAGCCTCCACGGGTCCCACCCTTCTCTGGCCAGCTCTATCTCCTGGCTTCCTCCCACTTGACCCCGTCGCTTCCTGGCTCCTCCACAATAGCCACTGGACTTTTCCTTTAGGAAGCCATCCAAACCTTTTTTAAACCCCGCTAAACTGACTGCTTTTTAGGGTTTGCCAATTACTACCACCAGTTTATACACCACTACTTGACAAAAGTTCAACAGCACAAAAGAAAGTGGAAAAGAAACCAACTTCAAGAGATCAGTCCACACCAAGGGTAAGATGCTCCAATAAACAAATTTTCAATACGAATTTGTTGGTGCAAGACAGTATTTTTCTCTGCATTTAGAGAGATCAATTCCTATACTCCACTGTCAATCAGTATACAACTGTGCACTCACTGATTGACCCCTGATGAAGGCTTTTTTAAAAGCCGAAACACGGACCATGTAGGGTCCAAATAAAATTGTTTATTGGAGCATCTTATCCTTGATGTGGACTGATCTCTTGAAGTTGGTTTCTTTTCCACTTTCTTTTGTGCTGTTGTACAATCTGTTAAATTATCTGCATTGTCTGTATGTATTCCTGAGGGTGTGTCGGGGCTGGGAGAGAGAAAAACCATGTGTTGGTGCCATTTTCAAATCTATGCATGGGATTTCCAAGGGATAATATAACCACAGAGAAAGCAGGGGCAAATTTCAGAGAAAGCTTTTTCCCAGACCAATATTCAAAGCAAAGATAAGGGCATACTTTCACTTTGAATTTGGGTGCAAGGTTCCTGGGTAGAACATAGAGAGGCCCTTTTACCAAACAGAGGTAAAAAGTGGCCTTAGTGTGCCCTTATGTGGGTCATTCTCGCACACTAAGGCCATTTTTACCGCTGGAATAAAATGACCGGATTTCCCATTTTAATGGCCATGTGCTAATTTTTCCATTAGCGTGTGGCCATTATCGCATTATTGCATGAGCTCCTACCACCACCTTATTTGTAGGCAGTAGGGACTCACACGCTAAATCTGCGCTAATCGATTAACGTACGGCAATGCCCACTCTCCACCCCACGACCCGCCCCCAGCGCTAAATAATAAACTTTAGTTAGCATGTGGGTAGCAAATGCACATCACCAAATTCCATAGGACACCTCAGCATGCCCCATGGTAAGCCATTTTTTTGCTGCAGTAAGCACTTTGTACAAGGGTCCCACAGACTTTGCGTCAGTGCAAGCAATCTGCCCCATTACCAATACTGAAGAGCCCTTTTACAAAGGTGCGGCAGGCTCTACATGTGTTCAGCGTGCGCAGAGACCATCGCCAGGGGCATGGTAATTTCATACTTGGCGCACGCCTATACCACCAGGACAAATTATTTTTTTTATTTCCTACCGCGCACAGCGTTTCCAGCGTTAATCGGCAGTTGGCACGCACTGACCAGTCACTGCACGTGTAGTGCGTTGAGTCCTTACTGCTAGATCAATGAGTGGTGTTATGGGCTCAGACCGTAAATAGGCATGCGCTGGTTTCAATTTTACCGCAGGTCCTTTTCCCGGCCCATTGGAAAAAAAAATCCCTTTTTCCCAGAGGAAGTAAAAACTGGCCCAGGGCGCACCAAATACACATGCCCACACTACGGCAGGCCACTTTTTGCCACAGCTTAGTAGAACTGCCCCTCGGTAATTCTCTGCTGCTGCTGTTTTTCTGATGTAGGAACACGGGTATGCAGTTGTAAAAGGTTCTGATAACAGATTTTGAGAGCGTGAGCGAATATGGATACCAGTGTATACACCATTTTAACTTCACCAATGATTGCATAGCATAAACAAATATAGTAAAAAAGAGTTACCCACTTCTGGGACAAGTATAGCTGTCTACCGCGTTGGGCTCTGTCAGCCCCAGCTGAGTAGTGGTGCTTAGTGGAAGGTTAAGATAACATCACCAGTATTTACATCTAGGTAGAAAAGGAGGGCTGACGGTGCAATGATGCAGGTTTGTGGTGATGAGTGTTCTGGCTGACAGCCTTACTCATGTACCCAGTTCTGAGCACTGTTCACATTTAATTTTATCTTTATTTATTTAGTGTGGACTTATCTGCTCTATACTATGTACAGAGTTTGAATTTAGTATCACAGACGCTGATGTAAACAGGTTTCTATTTCTAAGTATTTAACAGATTTTTACTAACAGGACAATTCTATTTCCTATTAAAGATTAGAAATACCAGTTGCATTCTCAACTCTCTCTCGTTTAGAAATCATGAACACTGAGTTCTCTTCATTCAGTTGGGAGTCAAGGACGTTTTCTTCTGTTTGGAAATATCCAAAAATCTAAAAGCAAACAAATAATCTAAGTTATGCATTTTAATAACAAACTCAGCAAAGAGGTAACAAGAAAAATAAAGCAAAAGCAATCAATATTCTATATTTGTATAGGATAACAAACAAAAAAACAACAACAAAAATATTTAAAAATTAAGGATAATTGGGTCGTCCAAATCGGTATAATCGAAACCCAATTTAGGACGTCTCCAACTGCACTCCGTCGCAAGGACAGCCAAAGTTCAAGGGGGTGTGTCGGAGGCATAGCAAAGGCGGGACTTGGGCATGCCTAACACCTGGACGCCCTTGACCCATAATCGAAAAAAACAAGGACGTCTTGACGAACACTTGGATGTTTTCACCAGGACCTGTTTTTCTTACGACTAAGGCACAAAAAGGTGCCCAAAATGATCAGATGACCACCAGAGAGAATCGGGCATGATCTCCCGTTACTCCCCCAGTGGTCACTAACCCCCTTCCACCCTCAAAAACATCCTTAAAAATATGTCGTGCCAGCCTCTATGCCAGCCTCAGATGTCATATTCAGGTCCATGAAGCAGTTTTAGTGAGTACTGCAGTGCACTTCAGACAGGCAGACCCAGGCCCATACCCCGCTTACCTTTTACATTTGTTGAGGAAACAGCGAGTCCTCCAAAACCCACCACAAACCCACTGTACCCACATGTAGGTGCCCCCCTTCACTCGCAAGGGCTATGGTAATGGTGTACAATTGGGGGTAGTGGGTTTTGGGGGGGAGGATTTGGGGGGCTCAGCACACAAGATAAGGGAGATATGTACCTGGAAGCAATTCATGAAGTCCAATGCAGTGCCCCCTAGGGTGCCCAGTTAGTATCCTGGCATGTCAGGGGGACCAGTGCACTACAAATGCTGACTCCTCCCATGCCCAAATGACTTACTTTAGGACGTTTTTGACATGGACGTCTCTGGTTTTGAAAATCACCGAAAGTCAGAAACGTCCATGTGTAGGGACGACCAAATCTAGGGACGTCCAAATTTAAGGATTTGGACGTCTCTGATGGTATTTTCAAAACGAAAGATGAACGTTCATATTGTTTCGAAAATACGGGTTTCCCCACCCCTGGATTTGGTTGTTTTTGCAAGGACGTCCAAATAGCAACTTGGACGTCCCTTTCAAAAATGCCCCTCCATATCATTTTTGGAGAGGGTTTTCATAATAGGGGATTTGTTGTGTTTTGTTTTTATTTTATTTATTTATTTATTAGGATTTTTTTACTGCCTTTTTGAAGGAATTCACTCAAGGCAGGAATTCACTCAAAGCAGTATATAGTAAGAATAAATCAAACATGAGCAATAGACAATTACAGCATTAAAAATATTCAAATAAAAATACAACGCATGGAATAGCATACTACTTACAATGTCAACCCAATATGTAATAGAACATTTTAATTGACAGTGTAGGGTGTAAGCAAAAAACATGTAGATAGGTAAGAGAGTAAGAGGAGTTAGAAAATAAGGTGACTAATTTAAAGAAAGTTGCACATGAGGTCAGAGAAATGGTTAACATATAGATAGGAAAGACAGTAAGAAGTGTTAGAGAATAAGGGACCCTTTTTACCAAGCTGCGCAAAAGGGGGCCAGTGTTGGTGTTGGTGTGTGTGTGTTACACACGCACTGAGGCCCCCTTTTACCACAGTTGGTAAAAGGGAAGTTTTGCCTTCCTGCAGGATATGGCCATGCGGCAAGTAAAGCACTTACCGCACAGCCATTTCAGGGGGGAGCCCATACCGCCACCCATTGAGGTGGTGGTAAGGGCTCCCACTTTAACCCGGCGGTAACCAGGCAGCACACAACACTGCCTGATTACCACTGGATACATTCCAGCGCTACAAAAATAAATACAGTTTTGTAGCATCGGAAATGACGGCATGCTAGGGGTGGGAAGTACCGCTGGGCTACTCTCCAATTTTCAATAGAAAAGAGTAGAGGTGGGGTAAAAACCAAAAGGTACTCTGCGCCTGGTTCCAGGCACCCAGTGATTCCATTGGTCCCAGGGTTGAAACGAAATTGGTGAAACACTCATGTGGCAGTGGGAAATACGTCTGGGAAAATAAAACATTTTCGGCTCTGATTTAAATGCAGCTATAGTAGAACACAATCACAGATGAAGAGCTAATGAGTTCCAGAGGTTGGGACCCTGGACGGAAAATATAGCATATCTGGTATGTTCAAAATGAATATCTCTATAAAGGAGCACATGAGGATGATGTTGTTGAGCAGATCTGAGGGTCCGGGAAGGAAGATAAGGGACTAAATAACGTGGTAAGTATGGGGGTTCATCAGAAATACAGGTCTTAACTACTAGCAGTAAGATTTTGCACATGATCCGATGTGAAGTGGGTAACCAGTGGGCATCTAGACTGTATAATCATTTTGGAAACAAAATTTAATTAGGATCCAGATCTAATATGACAGATTCATGAGATGTGAACGTATGAAAAAAACCCATCATAATCTATTCCTGTTGTGAAGCCACGCAAAAGCGTGAAATTTTAAATGAAACAGTGCATACAATTAAAATAAAAGTATTGCAGTTTTACTGTATGGCAGGCAGGGAACTTTTGCATTCAGCTGCTTAGAGAAAGTGTGCATCATTCACCAGAGTAGGCCTGTAAAATTTGGTGTAGGCTGAAATATCCATTTTCATGGTAATACTGTAGATGTTGGTAGATAAGGACCATTTGACTGTCCCCTACCTATGCTGCTCCACCTAAAGATATTTCCCAACTGTACAAGTTTCAAATCCTAGATTAGTTTAGCTCTGATCACCATTTTTCTATAGCCTCATCGCCCACTGTGTTAAGGACATTTTCACAAACCTGACTTCCTATAGGAAGCCATCCCTTATTCCTTAGTTGGAAACAGTAGCCAAGTCAATCTATTACATTTTAAGGAACCTACCAGCTCTCCTTTGACTATCTCTGATTATCACAGTAAGCCCATCCTTGGCTATGTGCTCACCAGCTTTGCCTTTTTTTGGAGCTTGGTACAGCTATAATGAAGCTTGTGCAAGTTGACTTTGTAGTCTCCCATTCCTGTTCTTCCAGCACCCAGGACATTTTAGATTACTTACCAAAATTAGTGTGCAACATTTTTCATTTTTTTAAATTCATGTGGAGGGGCATAATCAAAAGGGATGCCCAAGTTTTGCAGAGGACGTCCTTGCAAAACATCCCGGTGGAGGGGCAGGGAAATCCGTATTATCGAAACAAGATGGACGTCCATCTTTCGTTTCGATAATACGGTTGGGGACACCCAAATCTGGAAATTTAGGTCGTCCTTAGAGATGGTCGTCCCTAGACTTGGTTGTTTCTGATTTTCGGCGATAATGGAAACCAAGGACGCCCATCTCAGAAACGACCAAATGCAAGCCATTTGGTCATAGGAGGAGCCAGCCTTCGTAGTGCACTGGTCCCCCTAACATGCCAGGACACCAACCGGGCACCCTAGGGGGCACTGCAGTGGACTTCACAAATTGCTCCCAGGTACATAGCTCCCTTACCTTGTGTGCTGAGCCCCCCAAATCCCCTCCAAAACCCACTCCCACAACTGTACACCACTACCATAGCCCTTATGGGTGATGGAGGCACCTAGATATGGGTACAGTGCTTTTCTGGTGGGTTTTGAAGGGCTAAAAAAAAAACCAACGAAAACGGAAGATGCACAGAAAGACCAAACTAAAATCACAAATGTAAAAAAGCCAATATCATTTTTTTTGTGTGCTTTTTACGGGAGATTTGGACTCTCTTTGTCGTTGTTTGGTTTTGAAAGGCTAACATTTACCACACAAGTGTAACAGGTAGGGGGGATGGGCCTGGGTCCGCCTGCCTGAAGTGCACTGCACTCACTAAAACTGCTCCGATGACCTGCATACTGCTGTGATGGACCCGAATATGACATCTGAGACTGGCAAAAAATATTTTTCAAGATTTTTTTTTAGGGTGGGAGGGGATCAGTGACCACTGGGGGAGTAAGGGGAGGTCATTCCTGATTCTCTCCAGTGGTCATCTGGTCAGTTCGGGCACCTTTTTGTGCCTTGGTCATAAGAAAAACAGGACCAGGTAAAGTCGTCCAAGTGCTCGTCAGGGACGTCCTTTTTTTTTCCATTATGGGTCGAGGATGTCCATGTGTTAGGCATGCCCAAGTCCCGCCTTCGATACGCCTCCGACACGTCCCCATGAACTTTGGTCATCCCCATCCCCACGACGGAAAGCCGTTGGGGACGCCCAAAATCGGCTTTTGATTATACTGATTTGAGCGACCCTGTGAGAAGGACGCCCCTCTTCTGATTTCTGTCGAAAGAGGGGCGTCCTTCTCTTTCAAAAATAAGCCTGATAGTGCGCTTGTCTTTCCTTTTTGTCAGATCCCTTATGAAGACCAGTATCCAGATGCTCTATATCTTTTACCCTCCTTCTCTCACATCCCTTAATTTACCATTGTGCTCTGTATCTGTCCCACACATGCTTAAAACTAAGTCACGGTTCTAATAACTACCACTTTTGCTCATAGGTTTTCCAAGCATCTATCACCCCCTCAGTTAAGAAGTATTTGTTCATACTTCTCCGAGCCTACTGACCCTCAGCTTCATATTATAGCACTTTTTGAAATTTTTTGAAAAAAAAAACCTCTACTTTAGCCTGCTAAATATTTCAATGTTTTTATCATATCCCATCTTTACTCCTGTTCTGCTCTGTCTTCTGATAGGCTCTGTACTCAGATTAGCATGCAGTTAACGAGAGTATAGGAACATCACTGTGAAGACTCAGAACTCTTGAACCAAAATCTTCTTTAATGCAAATTCAAACAAAAGGGCATAACTTACAGTTCTGAAGCATTGTACAAGAGTCTCTGCCCTGCAGATTGAAGTCTGTTCTCAACCAGTCTCCGTCCTCCAGCATGCATGGAGGGGCTGGGAAAATTCCAGCTCTGCGCTGGGAGTAGGGTTACCATATGTCTGGTTTTACCCGGACATGTCCTCTTTTTGAGGACATAGCTGAGTAACCGGGCGGGGTTTGCCAGCCTACCCGTTTGTTCGCCGAGAGTTGAAGCGACCTCGTGAGACTTCTGCAGAAGTCTTGAAAGGTCACTCTCGGCGGCCATTTTGAATCGGCACCAGGACCGGAGTCAGCAAACAAAAGTCTGCAGACAGGAACTTTCATTCTTTTAGTGTCTAAATAAAAGTACTGCCTCAGGAAATACATATTGTACTTTGGTTATAGAGCTATAAGTGACCACTGTAAGTGCTACATCACCTTCTGTTTCCATCTTATGATATGTCTCCTTATGTGCTTAGTCATACCATTAGATTTCCCTGTGCTATATTACAATGATTGTAAAAACATTGGGGTGGGTATGGATGTTGATATGGTCCCTGCCCCCAACTGATAGTATGATTTCCTAAACCTTTGCTCCTCTCCCCTCCAAAATAAGCAGGAAAACTACATCTACAACAGACTGGTAATGTCATGCTTATTCAAGGTGATTATTTTTAGATTTCTTTCCTCTTTGACACTTGCTAGTTTTTATCCACCTTTTTGATAAGTAGCCAATAGACATTTTGCACCTCCAATGTGTGATTTTACACTGAAACTCAGCCTTGAAACCACTGACTACTTTTGGTTTATTCAAATCTCCTTTCTTCTTTAGCATCCCTCCTTTTTTATCTATCCTATTACCCATTTTTGTGCCACCTGCAAACAGGGGAAAGGGAAATGGGACCTGATATACTGCCTTCCTGAGGTTTTTGCAACTACATTCAAAGCAGTTTACATATATTCAAGTACTTATTTTGTACCAGGGGCAATGGAAGTTTAAGTGACTTGCCCAGAGTCACAAGCAGCTGCAGTGGGAATTGAACTCAGTTCCCCAGGATCAAAGTCCACTGCACTAATCACTTGGCTACTCCTCCACTAGCAACAGTCCATGTAGAAGCCTGCCCTTGCAGATCAGCAATGTGGCCGAGCAGGCTTCTGTTTCTGTGAGTCTGACTGTACGTGCGGCCGCATTGCTGATCTGCAAGGGCAGGCTTCTACATGGACTGTTGCTAGTGGGGAATAGCAACATTCTATGTCGAATCTCAAATAGGGAAAGGGAAATGGGACTTGATATACCGCCTTTCTGAGGTTTTTGCAACTACATTCAAAGCGGTTTATATATATTCAGGTACTTATTTTGTACCAGGGGCAATGGAGGGTTAAGTGACTTGCCCAGGGTCACAAGGAGCTGCAGTGGGAATCGAACTCAGTTCCCCAGGATCAAAGTCCACTGCACTAACCACTAGGCTACTCCTCCACTCCAAACAGGCAATACTTGTCCTCAAGTCTGCCTGTAATATCACTTATACATTACTTTGAAAAGAGATGACATGAGAGCCAAGCCTTGAGGTATCCTGCTGACCATCTTACCCATACTGGCATGGACTTAGTTGACTACCAGTCTCTGAGTTCTGTTGCTTAGCCAGCTCCTCACCTGCATAACTGCTTTTTGTGATACACCCATACCCCCGGATTCTATGTATGGTGCCCAAATTTGCATGTGCTCCCAAAATGTGCATGCAACTTAATTGAATAACGAACTCAGAACTAGCAATAATTGGGGGTCAACAACTAATTATTGAAGTTAATTGGCACCCATTAGAATCTGCACGCACATCTGGCTGCATGCTGTTCTATAAGGCAGCTCACCTAACTCCCCCAGTGCATACCTCAAAATGGGGCGTAGCCATAGGAGAAGCATTGGCATGTCATGAGCGTTCCAAAAGTTGCACGTGTAGTTATAGAAAACTGGTTCAGCATGCCCAAGTTGGGATTTCAGCAGGCGTAAGTATGGCACTTAAAGATTGGGAACACAAGAAAAGCAAACACTGGGCCTTCAGGATTGAGAAAAATGTTATCCCTTATTCTGACAATGACCCGACACGGACCGTGCTTCGGCGTGCAAACGCCTGCATCAGGGGTCAGAATAGTCCTATAGGTCTGCTCAAGGACTAATAAGATAAAATAGAATAAACACTCAGGATATGTATCCCAATGTCCGTAAGCAGTCTGTATACGCTGTGAAAAACGCCATCAGTAATAAAACTGTATATGCTTAAAGATTGGGCACAGATATTGGTACTAAGCACAATTCTGTAAAAGGTTTTTACCCTTCACAGAATCATGCCTAGTATCACTTAGGAGTGGAGGAGTGGCCTAGTGGTTAGGGTGGTGGACTTTGGTCCTGGGGAACTGAGTTCAATTCCCACTTCAGGCACAGGCAGCTCCTTGTGACTCTGGGCAAATCACTTAACCCTCCATTGCCCCATGTAAGACACATTGAGCCTGCCTTGAGTGGGAAAGCGCAGGGTACAAATGTAACAACAAAAACAATCTGTTCCAGAATCCATTTTCAAGCTCATTTTATAGAATCTGGCCCATAATAACTAGGGGTGTGCATTTGTTTGAAACTACTTGGGAAATGTCAACAACACTTCCCACGTCACCTGATGTCACTGGCAAACAAAAATGATCAGAAAAAACACAAAATTTCAATTTGTTTTGTGTGCCATCAATTATGCACATCTTTTCAATAGTACACATATGTGAACCAGCACTTAAAGTGCTTCTTCCCCATATATGGGTCTGTGTTCACCTCACATGACCCTGTATTTCATCTTAGTTACACTGGGGATGCTTCAAGATGGCCGACTAGGTTGGACGCCCCAAGAACTAGCTCCCGAGGGTGCAGCCCAGACTAGTTCGATCCCATGGCCCGAGACCAGTGGCACAGATACAATTGCTGGATGGAATCTGGGGAGTCTCCTTACCAATGCTGGAAACCCGAGATCATCAGCCTGGCTGCCCAAGCAAAGTCCAGAATCGCCAACCCGACTATCTGAGCAAGCCGGCCCTCCACATGGACAAACAGGACAATGCCACACCCAGAGCCATACCAAACCCCTGAGGGCCATGATCATAGGAACCTCCGGACCAGCACTGGGAGCCCAACTGCCCAGACAGGGCCTGGACTTACAAGCCCGATTGACTGACCGAGCGAGCTGCCTCCCCATGAGGAGGAACAGATCAGTGCAGATCCAGGATGAGCCCGAATCGAAACACCTTGAAGGACCGACTTGCTCCCCCGAACACACACACCTGAAGCAGAGTCAGCGGTGCACCCAGCAGTGAAATGGCAGAGTCATTCTGGCCCCAGGCAGAGCTGTACCGGAGTGACACCCACAGGAGTGCAGCAGGGAGCCCAATGACTCACCAACACAAGCAAGGTGAAGCACATGACAGAGAGAGTCAACCACCTCTGCTGGACCCAAACAGCGGATGAGAAAACACACTGCTACCAGGGACCCACAAGCCGACCACAAGAGAAGGTGAGCCGAGGGCCAAACACTGCACAGGATTCTACACAAGCAACACTTTGGATTCTATACAAACCCTGCTAAATTCACTACTCTACTCTCCCTCCTGATGTGCCTTCTCTACTCAGATCAGCATGCATGCAGATAAAAATAAAATAAAATAATAATAATAATAATTTAAAAAAAAGGAAAGAAAAAATGTTCCTAAAAAGAACAGATTTTAACACTCTTATGAAAAGATAGGTAATTTTCCATACATCATACCTTTCTTTTCTTATCCTTCTACTACTTTTCAAGATGTGTTTGTATAGACCTATTGAGCTAATCTCAAACAGAGGCCGTTATGGATCTCTTCCTAAATCAATCACACAAATATTACAAAAAACCATCTGGTGTCACGCAAGCTTTGAGTAAAGTGACTGTTCACATAGATGAAACTTCAGGTCTAAAAGTAGGCCTACTAAATGTTAGATCCACCCGTAATAAGTCTATACTGATACACAACCTAATTATACAACATAACTTTGATGTGTTCTGTGTTACCGAATCATGGCTCTTAAAATCAGACTTAGTAGTAGTTAAGACAGTGCTGCCCTAAAGAATATAAATGGGAATGGCCATGCAGACCGTACACAAGAGGAGAAGGAGTAGTAATATTTTCTAAGAAAGCACTGCCACTTAAACTGCTGGATGCAGAATCATTGGGATTTGCTGAATTCCTACTGATAAAATGCACATCTATAGCCTTTTGCCTATTCTATTGTCCACCAGGGAAAATAACCATGGACTGTTCACCATTCTTAGAATTTCTATTGACTTTACCAATTGATCTCCAGAAAATATGCATATTAGGTGACTTTAGTGTGCCAGGTGAACTGTCAACCGACGAATTAACGCCACAACAAAGATCATGGAAACTAAAATTAGAGCAATTTCAATTTAGACAAATCATGAAAGACTCTACACACTCAGCAGGTCACATATTAGATCTAGTATACTTATCACCTGCCTTATCTCAATCCCTAATGATATTCCCTATCATTCAAGAAATTGCATGGTCTGATCATGCTTTAGTAATGTTCGAATTCTCAATGAAAGATTTAAAGAGTAAAAAAGACAAAGAAGTCAAAATGTTACAAACAAGGTCCAACTTCAAGCAGGCAGACCTAAAAGTCTGTCTAGCAGATAAATTCTCAGTCGCAGACAAGAGTGAAAATGATATGGTAGACTACTGGACAAAATCAGTAACAGATGCCTTAGATCAAGTAGCAACAAAAAAAAAACAATAAAAGTTAAGAACTCAGGACAGACTTGTTGATTGTTCACACCAACTCTAAAACAAGTGAGAAAATATCTAAGAGCTGCAGAGAGAATATGGAAAAAAACAAAAACCAACGATAACCTAAAGATATATAAGATTAAATTGATCAAATATAAGCAATTATGGGAAGAAGAAAGGAATACGTACTTCAAAGATAAGATTAAACCTTCCCTAAACAAACCCAGAGAATTATTTCATACAGTAAGCTACTTAATTGAGGGAAGGAAAGATGATTTGGCACAAAATGTTGATTCTCAGGATTATGCAATCTGGCTACATCAGAAACTTAATACCAAAATGGCAAACTCACAATCTGATAATCTAGTTATGCCCAAATCAAACAAAGAAGTTGCAGGTAATACTTGGAATTCGTTTGATGAGGTAGATGACAACATGATAGAGAAACTAGTGAAGAGCCTATCACCCACCAGAGCTCAGATGGATCCCTGCTCTTTGATAATATTCTGAGCAGTGCCGAAGATAATTGTTCCTTTTTTGAGAAATCTCTGCAGGAAAGTATATTAGTGGACTCACTTAAAGAGGCGACGATTAAACCATTACAGAAAAAATCATCACTCGATGTAAGCATAATGAATAATTACAGACCAATTTCAGTCATTCCATTCTTAGCAAAAATTATTGAGAAATCTGTGTTACACCAGCTAATGGAGTTCATAGAAAAAAAACATTTGTTAAACGATTTTCAATATGGTTTTCGACTAAACCATAGTGTGGAATTTCTGCTGCTATCAATGCTGGATGAATTGAGGATTGGAATGGACCAGAACCATAGGTGGCCCAACTGTTTGGGAAGGCTAAAGGGGGTGGGGTTAGGGGTGGGGCCAGGGGTGGGGCTTGTCTGACAACACACAGAAAATAAAAATAAGTACAGCATCCCAAATGTGAAAAATTACAAGCACCACCCTAATTAGTGAGATTGAAGGTTTGCAAGTGAAAGTTTTCTTGCAGTGTATTCTACTACTACTACTACTACTTAACATTTCTAGAGCGCTACTAGGGTTACGCAGCGCTGTACAAATTAACAATAAGGACGGTCCCTGCTCGGAAGAGCTTACAATCTAAAGGACGAAATGTCAAGTTGGGGTAGATAAGTTTTCTGAGAAGAGGTGTAGTGATTAGGTGCCGAAGGCGACATTGAAGAGGTGGGCTTTGAGCATTGATTTGAAGATGGGTAGGGAGGGGGCACGGCGTATGGGCTCAGGGAGTTTGTTCCAGGCATGGGGTGAGGCGAGACAGAAGAGACGGAGCCTGGAGTTGGAGGTGGTGGAGAAGGGTATATAAATTTGTCATGATTGAGAAGATACTGAGTCCCAAGGAAGGGCTGCTGGTTATTGACAAATAATGCTTCTATGTGCATGTAAAAATGGATTTATATATATATCATAAATGAGATATCATATTTTAAACTCAATTATTTCAAGCACTTACCAACACTAAATCACATACACATCTATGAAACAATTCAACATCATATCCTCCAAAATATTCTAAAACCATGTCTGATGTTATGACAAACAAACTAAAATTAAATTAAAGTGTTGATGTCACCTCAGTAAGGCTAACACACAATCCTTCAACCGCAAAACACTATACACAAACAGCCTTTTAAAGGGTGGATAGTGTTCACAATAAGCTCTTTTATTAATGACCAGACAGAGATAAGAGTTTCAATTTTGGCACAGTATAAGTCATCACAAGAACAAAATGGACTGCCTTAGGGGCTTATAGCCCATTTAGTTATGTTTAAACAAAAAAGATCCGATTTCTACCTTTTTTCTTGCAGAATTCATGACACTACAGTACAGCACTTGCCCCCGAGGAAGCTTTGGTGGCCCCGTCGGGCTCGGTTACTAAAAATAAGTGCTGCTTAGTCATGGTGTTTTTAAATTCTTGCATGATAGTTACTAAGGGCTTCTTTTACGAAGCCACAATAGCGATTCCCGCGTGGCAAATCAGATGAAGCCCGTAGGAATTGAATGGGCTTCCTCTCATTTGTCGCACTGAATCAGCAGCGCAGCTTTGTAAAAGAAGCCCTAAAAGCATTAATAGTTTGGAATACAGAGGAGGTTTTTAAGACCAATGATTGAGAGCATGCTGCACATAAGCCCACAGCTCCACTGCTAACAGGTTTGTAGTTTTACCAGTTAAAGGTCTCGGAGGTCTTTTCTCCTCCAAAAAGAAAGAATAAGAAGAAAAGAAGAAAAAAGAAAGGGGAAATCCTTTGTGCACATTCATAATTCAACTGGCAACACTTGTGCAATTTTGGGTTTTTGTATTACATAAATGTTCATGCCTGCTTTATAGTATTACCCCCTAATGGCAGAATATTGCTACTATACAGATACTCCTGGATTCTATATATGGCACCCAAATTGGGGCACTTCCGAGATGCGTCTGCAACTTAATTGGTTAACAATCATCAATGATTGGGTGCGAACAACCAATTACTGGCAAAGAACCAGACTGCCATATGGACTTAAGACCAAAGTGCTTTATTCTCAATTCAGTTCCACTCTCAAAATTGAAATGCAGTTCACAAACAGGGTTCAGGCCGGGTTCCAAACTCCAGCCAACATTCAGTTCCTTAACAGTTCAGGCCCGCTTCCTTTGCCCCGAGAGCTAGCTTTGTCACAAACTGGCACCAATTAGGATTTGTGCATGCACCTAGCTGTGAGCTGTTCCATAACACTAGGGGACTAGGGACTACATCCCATAATGCACATCTCAAAAGAGGGCGTGGCCATGGGAGGGACATGTCGAAGGTTCTAAAAAGTTGCGCAAGTTGTTACTGGATAATGGCTCAGCACACTGAACTTAGGCGCTAGCATTTACATCAGGTTTCAGCAGGCACCCGAAGTTAGGGCACAGGAATTGGCACTAAGCGCGATTCTATACTGAGCCGATCTCTTCTGGCGCCCATTTCTGAGTGCCATTTATAGAATCCAGCCCATAATGTGTGGTTGCAGCCCTCATTCCACCCTCCCTCTGCCCTTCCACGTGCACAGGGGCAATTCTATAACTGGGCACCCATAATTATGTGTCAGTGTAGCATATAAATGTACAGAATACTAGCACTTTATGAGGGTAAGTGTACACATATTTACTTATTTATTTATTTATTGGGATTTATTAACTGCCTTTATGAAGAGATTCACCCAAGGCAGTGTAGTTTAACATAACGTATCTAAATCTGCACTACCCAAGCTGCAAAGGACTTAAATACAAAACAACTTACGCATCTAGTTTTTCCCTACATAAGCGCACAACTGTGGAATGCATTACCAAAAGCCTTGAAAACGATGTACGACCACCTAAACTTCTGGAAATCACTAAAAACCAACCTGTTTAAAAAGGCATACATTTAGATCAACCTTAGAGATGGCCGACCTCGGTTTTTGCCAATAATGGAAACCAAGGCCAGCCATCTCAAAAACGACCAAATCCAAGCCATTTGGTCGTGGGAGAAGCCAGCATTCCTAGTGCACTGATCCCCCCTCATATGCCAGGACACCAACCAGGCACCCTAGGGGGCACTGCAATAGACTTCACAAATTGCTCCCAGGTGCAGAGCTCCCTTACCTTGGGTACTGAGCCCCCCAACCCCCCCCCAAAACCCACTCCCCATAACTGTAGAACAGTACCATAGCCCTTAAAGGGTAAAGGGGGGCACCTACATATGGGTACAGTGGGTTTCTGGTGGGTTTTGGAGGGTTCCCATTTACCACCACAAGTGTAACAGGTAGGGGGGGATGGGCCTGGGTCCGCCTGCCTGAAGTGCACTGCAGTACCCACTAAAAATTGCTCCACGGACCTGCATAGTGCTGTGATGGAGTTGGGTATGACATCTGAGGCTGGCATACAGGCTGGCAAAAAATGTTTTTACATTTTCTTTTGGGTGGGAGGGGAGTAAGGGGAGGTGATCCCCGATTCCCTCCGATGGTCATCTGGTCAGTTCGGGCACCTTTTCAAGGCTTGGTCGGGAACAAAAAGGGGCCAAGTAAAGTTGGCCAAATGCTCGTCAGGGCCGCCCTTCTTTTTTCCATTATCGGCCGAGGATGGCCATCTCTTAACCATGCCCCGTCCCACCTTTGGTACACTGCCGACACACCCCCTTGAATGGAAAGCAGTTGAGGATGAGCAAAATCGGCTTTCGATTATACCGATTTGGCCACCCTTAAGAGAAGGGCGCCCATCTCCCGATTTGTGTCGGAAGATGGCTGTCCTTCTCCTTCAAAAATAAGCTGGATAGTGTGTAAATGCAAGGGGTGTTGACATGGGAGGGGCACAGCGTTTTTTCGGCATTCTGGGAGATAAGTGACTGTCTGATTGATTGTATGTAAGTTTTCAGCTAAAATCTGCTCTATACACACTTTCAACATTTGATTTGTTGTTACTAATGGTCTCTGCTAGGGAGTAGACATGGAGGGGCATAATCGACCAGAAACGCCTATCTCCATGGGCGTTAATCTCCGAGAACGGGTCCGTGAAGGGGCGGAGTGAACCGTATTTTTTAAAAAAAATAGACGCCCATGCTTTATTCGCCAAGGTGTGAGCTGGGCGTTTTTGCTTTTCACCGATAATGGAAAATGAAATCGCCCAGCTCAAAAACGAATAAATGCAAGGCATTTGTTCGTGGGAGGGGCCAGGATTCATAGTGCACTGGTCCCCCTCACATGCCAGGACACCAACCGGGCACCCTAGGGGGCACTTTTACAAAAACAAAAAAAAAGGTAAAAGAGCTCCCAGGTGCATAGCACCCTTCCCTTGGGTGTTGAGCCCCCCAAATCCCCCTCAAAACCCACTGCCCACAAGTCTACACCAGTACTATAGCCCTAAGCGGTGAAGGGGGGCACCTACATGTGGGTACAGGGGGTTTGGGGGGGTTGGACGACTAGTAGCATTAAGCAGCACAATTGTAACAGGTAGGGGGGGGATGGGCCTGGGTCCACCTGCCTGACGTCCACTGCACCCCCTAACAACTGTTCCAGGGACCTGCATACTGCTGCTTGGGAGGAGGGTATGACATTTGAGGGTGAAAGTAAAAAGTTGTGAAACATCATTTGTTGTGGTGGGAGGGGGTTAGTGACCACTGGGGGAGTCAGGGGAGGTCATCCCCGACTCCCTCTGGGGGTCATCTGGTCATTTAGGGCACTTTTTGGGGCCTTATTCGTCAAAAAACAGGGTCCAGGAAAAGTGCCCTAAATTCTAGCTACAAACGCATCCATTATCGGCGAAGGGCGCCCATCTCTGTTCGGGTGATAACCACGCCCCAGTTCCGCCTTCACCACGCCTCCGACACTCCCCCGTCAACTTTGTCCGCATCCGCGACGGAGTGCAGTTGAAAGCGTCCAAAGTTCGGCTTTCGATTATGCCGCTTTATTTGTTTTTGTGAGAAGAACGCCCATCTCCCGATTTAGGTCGGAACTTGGGCGTTATTCTCGTTCGATTATAAGCTGGATAGTGGGACATATATCTTTTTCACGTGGCATTTGTAGTTCTATCGGCACAGCGTTTTTATTCATACTGAACTTATGAGTGACACAATCGATTAGTGATGCCATTCAGGAGTATTGTGAATTTCTTTTTCACTTACACACATTTATAATTATGATATTCTGATTTTGGTCCCAGCGTTTTAGATAAGTGGCGATTTGATTGAGTGAATGCAGATTTTTAGCCAATTTTGCTATCTATTTTGCCATATTTCTGGCGTTTTAGGCAAGCTGGGAGATAAGTGGAGACTTTGCTATATACACTCCTATCATAAGAATTATCGCTATTCCTGCATGACTACATACTTATGAGTGATACTATTTCATGCAGGCTATTGATCATTGGTTTCAACATCTCTGAGAGAGCCGTTTTTTCAAGATATCAACTGTATATGTGAGTCCTTTTTCTTTTATCTTTCTTCTTCTTTTTTCCATCTTTCATTATTATTTTTCTTCTTTTCTTTTCCATCCTTCATTATTCATTTAATTATTTTGATACCCCATAATCAATTTTTTATTCCATGAGCTTATGATCATTCTATTTTTAACATAATTGTTTTTCATTTTTTAGTATATCACAGTTGCTTTTATCATTTTACTCCTCCTTTGGTAGTGGAGAAACATTGAAGAGGTGGGTGTCTTATGCATTTCATTCAGTTTTTGTTTGTATTTACAAGCATAACATAATCATGATAATACTATTTAGAACATTGATTTTTTAATGTGATATTTTACTGTATATATATGTATATTTTGATTTATGTGACATATTATCATATATATATATATATATATATATATGTATGTTTTGATTTATCTGTTCTTTTATATACATGTAAATTCTGTGGGATTTAGATTGAATTTTTTAATTCTAATTTCAATTTTAACTTTATATTTGATTATTTATTATATATTATTTTGTTTTGTAGCCCCTGAAGCAGCCCAGTAGGGCGAAACACGGCCTGTGTCGGGCTATTGTATGCATATTCTAATTTATTATTAAAATCATTTTTATCCATCAACGATCTGCTTTGTATATTTTCCAAGTCTGTAGACATGCCAGGCTATGATACCTTCTGTAATGGAATCCAAGCACCCAGGTGGTGCATCACGACACCTAAAAGGAGCCACCTACTTATCGAATTGTCCCCTACATGTATAGTATCAAGGCAGTCAGATTTTCAGCCCATTACTATCTGTATAGAAGCTGAAAGTACACAGATAGGCAAGTAACCTTATTATGCACTACATATATTGGTTTTCTATTAGAAGCCACTGCTTGTTCTGGTTGAGTGGTATTTACATGTACCCTGTAATTCTGTAAAAGTCACCAAAAATTGTGCATGCAAATTTGTGTGTGCAGTTTAATTGAATAACAAGCTAATTAACACCTGTAATTGGCTTTTTTAACAAGCAATTATTGGCACTAATTAGATTTAATTGGAATTTACATGCATAAATTTAGGTGCAGGTTACACACCTAGGGGTCCTTTTACTAAGGTGTGCTGAAAATGGCCTGCAGTAGTATTTTGGGCGCACGCAGAATCATTTTTTAGTGAACCTGTAAAAAAATGCCTTTTTTAAAATTTTATGGACGTGCGGCAAAATGAAAATTGCTGCACGTCTATTTTGGGTCTGAGACCTTACCACCAGCCATTGACCTAGTGGTAAAGTCTCATGCAGTAACCGAGCAGTAATGACCTACGTGTGTCAAAAGCCACTTGGAATTGGCGCACGTTGGGCACGCATAGGCGCTTACGTGGCTTAGTAAATGGGCCCCCTAAATTTTATGCACGAGTGAAAAAAAGGGTGTGTGGAAATGGGAGGGTCATAGGTGGAATAGGGGCATTTAAATGCGTTGTTATAGAATAAGGGGAGATACATTACATACCCAATTTATGTACATACATTTGTACTACGTTTCAGTTGGTACAATTGGCCATGCCTAAAGTTAGGCTTTGTTCTATAAACTGCACCCAATTTTAAGCACAGCTTATGGAATAGCACTTTTTTTGGGGTGATTTTTTTCAGTGCTATATATAGAATTCACCTGATAGTATTAATCTCCACTGTTTAAAATTATTCAAGGCAGCGCTATGCTCAGGAGGCCTAAAGCCATTCCACGGTATAGCAGTATTGTTGTGCTTTATACACATTTTTGTTTTCGGAATGCCAATGGCTAAGACTTAAGGGGTCATTTTTCAAATGTATTTCAACAGTCATTAAACCAAAATGTTATTTATACCATTATCTGAAAAAACAAATATACAAAAGTGTTAGATTTATAAGGAAGGTATCAGACATGTGGTGAATCCCACCAGAGGTAAGCCAGAAATGTCCAGATTTTTTCTGTCATTCCACTTTTAAAAAGATATGAAGCAACACAGGACACGTGGTTGACTTTTCCTATGTCATTTCAAAAGACTGCACATCCCTACAAAACAGCAGTGCCTATTTGCAGCAAAAAAAATACTTTCCATATTAAAGTTCTCAAAATCCTTCCCAAATTTATAAAAAGAACATGAACTAGGAAAAATCAAAGTGACAAGTCTCAGCTGGGCCCTGTGTGTTAAACTGTGTTAAATTTAACAATTCACAAGGCTTTTAAAACCAGCTACACGTACAAGTTACCACTTTATGCATATATTTTTGAGTGCATATTTAATCTGCAAACCTGGGGCTTTCAGTATTTCTTCAACCTCTGTAGTTTGAAATGTTCCTTTGCTCAGAGAGTCTGGGGAAATCCAGACTTTTTTGTGCGGTCAAACATCTCAGGTGAAGCTAAATCAGTCAAATTGACTGCTAAGGCCAATGGGTACAGCCAAGAAGTGCAGAGTCACATTTAAATTGACAATTATACCTTACAGAAAAAATCTCAATACTTACTTCACTCCAGTCTATCGGAGCTTCAGGATTACTGCTGATCTTCCTGAAAAACGCTTTAATCTCCTGAGTATTCATATCTTCTCCAAAGAAGGAAACTACTTCATTATGGAACTGGTCATAATCAATCGAAGCTATATAGAAGATAACAGTGATTTTAAAAAATAATAGATCAGGGTATTCTTTTAATCATACACTCTTGATCTTTAATCAAATAAATTTGTTAACAGTTAAGGGAATGGGATTTGATATACCGTATTTCTGTAGTTTTTGCAACTACTTTCAAAGCACTTTACATAGCATATACAGGTACTTATTTGTACCTGGGGCAATGGAGGGTTAAGTGACTTGCCCAGAGTCATGAGGAGCTGCAGTGGGAATCGAACCCAGTTCCCCAGGACCAAAACCACTGCACTAACCACTAGGAGCCCTTTTGCCAAACTGCAGTAAAAAGTAGCCTTAGCACATCCTTACCTGAGTTATTGCCGTGCGATAAGGCCATTTTTACCACTGGGGTAAAATGGCCAATTTTTCTATTTTCCCTATTAATGACCATGCACTAATTTTCCCATTAGCACATGGCAATTAGCACCTGAGCCCTATCGACAACCATTAGGTAGTTGGTAAGGGTAAACGCACTAATCAGTTAACCACAAATTCTATATATGGCGCCTTAAGTTCTGTATACTAAATTTGGCTGAATGGCCAAATTGCGCATGCAACCTAACTGATTAACAAGCCAATCAAAACCAATAATTGGCACTCAGCAACCAATTAGCGGCACTAATTGGGCTTAATTAGATTTTATGCACACAACTGTCTAGGCGTATTCTATAATATGGTGCACGTAAATTCTAATGCATGCAGTGGCCATGGGAGTGGAATGGACAGGTTGTGGGCATTTCAAAAAACTATACGCACTATTATAGAATACACCCGATCTGCGCCTAACTTAGGCATGGGTATTTAGGCCTGGTTTTAGGTAGCCTAAATGGGTGCACCTAAATTTTAGTTGCAAGAATGGCACGTGAACTTATTCTATAAACTGCAGGTAACTTTAGGCATCGCTTATAGAATCACACTAACCACATGGTTTTATGGTGCCAATTTTGAAGGCGCCATAAAGAGAATTCCATTAGCGCACAGCAATGTAGCCTTTTATTTATTTATTAGGAATTATTTACTGCCTTTTTGAAGAAATTCACTCAAGGCCGTGTACAGTAAGAACAAATCAAACATGAGCAATAGACAATTACAGCAGTAAAAATATTCAAACAACAATACAAAGTATGGCATAGTATATTTTTATTTATTTTATTTTTGTTACATTTGTACCCCGTGCTTTCCCACTCATGGCAGGCTCAATGCGGCTTACATGGGGCAATGGAGGGTTAAGTGACTTGCCCAGGGTCACAAGGAGCTGCCTGTGCCTGAAGTGGGAATCGAACTCAGTTCCTCAGTTCCCCGTATACTACTCATAATATCAATATGTAATAGAACATTTTAATTGACCTATAGGGGCCTTTTTACTAAGCTGCATAAGGCTCCTCTACATGTGCCCAACGTGCGCCAAAATGGAGTTACCATCCGGCTCCCGCGTGTCTCTTGTGGTAATTTCATTTTTGGCGCATGACCGAAAAATAACGTGCATATCAGAGTGGCATTTGGTGCACATAGGTCATTACCACCCGGTTACCGTGTGAGACTTTACCAGTAGGTCAATGGCTGGCAGTAAGGTCGCAGACCCAAAATGGACGCGCGGCAATTTCGATTTTGCCGCATGTCCATTTTTGGCAAAAATTTTAAAAAGGCCTTTTTTACAAGTGCGCTGAAAAATGCATCGCCGCACACCAGAAACCCGTGCCTACACTACTGCAAGCCATTTTTCAGCGCACCTTTGTTAAAGGACCCCATAGATAGGTAAGAGAGTAAGAGGAGTTAGAGAATAAGGTGACTAAAGAAAGGTGCATGTGGGGTCACAGAGTTATGCTATCCAATTAGTGCAGAACACACCCACTCTCCGCTCCCAGTCCTGCTCCCAGCTTGGGTAGCGTGCACACATGCAAAAATTACTGTGGAATGTCTGAGCACGCCCTGCAGTAAAGGCATTTTTTTGCTGCAGTAAGCATGCATCAGTGCTTACAGCAGCTTAGTGAAAGGACCTCAAACTTTTTAACATATGTATTTAGGACTAGATTCTTTATATCATGCTTAAATAAAATCGGCAACCAAATGAAATACGCTTAAGCGTATTCTATAAAGTACAACTTAATTTAGGCGTACTTTATAGAATAAGCCTAAATTACAGCACGGTTTAAGGAATACGCCGAGTGCCCATCTGTGTGATTAAATTTAGTTGCGGGCAGTTATACCAAGTAAAACTGGGTGTAAATCCCGATGCCTAAATTAGGCACGGACCAGGTGTATTGTATAACGCGCATAGATTTTGGAAATGTCCATGACCCACCCATTCCATGCCCATGGCTATGCCCCCTTTTCAACTATGTGACTTAGAATTTACGTGCATCACATTATAGAATACGCTGAGACAGTTGTGCACATAAATTCTAATTCATGCCAATTAGTGTCAATAAATGCTTGTTACTTGGCCATTATCAGCACTGATTGGCTTGTTAACTAATTAAGTTGCATGTACAGTACAGAATACGACTGTATTTATGCACGCAACTTAAGTCACGCTATATAGAATCCAGGGGTTAGTGCTTAAAATGACTTGGACCAGGTATAATCAAAAGCTCATTCCAAGTTATACAATTCAGTGCATTTCTAATGCTGAACACCTAGTTGATAAGGGTTTCCTAATTTAACAGTTCAGTAGTGCCATTTCCACAGGATTCAAAAGGAGAATCAAAGCATGAAAAGTAGAACATTCATTATATATCTCAAAATCTAAAGATGTACAAATACAGAAGAAAGAGAATTATAAGGTTGTGCATTTTAGACAACTGTCAGGGCATACAAATTAACCATAGTGCTCATTTGACAACAGTAAATCAGGGCGTGTGAGAGGGTATTAGAGACCCCGGACCATGCACCTCTCAGTGATTGTTCATGTCCCCAGCCCCCACTAAGATTTTCATAATTAAGCTCAACAATCACAATTATCCCAAGAACACCCATCCCAGAACAGTTCTGTAAAAGTGCATCACACTTTTAAATATTAAACTTTATTTTATATGTACATATGGAATGAGGGCAATTTCCAAAAACCATTTACCCAAGTAAATGACTATTTATTCAGGTAAATGGGTTATATGAAAATTAGAAAATCTATTAAATATCAGCTGAAAATAACCAACTCTATCTCTGCGGTTTAAACACCCCTCAATCAAAAAATAATAAAGTGGAGGAAAAAAGACCTCAGTTAAATATTGCTCAATAGTACTCAAACTGTCAGTCAGGCAGAAGACAAGGGCACAACTGGCCATTTTGGATTAGATCAGTACATGGCGCTGAAAAAATGATGTAGAAAAAAATCCGATATAAACACAGAGAAGCATATTTTCAAAGCTCTTAGACTTAGAAAATTACATAGAGGGGCATTTTTGATATGACTAAGTCCGACTTTGGACATTTTGCAAAAAATGTCCAAAATCTGAATAGGAAAGAAGGACATTTTCAAAAAAGAAAAATGTCTGTCTTTAGTTTTCGAAAATACTGTTTTGAACAAGGTTTTGTTTTTGGACGTTTTGTTTTTTGGTCCATTTTCAAACAAAGAACGTCCAAGTGCGGAACACATAAAATCAAGCCATTGGGATGTAGGAGGAGCCAGCATTTTTAGTAGACTGGTCCCTCAGACATCCCAGGACAGCAATAGGGCACCCTAGGGGGCACTGCAGTGAACATCAAATAAATGCTCCCAGGTACACATCTCACCATTGCTCCCTAATCTTGTCTATTGAGTTCCCCAAAACCCTCTACTCCCAACTGTATACCACTACCATAGCCCTTAAGGGTGAAGGGGGCAACTATATGTGGGTACAGTGGGTTTCTGGTGAGTTTTGGAGGGCTCACAGTTTCCTCCACAAGTGTAACAGGTAGGGAGAGCTATGGGCCTGGGTCCACCTGTCTGCTGTGCACTGCACCACCACTAGACTATTCCAGAGACCTGCATGCTATTCTAATGGACCTGAGTATAACATCTGAGGTTGGCATAGAGGCTGGCAAGTAATGTTTTTAATCACATTTTTGGGGGGTGGGAGAGAGTTAGTGACCACTGGGGGAGTAAGGGGAAGTCACCCCTGATTCTCTTCAGTGGTCATTTAGAGCACCTTTTTGTGCCTTATTTGTTATAAAAACAGGTCTAGCTCAAAATGTTTTAGTGTTAGTCTTGGATGGTTTTGTTTTATTCCTTTACGGCTGAAAAATGTCTGTTAGGAACACCCAAATCCCATCATTAACATGCCCCTGACATGCCCCCTTGTGATTTGAATGCACTTCTGATGGACGTCACAGAAAAACATCTAAAAATTGTGAAAATACCAATTTGGACGTTTTTGTGAGAAAAACGTCCAAATGCAGATTTATGCCACTTTTTGGATGTTTTTCTCTTTTGAAAATGAGCCCAATAGTAATCTATGGAACTTTTTAAGTCTAAGTGCTTTGAAAATGAGCCTTATAAAAACACAAATCTTCGCACACTCGAAAGAACACTGGAAACAGCGAAGATGACTCAAAAATAAGTCTCCAAATAAAGTGCAAATAAAGAGTTTCATTTACCCAATACGAATCTAAAAGAATCTGTAGTATTTGAGTCTTTGAGCAGTCTGTGGTGATCAAGTGAGCGGGCTGCAATACCAAAGCAATACACCCGGTTATTTATTCATTCACTGGCACTAAATATTGGCATTGCCCAGATAACTTTTGGGTCCACCCTGACTCTGCCCCAGACCATCCCAGCACTGTTCAGGTAGTGCCACAGCAGCCACGAGTGATATTCAGCGGCACTATCTGGATAGGTTCTGTTGAATATCATGTGTGGAGCTGGGTAGGAGCCTCTCCTGCCCAGTTCAACAGCGTGGGAAATTGACCCCTTCAGCTGTAAACTCTCTGAGGACAAGGGAATATCTACTATACCTGAATGTAACTCATCTTGAGTCAGAATTGGAAAAGGCGAATCAGAAATTGAAATCCAAGTGTTCTCTGCAGATTAGAGCCATTCAGTAATTGCTAAACCACTAGCAGGTGCCCCAGGATAATAACACGGTGAATGAAGTACTTCAAACGGCAGGAACACAACCTCCATTGTTCCCATTTCAATACCAGTGACTGATGTTGTTACAAATGTGAACATAGTAAGTACACTATCATCCTCTAGTAATCTTTTGCCCCTGTGGCTCTAACTAACCTCCTCCGAGATTTCCTTTTTGAACAGTTTACATCAGGTACACAAAATCTTAAGTCCCCTGGAATCTGCTCTGCTCTCTTCTGAATTATGTATTACTGCCGCAGTTATTTATGTCAGCAGTATTCCAAAGTACACTGTCGACAGGAATGCAGCACTGACCCTTTGAGCTAATCTGTTAGCAGTACTGCACTCTGTTTTATGTTTCTCCTGATATACCATGCATCATAAGGTAATCTGCTAGATTGCTATGATGTGTGGGAAGATTCTTGAGAAAGTTTTTCCTGATACAAAACTCCCCCAAAAACTAGATACAAAGATTTTTTTTCTCAAACAATGATATATCAAGCAGCTTTAATCTGGAATGCATTACCACTGGAAATAAAGGCTCAAGATAATCCATCTTTTAAAGAAATACTTGGTTGATTAGGGGCCCTTTTACCAAACAGTTGTAAAAGGTGACCCGCGGTAGCATCGGCACGTGGGATTGCCGCATTTGTTTAAAATGGCCAGTAAATGGCTGTGCAGGCGGTGAGGGCTCAGGCAGTAACATGGTGATAATCTGCCCTGCCCGATTACTGAAAGGACACACACACTCCGGTGCTAGAAAATATAAAGGTATTTTCTAGCACCAAAAATGGCACATGGAAAAATTAGAACTACTGCCGAGCTCCTGGGTGAGCCCGGCAGTAGGGCTGATTTGCCGAGTGCCAAACCAGTGTTAGCCCTACCGCCCTTTGGTAAAAGGGCCCCTTAGGACTAGATTGTATATATGGCATCTACAGAATTCATGTAGAACTAAGCGTTTTCTATAAGATATAGGCAAGGTGTATAGAATATGCTTAGTTTATTTATTTATTTATTGCATTTGTATCCCACATTTTCCCACCTATTTGCAGGCTCAATGTGGCTTACAGAGTTTTGTTATGACATTGTCATTCCAGGATATCAGATACAATTAGTAATGTACAGAGATTAAGTATGGGAAGAAAAAAGGAAAGTGTTAGGCGGGTAAGTATAGAAGGTGGACTTTCATAACTGGGTGGGTTGGCGAGGTAGTTTAGTAAGGCTATGGGTTCTCTTTGTAGGCCTTGTTGAAGAGATATGTCTTCAGAGATTTGTGAAAGTTAGTTATTTCGTCAATAGTTTTCAGGGCTGTAGGTAATGCATTCCACAACTGCGTGCTCATGTAAGAGAAGGTAGTGGCATGCATCAGCTTCTATTTTAGTCCTTTACAGCTGGGGAAGTGCAGATTGAGAAATTTGCGGGATGACCTTATGGTGTTTCTGGGAGGTAAATCCACGAGGTTTAGCATGTAGATTGGGGCGTCTGCGTGAATGATTTTGATACAGTAGCACCTAAATCTATGCACGTCCATTTAATAAAAGCCTGGTGTAAATCCACGCCCATGGATTTAGGTGCACTGACCCGTATTCTGTAATTATGCGCAGAAATTTTGGAATGCCAACAAAATGCCCATAGATATGCCCATAAGCACGCCCCTTTTAAGCTACGTGCATTTATTTTGAACTGCACGCTTTGCAATTTAGCCACAGTTCTTTATAGAAAACACTTAGCGATTTCCGTGCATAAATTGTACTTATTGCCAATTAGTGCTCATTATTGCTTCAGTGCTGTTAAAAATGCTAATTATCTTGTTACGCCCACTCCACGCATTATCTAGGCGCCGTATATAGAATTCGGGAGTTAATGTTTTAACCTAGGAATGCCTAGTTACCTTTGTGATCCACATATTTTGGTAGTTTATGGAATATAAGCTTTATTTGTATTGTATTGTACAAACAATTAAAAGAGATAAGCGAAGACATAAAGTTACAAAATGTTGCATAAGGGATAGCTAGAAAAGTAATTAAGGTAAGGGAGGGGTAATCAGACAAGAGTTGTTTCCAAAAGAAGCATTAAGGGAGGCTGCAGATGGCTGCTGCATCATGGATGAATGAGTTATTCACTGTGGGCTGGATTCAGTAAAAGGTGCTCAAAATTCAGTGCCAGAAAAAAAATCATTGCTAAGTAGGAGACTCTGTATATGGCGGCTAAAAAACTGGCACTGAAATCAGTGCCAACTAAGCGTATTCTATAATCGGTGCCTAAATTTAGGTGCCAATTATACACTCAGTTTATATTTCAGTGCCTAAATCTATGCACATCCATTTATACCAGTGAAAATGTGGTGCAAATCCTGGTGCGTAGATTTAGGTGCACTATTTCCCCACCCCTTTTTTGCCTGTGCGTGTTAGAAGTTCAGCACACATTGTTGCAGAATATGCTTAGTGAGTTGTGTGCCTAAATTCTACTCATTGCCAATTAGTGCTCATTGTTGCTTGTTAAGTGCTGTTATCAGCGCTCATTAGCTTGTTAAAATACGCGCATTGTGATAGAATCCGCGACGATGTCTCTAGGTGCACTATATAGAATCTGGTACCCAAGTTAGGTGCACTGAGGCCATATTCTGTAATTCTGTACATAGCTTTTCAGAATGCCCCTGAAATGCCCATGGCCACGCCCCTTAGACTTATGCACCAAGCCTTATTAAATACTAGTGGAACCATGCCCGTTTCCTCAACAATGAAACGGGCCCTAGGAAGGCTGTCATGTAAGCTATTTTTTTCTCTTTCCCCTGCCCTCCCCTCCATGTCCAGCAATTTTCCCTCCCCTCCCCTCCATGTCCAGCGATTCTCCTCTTCCCTGCCCTCCCATCCGTGTCCCGTGATTCTCTCCTCTACTGTCCTCTCATCCCATCCATGTCCATCAATTCTCCTCTGCCCTGCCCTCCCCTCCCTTTCCTCCCTCCCTCCCCTCGATGTCCCGTGATTCTCTCCTCCCCTCAATTTGTACCTGAACGTTCTCTGGCTGGCTGGCGCTGGCTTCCGTTCCATTCGTAACATCCCTCCTGACACCAGCTCGCCTCCAGCATTCTCTTCCCTCTCACTGTGTCGCCCTCTGACGTCATTACGTCTTGACGCAAGGGTGGAACAGTGAGGGGGAATGGAACGCTGGAGGCTGGCTGACATCAGGAGATGTTACGAATCCAGGCAGCCAGACATGGAACGTTGGAGGTGCAAATTATTATATAGGATGCTTGGATTTCAGCACAGAAAGCTTGGCATTTTATACAGAACCCTGGGGTTAGTGCTATTCTATAAACTTCACCTAAAGTTAGATGCAGTTTATAGAATATGTGCAGTGCCATCCCTGTAACTAAAATTTAGGCGTGGCTATTTATGCCAACTAAAACATGCCTAACTTAAGCATGGATCGTGCATATTCTATAACAGTGCACATAATTTTTAGGAACACCCATGACCTACCCATGTCCCTCCCATGGCCCCACCCCCTATTGAGATCTGCACATTAGAATTTACACCACCGCTTTATAGCATATGCTTAGAAAGTTGTGCATGTAAATTCTAATTAGTGCCGATAATTGCTTGTTATTGGCCAATTATCAGCGCCGATTGGCTTGTTAATCAATTAAGTTACATAACCAATTTGGCCGCACACACAACTTTAGTCACCATCCTCTGGATTCTATATATGGCGACTGAAAATCCATGCAGAAACTAAAGCATATTCTATAACAATGCGCATAACTTAACTGGTTAGCTAATCAGCGCTGTTAATTGGATGTCAACAAGCAATTATCAGCAATTGGCATTAATTGAGATTTCTGTGCACAACTTGCTAAGTGTATTCTATAACGTAGTGCACCTAAATTCTAATTGGCATAGTTGAAAAGGGGGAGTGGCCATGTGCAGGATGGGGTGTTACTAAAAGCTAGGCGCATTATCATAGAATACACCCGATCTGCACCTTTTTTAGGCATCGGGATTTACACCAAGTAAAACATGGCCTAAATGGACATGACCAAATTTGGTCACTTGGCAAACCACTCAGCATACACTCTAGCAGAGTGAAAGAGTGGCCTAGTGGTTAGAGCCCTAGTCTTGACATCATCCAGCGGTAGCAGGTTCAAATCCCACTACTGCTCCTTCTGTTCTTGGACAAGTCACTCTACCCTCCATTACCTCAGGTACAAACTTATAGCTATGTTTACTAAGCAGCACTATGGGTGTATTAGCATTTTTAATGCACATAAATGGTTTACACATGTTAAACGCTAACAAGCCCATAGAAATGTATAGGCGTGTTAGCGTTTAATGCGCTTTAAATTTACAGGCGCATTAAAAATGCTAACACACCTTAGTAAACATACTTCTTAGATTGGGAGCCCGACAGGGAAAATACCCAGTGTACCTGAATGCAACTCACCTTGAGCTACTACTGAAAAAGGCATGAGCAAAATCCAAATAGATAAATATACCATACAGAAATTTAAGTTTACGCCATAAAATTTAGGCATACTTTAAAGAATATGCCTAGGATAATTGTTTTAGCACAGATTTTTTTTAGGCACCATACATAGAATTTAACCCCATATATAGAAACCTTCTCTTAGTACAGAGGAAAGACCTGCATTAGGGCACACTAAGTCCATTTATTAGCACAGCTTAGTAAAAGGACCCCTGAATATCGGCCCCTAAGTCTCCCCCCACTAACAAAGAATAATAGATAAGCCTTAAAGAGCTATTTACTATGGATGTGCATTCCTTAGCATCCATTTTGCACAAAATGGATTTAGTACATTTTAACCTACAAATCAACGTGTGCACATTTAAAACAGTGAGAAGTAAATTGCAATAGCCCAGGCAAGAAGTAACAAGGGTGTGAATAAGGGTTTTGGTGGCGTGTTCAGAAAGGAGGGGGCGAATTTTGCTAATGTTGAAGATAAGCTTTTCCTACATTGGCACGCAGATGTGGAATTCATTGCCACTTGATCTGAAGGCTATTCACGACCTAATCAACTTTCGAAAATCATTAAAGACTTACCGTTTCAACAAGACTTACCATAATAATCAATAACAGGATTTCTAACACACCGCTAGTCACTTGATATTCTGACTGTTTTCTTGTTTACTGAATTGATTATATCCAATATGTCTACACTTGTTCTGTATGTAATTAATTGTGTATCTACTCTTGAATGACGCTTGACATGATGTAATATTGTAAGCCACATTGAGCCTGCAAATAGGTGGGAAAATGTGGAATACAAATGCAACAAATAAAATAAATAAATAAAACAAAGTTCTAATGCAGATTTAAAACTTATTATCACAAGTCTACCGTGAAAAAAAGCTAAAGTCTTCAAAAATCAACCAAAATCTTTCCCAACTATTTACTAATTGACAGTAATTTGTTAGTGCACAATGTGTAGTAAAATAGGGTTAATAACAATATGCATTTGTTTTAATTAATGCAGATTTGGGGATTAACATTTAAAAAAAATAACTAGTTAGTATACAGATATGCAAACCAGCTCATTAACACGTAGCATGTTTTGCATTTATGGCTGTTTTACATTCACAATAATGCCAAACTTCTGCTACATCTGTAGTGTTGGCATTAAATGCAGAAGGACGTATTTTCACATCGCTCTTTCCCTCTGACACCTAACCCATAAGAGCAGGAAGCAGGTGAGAACCTCCAGCCTGAGGGCTTCTTCCTTCCACTCACCATCTCCTTTAATAGAGATCTGCCAAAATCAGAGCTTACCTCCAGGCTTCACACCAGAGTCTGCCCTTTCCTCTATTTTCTGGTCTATAATTTTACTAAGCCAGGTCCTAAACTTAACTAAGTTTTGCTCAAAATTGTCGGCGCGAAAAGGAGGGACGTAGATTTCATCTTCTTGCGCCGATAACTCATCCATTTCTGCACTTGTAAAAAAAACCCCCAAAAATTATAAACACAAATTTAGGAGACAGATTTCAGTCTGGGGACACCCGGCAGTACCTGGACCTCAGCCTAGAGGACGGGAGCAGAGGCATCATGTCGACATCACAGCATTAGTGACGTGTAAGGTTCTGACGTCAGGATTTGTTCTGCTCCGCCCCCGCCCCCACCCCACCCCAGTCCAGTCTCCTACTACTATTTTTTAGTTAAATAAATGCTGAGGGAATGGGAAGCAGGGAGGGAAGATCACGCAATCCAAGCGCGTGGAAGCTAATATTGCTTGGGCTAGGGTGTTAATTATTTTTTTTGTTGGGGGGTGGGTCCTCCTACATGTTCTGCTCCGATTTTCCCCACTCTGCTGCGCACCCTGGCCGCTGACTTTTCCCCGATGGGGATCTGATACTGACCTGATAGAGCGGGAGGGGAGGGGGAGGCGAAAGCCCGGAGAATAGGAAATAAAAACGGGGAAGGGGAAGGGATCAATTAGCAAGGGGGATTATAGTCTGAGGAAGAAAGTGCTGGGAAAAAGATACCCAAGTAGCTTAGTACCATTTGTGGATTTCTGGGTTAATAGCGCCAGGGCTCAGGTTTGGATCAGTTAATATGAATTCGGCCGTTTTTATTTTTCACCGTTATCAATAGAAATCAAACAAAATAAAACATGGAAAAGAAAATAAGACGATACCTTTTTTATTGGGCATAACTTAATACATTTCTTGATTAGCTTTCGAAGGTTGCCCTTCTTCGTCAGATCGGCAACCTTTGAAAGCTAATCAAGAAATGTATTAAGTTATGCCCAATAAAAAAGGTATCATCTTATTTTCTTTTCCATGTTTTATTTTGTTTGATTTCTATTGATAACTTTAAGAGTGGACTAACACGGCTACCACACTCCTCTATTTTTCACCGGAAACTACCCGAGGGTTAAATGTGGATTCCTTTTTTTTTTTTTATTTTACGTGCCGTCACTTAAAGTTAGTGCTGAATCCAACATTTCCACTATTTGCATAAATTCAATCTAGTATTACCCCGGGTAAATGCGTTCCTGAATGAGATGAGTTACTTCAGGATTAAAACGCAATTTGCATTCATTATCTTGTGAAAATAGGACAAGCAGGTCAATGCCTGAGATTAAAAAACAACAGGAGTCAACCCTCAAGGTGAAGAATGAATCAATACTATCCAATAAAGGTGTGACGATTCCTTTATCGTTTTGCTTTAAGAAAGGACTTTGAAGGTTTTGCAAATAGAGAAGGAAAAGAAAACTGGTGTATTCCATTAAGAGCCCTGCTTAGGAATATTGTATTTTTTAGGTGTGTTTTGCAACAGGCGATACTGCTCATTGTCGAAGGTTAGGCCATCATAGATTAGTTTATTTCAGATTTATGCATAGGGAGGTAGCAGTGGAGTCAATCCCAGTAGACACCCTCTTTTTAACTGCCGGTCACAGCATGTACAATTAAAATATACTTGTATTCAGCACAGACAGTGGCACTGAGTATACATATGGTGGTTGCCAATAACAGTACATATAAAGGTGTAAGTTACAGTGCGTCCCTGCTGAATTTAGTCAGGTTTATTGGCTGGTGTAACTGCGGGATCCGAGAGGGTATATATTAGGGACACTGATACTGTAGGAATCCAGGCTCCCATACAGTGACTGGGCCTCCTCGGGATGAGGACAGAGCCTATGGGGACGGGACAGGGACAGAACCTGCGGGGATAGAGTGGGGACGGAGACAGGGCCTACGGGGACGAAGACATGGCCTGTGCGGATAGGGTGGGGATGGGGACAAACTTTGTCCCCATGTCATTCTCTACAACAGCCTCAACAACCTCTCTTTCTGAAGCTAGTTCTTTTGGAGCAGTCAGTTGAGATCCTCAGATGTACCCCTGATAGGTCTTCTTGCTAGACCTGATAAGTTTACACTTCAAAATATGTGTGAATTCTAGCAGGACAATATTGAAAAGCCCTTGTGCAGTCATCATGTTTATGTTTATTTGGTTCTCTCTATTTTCATCAGTATATCAGTACAGTTTACAATCACAGCCTCATAAAGAATAAAGTCAGGAAAGACACAGACGAGAAAGTAAGGCAAGATCGTTCGTCTGTTCACGCTTTCCAAAAATACTAGGACTAGGGGGCATGTGCTGAAGCTCCAATGTAGTAAATTTAAAACGAATCAGAGAATACTTTTCTTCACTCAATGTGTAATTAAACTCTGGAATTCGTTGCCAGAGAATGTGGTAAAGGTGGTTAGGTTAGCGGAGTTTAAAAAAAGGTTTGGACGGCTTCCTAAAGGAAAAATCCATAGACCGTTATTAAATGGACTTGGGGAAAATCCACTATTTCTGGGATAAGCAGTATAAAATGTTTTGTACTTTTTAGGGATCTTGCCAGGTATTTGTGATCTGGACTGGCCACTGTTGGAAACAGGATGCTGGGCTTGATGGACCTTTGGTCTTTCCCAGTATGGCAATACTTATATACTTATGCTGCATAAAATAGTCATCAACACTAGGCAATCCCACCCAGTCCTTAAACCAGCACGAAACAATGTATCTTGAGGCTCAACTTATTATAGAAGAGTCACAAAAATATGTAACATGGTATTGCATGTGCCTGAGAAGGAGATGGATTTGCCAATAATCTGTCATACTGCAATCTCTAAGATTGACTAGGCTCATATGGTGTCAGGGAATAACACAAAGGTAAAGGATATGTGGCTTTCAAAATGTTATACCTCAAGCCCAGCACTTTAATTTTCACCCTTGACATAATAGCTAGCCAGTTTCTATTAATTAATTATCAGCTGCTGACTGCACATGTGATTTTTTATTTTAATTTCCTCCCAACAAATGGGTAACTTTTGTCTTCAAGTCAATAAGCAGCCAAAATGTATCCATTAAAGCGGGGTCAGTAGTTTTTTGGGGGCAGGTCCAAAATGTATCCATTTATGAGACTGAACAAGAGCATATAACTTTAAACAGACATGTTAACTATTTAAGTTTAGGACTGCATGTTTAGCTGTTCTACTAAAGACCCCTTTATAGTGGGCATAAAATATGCAGGTATATTATCTGTTTATCTTAATGTGGCAGTGGAATCTTTGAATATTGACCCCTAGGCTTCTCACATAATGTTGATGGGTCAAATATGTGATACTGTGGTGAGAGGAATCAGTAATCATGAATTTTCAGGTGTTTAAAAATTGACTGGGTTAAGAATTAAAATGAGTTTTATTTTCTTGTGTCTGTCAGTGCTTTCTAGGCCTGCTGAGAACCACTTTGCTAGTCCAGGGATCAAAGTGGACACCTTCCTTTCTGGTTTCAAGGAGGGCCAATATGTGACTTCTAGGATGTCCCAAAGGGTGTTCAAACAACATTCGTCAATGCTGCTCACATATTATTGTGGCAAATTGTTGCATGCTATTATTTTCTTACATTAGTTGAACACTAGAGGGAACTCCAGAGCACGTAGCAGTCTTTTGTAAGAAAGAGAGTCTGATATGTACAGACTGGGAGAGGGATCTTGGGGTGATAGTATCTGAGGATCTGAAGGTGACGAAACAGTGTGACAAGGCGGTGGCTGTAGCCAGAAGGTTGCTAGGCTGTATAGAGAGAGGTGTGACCAGCAGAAGAAAGGAGGTGTTGATGCCCCTGTACAAGTCGTTGGTGAGGCCCCACCTGGAGTATTGTGTTCAGTTTTGGAGGCCTTGCTAAGGATGTAAAAAGAATTGAAGCAGTGCAAAGAAAAGCTACAAAAATGTTTTGGGATTTGCTTTCCAAGACGTATGAGAGACTTGCTGACCTGAACATGTATACCCTGGAGGAAAGGAGAAACAGGGGTGAAATGATACAGACATTCAAATATTTGAAAGATATTAATCCGCAAACAAACCTTTTCCGGAGATAGGAAGGTGGTAGAACTAGAGGACATGAAATGAGGTTGAAGGGCAGACTCAAGAAAAATGTCAGGAAGTATTTTTTCACGGAGAGAGTGGTGGATACTTGAAATGCCCTCCCAAGGGAGGTGGTGGAGATGAAAACGGTGACGGAATTCAAAAATGCGTGGGATAAACATAAAGGAATTCTGTTCAGAAGGAATTGATCTTCAGAAGCTTAGCGGAGATTGGGTGGCAGCAGCAGTGGTGCAAGGTGGGGCGAGTGCTGGGCAGACTTCTACGGTCTGTGCCCTGAAAATGGTAGATACAAATCAAGGTCAGGTATACACATAAAGTAGCACATATGAGTTTATCTTGTTTGGCAGACTGGATGGACCGTACAGGTCTTTCTCTGCCGTCATCTACTATGTAAGTGAGCTCATGGGAGCACTGAAATTTGGCGTTCTGGGTAGGGCTGCAAATTAATTGTAATTACAAAAATTAATAATATTGCAGCGTTTCCTGTCTCCTCTATACATCTCTTCTGCTCTCTTCTGCTTCCAACCCCTGTCCTCTGCATGATGGCATCTTTCCCCCCACCCATGATTCAAGATCACCCCACCCCATGCCGGTCTACCTTAAAAGTGGTCTTCTGTTGGTCCCCGGAAGTTGCACCATTACACATACACCGCCTGCAGCCTGTTCTGAAACTTTTCCTCTGACCCATCCTGCCCATGCAGAAACAGGAAGTGATGACAGAAGAGGCAAGACAAGCCATAGGGAAAGCTTTGGAACATCATATGTTCAATGCTGCCACTGCTGGGGACCAGCAGAAGGCCACCTTTAAGACAGATCTGTGGGGTGTGGGGAACAGAGATTAAGAAGGAGGGCAGATGTGGAACCCTGGGTGGGGGTAGGGGTTGAGATGCAGATCTGTGAGCAGAATTGGGGGGGGGGGGCACTGGTGGAAGCTATGGCTGAGGCGGTGAGTTCCAGCAGCAATGAAAAGAACTTAATGCTACTCACCACCAAGATTGTGTTGCGGCTCATAGGGGTGGAGGGGATGGCTGGAGAGGTGCTGGACAACTGAAGAGAGGGAAGGAGAAGGGAAGGGAAGGGAGAGAGACAGAGAGATAATGAACCCCAGGAAAGAAAGAACAATAATGGACCTGGGAGAAGAGGTGAGTGAGGAAAGGAAGAGAAAGGGAGAGATGTCGTATCTGGGAGTTGGAGGGAGATTATCCAGCTTATAGTCGAAAAAGAAAAACGCCTATATTTCGACTCAAATCGGGAGATGGACGTTTTTCTCGCAAAGGCGCCCAAATCGGTATAATCGAAAGCCAATTTTGGGCGTTTCCAACTGCACTCCGTCGCGGAAACGAATAAAGTTGATGGGGGCATGTCGGAGGTGTGGTGGAGGCGGGACTGGGGCGTGGTTATCAGCTGAGGAGAGATGGGCGTCTTTAGCTGATAATCGAAAAAAAAAAAGGCGTTTTGACCATGATTTTGGGTCACTTTTTTGCATCCTTTTTTCTCATGAACAAGTCCCAAAAAAGTGCCCCAACTGCCCAGATGACCACTGGAGGGAATCGGGGATGACCTCCCCAGACTCCCCCAGTGGTCACTAACTCCCTCCCACCAAAAAAAACCCCACTTTAAAAACTTTTTTTCCAGCCTGTATGCCAGCCTCAAATGCCTTATCCACCTCCATGACAGCAGAATGTGTTCGATCCTATCACAGCCTTTCCCTGGGTCAGATGTGGCTCTCGGGTGCACTACAGGGTCACATCAGCATTGCATTGTGGTGGGTGTAGGGTATTGGGCTCCGTGATTTCATTAGCTTGTGTTACAGTCTCACGATGTTGGTAGTTGGTAGGCTCTTCTCCCATGGTGCTTTTCCCCCTGCCTACTGGGTCAGAGTGTGCCCTGTTGTGTTTCCTGTTGTAGTCCATGCGGTAGTGGCCATTTTTGTAAGCCAGTTTTAGTTCCCTTTCCTGTGTTAGCCACGTTAGACAACTTAGTTCTTACCTTGAATGTGGCTGAAAGAGGGCATTGTACAGCATTCTGCTAGCTCTGACCTACTGCTAATCTCAGTACCAGGGAGATTCGTTGCCAGTGGGCAAAAAATGGCCTGCACTGTTGTAGACGCGTGTATTGGACACGCGCAGGTCCATTTTTCAACACACCCACAAAAAAGACCATTTTTGGGCCAAAAATGGATGTGTCCATTTTGGGCCTGAGACCTTACTGTCACCCAGTGACTTAGCGGTAAGGTCGCATGCGTTAACCGAGCAGTAATCATCTGCACGTATACAATGCCGATTACCTCCCGGTTAGTGCTGCGTGCTGGAAAATAAATATATTTTCTGGCATGCATAGTGTACGTGCGTAAAAAATGAAATTACCACCCGGGCCACATGGTAGCCGGGAGGTAGTTCTGAATTGGCACACACTGGGCACGCTACGCGGCTTAGTAAAAGGGCCCCACAGTGTCCCATTGATTCTCCTCCTTCCACCAGGTCTCTGAGATACCTATTATTTCTACCTCTTCATTTAAAGCTATAAACTCTAACTCTTATTTCCCTCTCAGTGTCTCGCCCTCCTCTGATGTAATTTCATCTTTCCACGAGAACGGGACACAGAGGGAAGAGAACGCTGGAGGTGAGCTGACGTCAGCTCATTTGCATGCTGTTACGAACCCAGCCAGCAGCCATCCAGGGAGGCATATTGACCAATTATTATCAAACATATAAACGGCAAGTGACCGACTCACCTGCAAATGCGCAGTAGAGACTTCCCTCTCTGTCCCGCCCTCGCGTCAAGACGTGATGACGTCAGAGGGCGGAACAGAGAGGGAAACGGAGTCGGACTGTCGGAGCCTGGAGCCTGTAAACAAACATCGCACGAATCACCCTTCCCCCCATCCCCACCACCACCGCCACTCCCGCCCCCCTCCGTATCGGGTCCCCTGCACTGACCTGACAGCACCTCTCACCTCCGTGTGAAAGCACTGCAGGCAGCAGCAGATCGGCAGCAGAGCGATCTGCTGCTGCCTGCAGCGCTTTCACACAGAGGTGAGAGGCGCTGTCAGGTCAGTGCAGGGGGCCCAGCACAGAGGAGGGAGGGAGCGGCGGTGAGGAGGGTAGCTGGAAATCTCGCCCGTTTTTACGGGCTTAACGGCTAGTATAGAGATAAAGGGGTTTGGTGCTGAATTCCTGTCTTAGAGATCAAACCTAGAAGGAAACGTTACTACACTATAAATATTTCTTGGCATTGTCATCTCATTTACAATCCACCTCAGCCCATTTTTTTCAGTCTATCAAACCAGCTCCGCACACCTCTTCTTTCCATATCTAAAAGTTGATCTTTAAATATAGGAGATTCCACAATAAATAGCATGTGCAAGTTTTATGCCTGTCTGTGTAACTTATTGGCTTTATTTGAAGCTTCTCTCTGCTGCCTCTGGGAAGCTACTGCTCTAAGCAATCCCCTATTCTGCATAATGGTTAAACCAGCCCTGACTCTTCCTCTTGTTAATAACACAATTATCTTGGACAGGTAGAAATAATTTTATTCTTGCTGTATAGTGAGAGCTGAACTCTGTGAAATATGTTCAGGTAGGGTTGTATTATCTAAGCTTCTATAAGTTCCTCCCACCACCAAAACCAAAAAAAGAAAAAGCAGGACATAAAAATAATCCGGCCGATACGCAACGCGTGGGAGGCAGGCCGGCTAAGTGCGGCAACTGCTGCTGAGCCCAGATATTCAAAACCGGGCTGTTTCTGATGACCCGCATTGAGGGGCCCTTTTACTAAGGTACGTAGGTGCCTACGTGCATCCAACGCATGTCAATTTGGAACTAACACCCAGTTTCTGTGTGCCCTGGGCGGTAATTCCAATTTTTACGGATGTCTGATATGCACGCCAAAAAAGAGTTTTTATTTTCTAACGTGTGGTGCTAACCGGGCGGTAATCGGCAGTGTACACGCGCTGATGATTACCGCCTGGTTAACGCGCGAGACTTTACTGCCAAGTCAATGGGTGGCGGCAAGGTCTCAGGCCCAAAATGGATGCGCACCAATTTTTATTTTGCCGCACGTCCATTTTCAGCTAAAAAAAAAGGCCTTTCTTGCAGGAGTGCTGGTAAATGGACCTGCTCCAAAACACTACACTAGCACAGGCCATTTTTAGACGCACCTAAGTACAAGGACCCCTGAATAACTGGGCGTTTTTTGGCCACCTTAAACTTAACTGGCCAAGTTAATATTCAGTGGAGGCCGGTTAAGTTTATAGCTGCCAAGGATAGGCCTGCTATTTAGGCAGTTGAATTTGCCACTAAACTTAGCTAGCAAAGCACTGAATATATCACACAATATAGCCAGATAGCTGCTATGTCCTAAGCGCTAATATTCAGCAGAGATAACCTGCTATTTCAAGCTCAATATTATTATTATTTTTTTTGTTACATTTGTACCCCACGTTTTCCCACTCATGGCAGGCTCAATGCAGCTTACATGGGGCAATGGAGGGTTAAGTGACTTGCCCAGAGTCACAAGGAGCTGCCTGTGCCTGAAATGGGAATCGAACTCAGTTCCTCAGTTCCCCAGGACCAAAGTCCACCACCCTAACCACTAGGCCACTCCTCCACTCTTGTTTAGCCAACTGGCCAGGAGTTGTTTCTAGCTGGTTAAATAGCAGGAATATCAGCCAGAATGTATCTTCATACAGTTATAGCTATGATTGCAAAATTGCCCATCTGAAAGTTATATGCCTTGTTTCTTTTATTGCTTCCTTGTTTATTCATACCATGTCAAGTTAGCTGCAGAATGGGCAATAAACGCCTGAGTTATTATCACTCACCTGAAGCAATCCTGTTTCACTTCAATGAAAGGGCAAATGGAAAAGAACATTGTAGAAGTCAAGTTATGTTTGCCTGCCTTTCTACAAAGGGATGCTTTCGGGTTCATTTTAGCAAAACACGTTTTTCCATACGCTGATTTGTCATCCACTGTCAGAATTATTGGGCCTGATATTCAGCTGGTGGCGATCAACATTGTGCTGAACCCCGCTGGTGTTATCCCTGGAAATTCAATGCCGAGCCATGTTTGAGCTTTGGTATTAAATTTAAGGGTATACGGAGGCAGCGAAAACATAGCCAATTAACTGCGATATTTAGCAATTAACTGGCTATGGGGAACTGCTTAAAGATAGGACTGCTTTGTATGCAGTCTGGCTAACATAAGAACAGCCATATTGGGTCAGACCAATGGTCCATCTAGCCCAGTATCCTGCTTCCAACAGACACAAAACCAGGTCACAAGTACCTAGCAGAAACCCAATTAGTAGCAACATTCATGCTACCAATCCCAGGAAAGCAGTGGCTCCCCATGTCCATCTTAATAACCAGGGCCGGTCCTAGGGTCTCTGGCGCCCCCCTGCAGACTATGTTGGCGCCCCCCCCCCCCTAGCATTTCTTTTCTCTCTTCTCCCACCCTGCCCCTGTCCAGCGATTCTCCTTCGCCCCATCCTCCTCCCATTTATGGCCACCTGCCCGCCCTCTTCTCCCCATAACATCCCCCTTTTTCTTCTTGCCACCCTGCGTGGTTTGTCTTTTTTAATTTACCTCCGTCCCAGCGGCCGCGTCATTTCAAAGCCCTGCCTGTCTCTAGGCTTCCCTCCCTTCGTGAGTTTGTTCCCTCAAGTCCCGCCCTTGAGGAAATGACATCAGAAGGCGGGACTCTGCGGAACGAACTCACAAAGGGAGGGAAGGCTAGAGATGGGCAGGACTTTCAAATGACGCAGCTGCTGGGACAGAGGTAAATTAAAGATTTAAACCCCCAAGGGTGGCGCGGTATGGCGCCACAGCAGCGCCCTTGAAGGCAGGCGCCCCCTGAGGTGCTTACCCCGCTTACTGGGTTTGACCGGCCCTGTCAATAACATACCATGGACTTTTCCTCTGGGAACTTGCCCAAACCTTTTTTAAATCCAGATATGCTAACCGCTGTTACCACATCCTCTGGTAGCAAGTTCCAGAGCTTAGCTATTCTTTGAGTGAAAAATATTTCCTTGTATTTGTTTTAAAATTATTTCCATGTAATTACATTGAGTATCTGACTCCACCCCAAGAACACCCACAAAATAGCTGGATAGGTGATTTAAAGGGCAAGCAGTAGCAAACCGAGGGTGGGGCGGTGGGGGAGGTCTGCTTGAGGGGTGCAGGGAGCATGCTGCTTGAGGGGTGCAGGGAGCAGCCGCGTGGTTGTCGGCTCCGCTGGTTCCCTGCTCCCTCTGCCCCGGTTACTTCCTGTTTTGGGGCAGAGGGAGCAGGGAACCAGCGGAGCTGACAGCCGCGCGGCTACTCCCAGCAGGTAAGAATGCACCCCAGGGGGGTGATGTGCCGAGGGGGGTGTTGTGCTGCATCCAGGGGAGGCTTGGGTGATGCGCCGGGGGGGGGGGGGGTGTTGTGCGGCATCCGGGGGGGGGGGGGGACAGATGCCCAATCATATCCAGTAAGGGTTCCTTGTTGACGTTCCTGAGATCTTTGATGTGTTCATCTTCTTCATACCTCCCAGATTCTATGGATTTCATGTTACAATTAGATGCACCAAGTAGCATTTGACGAGCGTAGGTCATTGCCACCCGGTTAACACGTGAGACTTTTCCGCTAGATCAATGGCTGGCAGTAAGGTCTCAGACCCCAAATGGACACACATCAATTTTGATTTTGCCGCACGTCTATTTACGGCAAAAATTTCAAAAAGGCATTTTTTTTGTAGGTGCTCTGAAAAATGGATCTGCGTGCACCCAAAACGCACACCCACACTACCACAGGCCATTTAGTTAGGTCTTCACACACCCTTAAGACCTCTAAGGTCCTCTCAAGTATCATCACTACCTGTCCCCTCATCAAAGGAAATTGTACAATGTGATACCTGCCAGCGAGCCTTCTCAGGAGTAGCCCCCACACTCTGGAATTTACTCCGAGGGGCTAGTATAACCGGAGACTACCTCTACTTCAGGAAGAAGGTTAAAGCCTGGCTCTTCTTTCAAGCCTTTAATACACAGGATGACTGACTATACACTCATTCTGTACCTGGACTAAGTTGCTACACTCACTGTAACTTAGAACAGTTCCTTATATCGTGTTTAACTGTACAAAGAACTTGCTTTTAGTTTAGCCACCCGTTTATTTATCCCAACTGACTCTATACCACACATCGTGTCCCTATCTATATATCTGCACTTGGCCACTCAGCTATACGGTAAGCTGTATTGTAAAAAAGCATTGGTATCATAGCATTGTTATTTGAATGTTCTAATTGTGTGCTTATTAGATATTCCATCGCTATTATGCTTACATTGTATTATATCTCTTTTATTTGAATTTCAGTGCTATTAAATGTTTATATTTCTGATCCTGTTTCATGGCAGTCCTATTATTAGGTCTCAATTTGCTGTTTTCAAGTTTTCCTCATTTATTGTAATTATGTTTACTCTTGGTCATTTTACTGTTGTTATGGTGTCACAAAATTGTAAGTTTGATGTTATCAATAGAAATCAAACAAAATAAAACATGGAAAAGAATATAAGATGATACCTTTTTTATTGGACATATCTTAATACATTTCTTGATTAGCTTTCGAAGGTTGCCCTTCTTCGTCCATCCCTAAGGGCACCCATCTCTAAGGACGGCGCCACGAAGGGGTGGGGAAACCTGTATTATCAAAACAAGATGGGCATCCATCTTTCGTTTCGATAATACGGTCGGGCACGGCCAAATCTCAACATTTAGGTTGACCTTAGAGATGGTCGACCTTAGAGATGGGCGGCCTCGGTTTTCGGCGATAATGAAAACCAAAGACGTCTATCTCAAAAACATCCAAATCCAAGCCCTTTGGTCATGGGAGGAGCCAGCATTTATAGTGCACTGGTCCCCCTCACATGCCAGGACACCAACCGGGCACCCTAGGGGGCACTGAAGTGGACTTCAGAAATTGCTCCCAGGTGCATAGCTCCCTTACCTTGGGTGCTGAGCCCCCCCTCCCCCCCAGGTCCGTCTGCCTGAAGTACACTGCACCCACTACAACTGCTCCAGGGACCTGTATACTGCTGCGATGGACCTGAGTATGGCATTTGAGGCTGGCATAGAGGCTGGCAAAAAAGTATTTTTAAACTTGTTTTTTATGGTGGGAAGGGGTTAGTGACCACTGGGGGAGTAAGGGGAGGTCATCTCCGATTCCCTCCGGTGGTCATCTGTTCAGGTCGGGCACCTTTTTGAGGCTTGGTCGCAAGAAAAAATGGACCAAGTAAAGTTGGCCAAATGCTCATCAGGGACGCCCTTCTTTTTTTCCATTATCGGCTGAGGACGCCCATCTCTTAACCATGCCCCAGTCCCGCCTTTGCTATGCTTCCGACACGCCCCTGGGAACTTTGGTCGTCCCTGGAACAGAAAGCAGTTGAGGGTGCCCAAAACCGGCTTTCGATTATGCCAATTTGGGCGCCCCTGGAGAAGGATGCCCATCTCCCGATTTGTGTCGAAAGATGGGCATCCTTCTCTTTCAAAAATAAGCATGATAGGCGTCTACGCGCATACAACGTGCATCAAATTAGAACTACCACCCAGTTACCGTGTGCCCTGGATGGTAATTCTAATTTCTACGCGTGTGCGAAATGCGTGGCAGAAAATAATTTCTAATTTCCACCACGTGGCTCTAACCAGGCGGTAATCGGCAGTGCACATGCACTGACAGTTACGCCCGGTTAACAGTCTCAGACCCAAAATGGACAGACATTGATATTTATTTTGCTGCACATCCATTTTCAGCAACCCCTCCCCCTTTTTGCAGGCACGCTGAAAAATGGCCTTGCGCACATCCAATAAACGCATCTACACCGACGCAGGCCATTTTTTCAGTGCACCTTAGTAAAAGGGCCCCTCTGGTTTTTTACAGCTGCAATAAAAATGGCCATAGCACATGAAAAGACCATGTAGGGGTGCGAAATCTAAGGCCTATTTTTACCGTAGCTTAGTAAAAGGACTCCTAAGGGAGGGACGGATGAAGGTTTGCCTGCTGTGCCCAACAGGCTTGTACCAGCCCTTGTGGGAACTCTCTCTCTCATGTTTTTCTTCTTTGAATAATAGGCTGAAAACAGGCCAGCCATCTGCTATTCTGGAGGATACACGTGTAAATAAATGGTAATCTTGGCTTTTTGTCAGAACTCTCAAGTGGGAGGTTTTTTTTTTTGTTTTTTTTTTTGCGGTACCTTTTACCTAATGCCATTTGCGCTATTACACTATGGACACGTCCCACAGAAACATCCCGATTCTGCTAGAACTGTTAAGTGGGGCCGGACGGTCCCTAACACTTTTACATAAGTACTTAAGTATTGCCATACTGGGAAAGACCAAAGGTCCATCGAGCCCAGCATCCTGGTTCCAACAGTGGCCAAGCCAGGTCACAAATACCCCAGCAAGATCCTTTTCCTATCCTTCCTCCCTCTGGAGCTGCGTTTTGTGCTGCATAGAAAGCTGAGGAGGAGAGAAATACACAGCACTGAAACCCCGCAGTAAAGCCTTTACACTGCAGCAGGAAAACGGAGCCAAGGTCTGGTTTTCCGCTGCGATTTTCCTCTCACCTCCCTTTTGTAATCGTAGTGACTGGTGAGACCCTCTCAGCCCCCCCCCCCCCCCCCCACCCCAGTATATTCTACAAATATCGTCCCCTCTGGTTTTTCTTCTCTCGGATCGTCCCGAAGAAACAAATCCCAGTCTTGAAAGTTTTCCATCTAAACTGTGCACGAGAAATCCGTGCTTCAAACTAAGACGCCTTATTTCGGTTTTGCAGCGCTGCACACGAAACCGGAGCGACCCGCTTTCACTAAACCCAAGATTCCTATCCCTGGGTAGCAAGCTTGAGCTTAGATCCCCGCAGCCCCACTTCCCACCTCTGAGAAGGAAGAAAGCACATGGGAGGAATAAAACCGGACAATTCTGCCCAAATCACTGAGGTGCCTGTCCCAACATCTGCACTCAAGCCCGATCCATGCTGCACTAGGGTGAGCCCAGCACGCAGGAAGGCGGACCGGGTCTGCCTGATCCGGAATCACTCGGCGGAGCTGAGAAAAATTCAGGCAGACACAGATCGGACGCATTGCTACTGCTCACCTTTCTGCCCTCCTCCGCTTTTCTATTCTGTTTTCTGTCTCTGTTCATTCCGTTTAGCCTCCTAGCGGACGATTTTCTCTCACTGCTTCTCTGAAGTTGGAGTAACCCACTCATTAATTCGTTCATTCTCTCTCTCCCTATTCTATCCAGAAGGTCTGTTTGTCTAACTCTGTCTTTCTTCTCGATTTTCTGCCTGTTCCTCTCCCTTCTCCTCCACCCCCAGGTCCTGAGCCATGTGAGACTAGGCGACCCCCCCCCCCCCTTTCCCCAGGTCCAGTCCGGCTCGGCTATGCAGCTGGGAGGGAACGGCACCACCGCTGCCCAGCCTTGGCCCCCTGAGCCCAGCGAGCAGCTCTTCAGCCCGGGCACCTACCAGTTCCTGGCTGTGGCCGTGGCAACTATTGGCGTCCTGGGCGTGTGCAATAACCTGTTAGTGTTGGTGCTTTACTCCAGATTTCAGGGGCTGAGGACACCCACCAACCTCCTACTGCTGAACATCAGTTTCAGCCACCTGCTTGTGTCTCTCTTCGGGGTCACCTTCACCTTCGTGTCCTGTAGGAGGAGGCGTTGGGTCTGGGACAAGGCGGGATGCGTTTGGGACGGATTTAACAGCAGCCTTTTCGGTAAGCTTCTTGGTCTTCTGTAACCAGTGCCTTTAGCACTGCTGAATAATAGGGCGCATTGCAGCTGCGGGAGAGGGGAATACATGGACTCAAGGGTTTGCCTGTTCTCAATGGGGTCGGGACCCAAGGCTTTAACTAGAGCTGCCCTCATCCCCATGAAAGGCCTGGGCTGGTGGTGATTTAGACCTCGGCCTTAATTTGGCCGAAAGGGCGGGAAGAGGTGATATCTTGGAAAGTCATTGCATCATTAAAGCAGGAATATTTTTCATGTAACTTTATCACCTTGATGAGGAGTTTTTTTGGGCTCAGAGAGAGAACATGGAAGTTTTGATATGCCCCATGAGTCTGCCTTTCCACTGCCTAATGAGCAATCCAGCATAGCTATAGAAAAAATAGGATCTTTCCAGCTAAAAAAAAGAAAAGCATGAAGAACAGTAAAAAGGAATAATGATTGGGTATATGTAGTTAACAATTGGTAACAGTGAAGGAAAGTGTGTGCTTTTGGTCCAAAAAGAGTGTCTAACAATTTGATTTTAGTCTATCAAAGGATGCATTAAGTTAGTTATCTATGTTATGTGGGATATACCTTGATGATACCAGCAATTGCTGTAATAATAATAATAATAAGAATAATATCAGAAAACCACCAACAAAAAACACTATGCAGAGAACACAGTCCCTATAAAGGAAATCCTCTGCCTTTATGTCACAGCTCCCTGGCAAAGAAAGTGGAAGTAATTAGTGTTCCTCTTTATTTATTATTTATGTAGGCATTTGTTGTTAATAAGATGGGATCTTGTTCTGTTGATTTCCAAAAAAATATTAGAAAATGTTGGCAACATGGAATGTAGGATTTTACTGAATCCTCCTTTAGGCCAGTGGTTCTCAACCCAGTCCTCTCAGCACACCCAGCCATTTGGGTTTTCAGAATATTCACAATGAATATGCATAAGTGAGATTTGCATGCCAAGGAGTCAGTGTATGCAAATCTGTCTCATGCATATTCATTGCAGATATCCTGAAAGCCTGACTGGATGGGTGTGCCCGAAGGAGTGAGTTGAGAAGCTCTGCTATAGGTCACCAAGAAGATTATGGACTAAATGTTGTTGGGTTTTTTTTTTTTTTTTTTTTGCAAGTAGGCCTTTTAGTGAAAAAAACATACTAAAGCATCTTGAGATGCACAAAGGGCTATCGCTACAAAAGCTTATTGTATGCTTTGGGGTCCTTTTTACTAAACTGTGGCCTTAGTAAACTTTTACACAGGTCTTTCCTATGTACTGAGGCTGATTTTCTATTAGTGGCCAAGTGCTAATGGGGAGGGGTGGGTAGAATTTGATATACTGCCTTTTTGTGGTTATAACCAAAGCTGTTTACATTACTAATGCTAATCAATTCTTTAGTGCTACTAGATGTACACAATGCTGAACATATTACATGCAAGTACTTCTTCCTGTTTCTAGAGGGCTCACAATCTAGGATTTTGTAACTGAAGTAAGGGAGGGAGCTGCAATGGGAATTGAACCCAGGTTACCAGGATGAAAGCCTACTATACTATCCATTAAGCTACTCCTCCACTTCATATTATATTCAGGTACTTATTTTGTACCTGGGGCAATGGAGGATTGAGTGACTTACCCAGACTTACAAGGCAGTAGGAGTTGAACCCAGTTCCCCAGAATCTCAGCTCACTGCACTAGCCATTAAGTTGCTTCCCCACTCCTAATGTTGCCATACTGTGTAGCCTTTTTTAAAAATTACCACAGGAGCCCTTACCACCATCAGTTTTGTAGGCGGTAAGGGCTCACGTGGTATCCTTAAGCTGACCAGTTAGTATACGGTATTGTAGATGCGCTATCTGGTTAGTGCAGGAATGCCCACTCTCCACCCATTCTCAAAAAAAGCAATGAATCCCAAAAGAAATGGCTAGGCAACTCGATAGAAACAGAGGGAACTATAAAAGTATGAAAAATAACCACTAACATGAAGGATCAAGGGAGAGTCCCACAGCCAAGCTTCACTCTCACTGTCCAATACGGCTCACTTGAACGCTGTATACTGTGCCAGAGCCGGTGGTTGGGAGGTGAGGATAGTGCTGGGCAGACTTATACGGTCTGTGCCAAAGCCGGTGGTTGGGAGGAGGGGCTGGTGGTTGGGAGGCGGGGATAGTGCTGGGTAGACTTATATGGTCTGTGCCCTGAAGAGCACAGGTACAAATCAAAGTAGGGTATACACAAAAAGCAGCAAATATGAGTTATTTTGTTGGGCAGACTGGATGGACCGTGCAGGTCTTTTTCTGCCGTCATCATCTACTATGTATACATCATTAGACTCCCTGAAAGTTATATCATATTTATCCTTCAATAAATTTATTATTTTAAAACCTTTTTAAAATTATTTTTAACTTATTTTAAGCAAAACTAACAAAGTTCCCAATGAGAATATCAAGTGCAAAAAATGGTAGCCAATAGGCTCAGTCCCCAAAATATCCATCTGCTAATTAATGAGTCCTTTTACTACGGTGCACTGAAAAATGGCCTGCGGTAGTATAGACGCGTGTTTTGAGTGCACGCAGAATTATTTTTTAGCACACCTACAAAAAAAATGCCTTTTTAAAATTGTTGCCGAAAATGGACATGAGGCAAAATGAAAATTGCCACACATCCATTTTGGGTCTGAGATCTTATCGCAAGCCATTGACCTAGAGGTAAGCTCTCACGCTGTAACTGCGCGGTAATGGTCTATGCGCATCAAATGCTGCTTGATGCGCATAGCTGCTGCACACCAGAAAACAAACATTTTTCAGACGCACGTAGTGAACGCACGCCAAAATTGAAATTACCGCAAGGGCCACGCGGTAACTGGGCGGTAACTCCAATTTGGTGTGCACGCTCAGTTCACTTAAAGGAACATGCAGGATGTCAGGACTCGAGAAAACAGCAGCAAAGTTCAGCGAACACGCCGGAGACCGGCACTGAAGAAGACTTCGGCTGGCGGGGGTTAGGGACCCCTGCCAACAAAAGTACCTTGTGGTGGTGGCAGCAGGGGGGTCGGAAGTGGCAGGAGAGGGTCAGCCCCTGGTGTAATTAAACTCTGGAATTTGTTGCCAGAGAATGTAATAAAAGCAGTTATCTTAGCAGAGTTTAAAAAAGGATTGGATGGCTTCCTAAAGGAAAAGTTCATAGACCATTATTAAAATGGACTTTGGGAAAATCCACTGCTTATTTCTAGAGTAAGCAGCATAAAATGTACTATTTTGGGATCTTGCAAGGTACTTGTGACCTGGATTGGCCACTGTTGGAAACAGGATGCTGGGCTTAATGGACCTTTGGTCTGTCCCAGTATGGCATGTACTTAGGTAAACATCCAAGTCTAAAAAGAGGAATGTCTTTATTTAGACATGTTTCAATCACATCCAGGGTATAAAAAGGTGCTGTGATTGAGCAGCTGACCACTGGAGGGATGAATGCACAACCCCTCATGAATCTCCCAGTGGTTGCTGTCCTCATCCCTCTCCAATGACAGTGAAATCAGAAAGGAATACCAGGCTCTATGACACCATCAGGTATTATGGACATTTTGAACAAAGCAGAAAACAGGTCTGAGGAGTAGCCAAGTGGTCAGTGCTGTGGATTGTAAACTGGAAAAAGCCAAGTTCACTACCCACCAGGGGCGTAGCCAGACTTCGGCAGGAGGAGGGGTCCAGAGCCCGAGGTGAGGGAGCACATTTTAGCCCCCCCCCCAGCACCGCTGACCCCCCCCCCCGCCATTTTTAACCCCCCACCCCCAATATTTGACACCTCCTGCCACCACCACCACCTTTGACCCCCCCCCGGCACCAACCCTTTTGACCCCCTCTTCCTGCTGCCGCCAACCCGCCACCATCGGGTACCTTTTCTGGCGGGGGTCCCCAGCCAGCCGAAGTCCTCTTCTCCGGTACGGCCGCGTTGCTGATCTGCAAGGGCAGGCTTCTGTTTCTGTGAGTCTGATGCCCTGCATGCAAAGGTACCCGACGGCGGCAGGGGAGGGTTGGCAGCGGGAGGAGGGGGTCGAAGGGGTTGGCGGTGGGGGGGGGGGCCAGGACCAAATCTATGGGGGCCCCACATAGCTACGCCCCTGCTTCCCACATCAGCTTTCTTTTTTCATCCTTTAAATTGTGAAACCTCCAGCAACAGACATATACCAGCACCTGTAAGACAAAAGGTTATTGAGGTACAGTCAGGTACAGTAGGTATTTTCCTGTTCCTGGAGGGCTCATCATTAAAAAACAAGAGCTGTAGGGAGAAATGAACTAGGGGTCTCTGGGTTACAATCCAATGCACTGACTACTAGGCTGCCCCTCTACTCTGCAAGGACCTCGGTGTGGCTATTTCTGTTAAAATGCTGCCAGAGAGACACCCTTGTCCATGGATTTTTGGTGTTCGTAATTTGGATGTTTCAGTTTGTACAATGGCTGTTCATTTTGGACATTCTCACGTATTTTCGAATAGGACAGCCCAATGTATTTCCTGTTCAAAAATGGCTGTGAGATGGGCGTTTTTTATTGGGATGTTATGAGCAGGACATTCCAATTTTGACTTAGACTTCCTTTCGAAAATGCCCCTCTGTGTATGCCAGTTTTCTGTGCAAAATTTATTGGCAAAAAAAGACAGCGATATTTGATAATACTTTTTTTTCCTTTAAAAGAAAGTCTTTGCGCTGGGAGGTCTGGTATTAAAATTATTCACATCTTTTCTTATTGGTATAATGTCTCTTAACTTTGTGCAAACCATGACAGGAATGAACCTCACTCCTATGCCAGGGGTACATTGGGCATAATTTTAGTCCCTCAGATTCACAGCTAATGCTCATTTCAGTGCTGGTAGGTGGTGGTTTCACAAAGGGAGTCATTCTTCATGGAATTCTCTGGAACTGCCAGAAGGTTCTGCTGTTTCTGGAATACTGTTTACCATTTCCTTCCAACTGCTGGGTACACTGTTGCAGTTCTTTGATTTACAGTATAGAATTTATGCTGACAGTATCCAGCTGCACTTGCTGGTGCAGTCTGACTCTGCTGACTTGTTTTCTTAGGACTTAGTGTGTGATTGTCTTGAGTGACTGGATGCTGAGTTGAGCACTGTCTATAGAATAACATGTCACGTTGTGATCTGTGCCCAACTTTTAGGTGTGGGGATTTATACCAACTGAAACCTGGTGTAAATCCTCACACTTAAATTAGGCACAGATCCCTCGAATTCTATAATACTGCATGCATCTTTAGTGAACACCCCGACACGCAATACCCTTCTATGGCCACACCTTCTTTTCAGTTGCACGCAGTGGCGATCCTAGCCTCGATGACACCCGGGGCGGATCGCCGATGCGCCCCCCCCCGGTGCAGCGCCCCCCCCGGCGAAATGACACCCCCCCTGGTGCACGCCGCTGGGGGGGGTGGGTGCCGCGGCGTGCACCTGTCAGCTGAATTCGCTAACTTCGCTGCAGCTCCCTCTGCCCCGGCCGGAACAGAAGTAACCTGTTCCGGGGCAGAGGGAGCTGCAGCGAAGTTAGCAAACTCAGCTGACAGGCATGCACCGTGGCACCCCCCAGCGGCGTGCACCCAGGGCGGACCGCCCCCACCGCCCCCCCTTGGTACACCACTGGTTGCACACTAAAAAGTTTACGCACACATCTTTATAGAATAGCACCTAGTGAGATGCACGCATAAATTCAAATTTCTGCCAAAAATGTCAATAATTGTTAATACCCAATTATTGGCGCTAACTGGCTTGACCCTCAATTAAACTGCATGCGCTCAAATTTGTGCGTGCAGTTTTGAGCACCATTTATAAAATTTGGGGAATAATGTACACTTAAGTGTGAAAGCACTAAAGTCCTAGTCTATAATCTATGGACCCAATATTCAGACTGCGGGAGTCAGCCCAGATAACTCCTGTGGTCAATGCTGAGCCCAGACATTCAATGCCGGGCTCTTTCCAGTGACCAGCATTAAATATCTGGTTCACACTTAACCGGCCAAGTCAATATTCAGCGCTGGCCGGTTAAGTTTGAACCAGCCAAAGATAGGCCTGGTATTCACATGGCTAAATATGGCTGCCAAACTTACTCTGAAAATTGGCAGATAGCCGGTTTTATCACGCAATATAACCAGCTATCAGCTAGCCAGTAACCGAGAATTTTCAGCGGGTCATAGCTAGCCATGTCCCGTTGAAAATTCACGGATAGCCAGTTATAGGGCATTTAACCAGCCGGGTGCCAATCCTGGCCGGTTAAATGCTTTGGAATATCGAGGGGAGGGGGGGAGTATGTGCACAAGTTGCTTAGCACATAAGTGCAACGTGCATACACATGGACTGGGTTCCCAGTTACATGTGTAACTTACAGAATACTGTAGGTTACATGCTAAAATGCCATACTTCATGCCTACATTTGGATGCATTGTTGCTGAGTTAGTTTAGTATTCTCTAATGGCATCTTAGTGCACAGATGTCATTGCTAGATGACCGAGGAGTAAAAGGGGCGATCAGGGAAGACAAAGTCGTAGCGGAGAGATTAAACAAATTCTTTGCTTCGGTCTTCACCGAGGAAGATTTGGGTGGGATACCGGTGCCAGAAATGGTATTCAAAGCTGACGAGTCGGAGAAACGTAATGAATTCTCTGTAAACCTGAAGGATGTAATGGGCAGTTCTACAAACAGAAGAGTAGCAAATCTCCTGGACCAGATGGTATTCATCCCAGAGTACTGATAGAACTGAAAAATGAGCTTGCAGAGCTATTGTTAGTAATATTTAATTTATCCTTAAAATCGAGCGTGGTACCAGAAGATTGGAGGGTGGCCAATGTAACGCCGATTTTTTAAAAAGGTTCCAGAGGAGATCCGGGAAATTATAGATCAGTGAGTCTGACGTTGGTGCCGGGCAAAATGGTAGAGACTATTATAAAGAACAAAATTACAGAGCATATTCAAAAGCATGGATTAATGAGACAAAGTCAAAATGGATTTAGTGAAGGGAAATCTTGCCTCACCAATCTACTACATTTCTTTGAAGGGATGAACAAACGTGGATAAAGGTGAGCCGGTTGATAGTGTGTATCTGGATTTTCAGAAGGCATTTGACAAAGTACCTCATGAAAGACTCCAGAGGAAATTGAAGAGTCATGGGATAGGAGGTAGTGTTCTATTGTGGATTTAAAACTGGTTAAAAGATAGAAAACAGAGAGTAGGGTTAAATGGTCAGCATTCTCAATGGAGAAGGGTAGTTAGTGGGGTTCCCCAGGGGTCTGTGCTGAGACCGCTGCTTTTTAACATATTTATTTATGACCTAGAGATGGGAGTAACTAGTGAGGTAATTAAATTTGTTGACGACACAAAGTTATTAAAAGTCGTTAAATCGCGAGAGGATTGTGAAAAATTACAAGAGGACTTACGAGATTGGGCATCTAAATGGCAGATGACGTTTAATGTGAGCAAGTTCAAAGTGATGCATGTGGGAAAGAGGAACCCGAATTATAGCTACATCATGCAAGGTTCCACGTTAGGAGTCACGGACCAAGAAAGGGATCTAGGTGTCGTCGTTGATAATACGTTGAAACCTTCTGCTCAGTGTGCTCCTGCGGCTAAGAAAACAAATTGAATGTTAGGTATTATTAGGAAAGGAATGGAAAAAAAATGAGGATATTATAATGCCTTTGTATCGCTCCATGGTGCAACCGCACCTCGAATATTGTGTTCAATTCTGATCTCCGCATCTCAAAAAAGATATAGTGGCATTAGAAAAGGTGCAGAGAAGGGTGACGAAAATGATAAAGGGGATGGAACGACTTCCCTATGAGGAAAGGCTAAAGCGGCTAGTGCTCTTCAGCTTGGAGAAAAGGCGACTGAGGGGAGATATGATAGAGGTCTATAAAATAATGAGTGGAGTTGAACGGGTAGATGTGAAGCGTCTGTTTACGCTTTCCAAAAATACTAGGTCTAGGGGGCATGCGATGAAGCTACAATGTAGTAAATTTAAAACGAATCAGAGAACATTTTTAATCACTCAACGTGTGATTAAACTCTGGAATTCGTTGCCAGAGAATGTGGTAAAGGCGGTTAGCTTAGTGGAGTTTAAAAAAGGTTTGGACGGCTTCCTAAAGGAAACGTCCATAGACCATTATTAAATGGACTTGGAGAAAATCCACTATTTCTGAGATAAGCAGTATAAAATGTTTTGTACTTTTTTGGGATCTTGCCAGGTATTTGTGACCTGGATTGGCCACTGTTGGAAACAGGATGCTGGGCTTGATGGACCTTTGGTCTTTCCCAGTATGGCAATACTTATGTACTTATATTTGATGAACACCTTACTTATGAATCAAATGTGAATGCAGTGATCAAGAAGGTATTTTATACAATGAAAAAATTAAGAAGAATTAGATCTAGTTTTAACGGATGAGAGGAGACATTATTGAGATCTACAAAATCCTGAGTGGTGTAGAACGAGTAGAAGTAAATCAATTTTTTACTCATTCCAAAAGTACAAAGACTAGGGGACAGTCAAGGAAGTTACATGGAAATACTTTTAAAACAAATAGGAGGAAATAATTTTGCGCTTAACGAATAGCTAAGCTCTGGAACACTTTGCCAGAGGATGTGGTAACAGTGTATTTGGGTTTTCAAAATGTTTGGACAAATTCCCGGAAGAAAAGTCCATAGTCTGCTATTGAGACAGACGTGGGGAAGCAACTGCTTGCCCTGGGATTGGTAGCATGGAATGTTGCTACTAATTGAGTTTCTGCCAGGTACTTGTGACCTGGCTTGGCTACTGTTTGGAAAACAGGATACTGGGCTAGATGGACCGTTGATCTGACCCAGCATGGCTACTCTTATGTTTAATTGACTATTGTAATGCTGTGTTTGTAGAGCTATCTGAAGGGCTGATTACAAAATACAGCAGCCCGATTGATTTGTGGGTCATCTAGATTTGAATCAGCCTCTTCACTGTTATTGAACCTTCATTGGCTTCCGGTCAAAGCTCGCATTATTTTTAAATTATGTACAAGGACTTTTCTGATTTTGTATGGGTCTTCCCCAGAGAATTTGTCTGACTTGGTTAATCTTACTCATAGAAACAGGGAATTGTCAGATAGGCTCCACTATTGCTACAATACCCTAGTCCCAAATGTGTAAAATACAGAACAGTGTTTAATGGATTGTTTTCTTTTCAGTCTGCCAAATGGTAGAATGCTTTACCACCAAATGTAAAGAAGTCTACTAATTACAAATCCTTTATGAGAGCTTTTAAAACTAATCTTTTTCAACTTTTTAATAATTGATAAACTCTTCCTTTAATTATAAGTTGCATGTCCTGGGTATGCCCAGTTTCTTTAATTGTAAACCATATAGAACTCACTTGGGACTTTGCATGGTATAAGCGCTTATTTTATTGTTATAGAATTGGCGCTCAGGATGCAGCATCAGCACACATAAAATGTGGCACCCAGGTATAGAATCATCCTTATAGAATACAAGGAGTGGCCTAGTGGTTAGGGTGGTGGACTTTGATCCTGAGGAACTGAGTTCGATTCCCACTTCAGGAACAGGCAGCTCCTTGTGACTCTGGGCAAGTCACTTAACCCTCCATTGCCCCATGTAAGCTGCATTGAGCCTGCCATGAGTGGGAAAGCGTGGGGTACAACTGTAATCATAGAACATTCCCAAATCAACTAAAAACTCCCAGCAACAGGCAAAGATCAGCAATAGAAATATAAAAACATTCTGTTTAAACTTGAGTGTCACATCAGCGAGAGCAACACAACCGAACACTGAGAAGTAACAAAAGCTTGCAAATTATGAAAATCAGCACTGCAAATATTCCACAACACCAGTACACTTCCAGCGCAAAAAGAGAACAATTAAACACAGAGGAGTCCTTTTACTAAGGTGCGCTGAATAATGGCCTGAGGCCTCCTCCATGCTAACTAGTTATGTGACCCCCAGCGGTCGGCGTTCAACTTCTTAGAGGGACAGGTGGCATTCAGCCACATGAGATCCAGCAATAACAGGTCTGTGATGCCCTTAATGGGTAGATGTAAATCACCTGCTTACTCTTTCCACAAATACTAGGACTAGGGGGCATACGATGAAGCTACAAAGTAGTAAATTTAAAATGAATCAGAGAAAATTTTTCTTGATTCAATGTGTAATTAAACTCAGGAATTCATTGCCAGAGAATGTAATAACAGCAGTTAGTTTAGCGGGGTTTAAAAAAGGTTTGGATGGCTTCCTAAAGGAAAAGTTCATAGGCCATTATTAAAATGGACTTGGGGAAAATCCACTGCTTATTTCTAGGATAAGCAGCATAAAATGTATTGTACTTTTTTGGGATCTTGCCAGGTACTTGTGACCTGGATTGGCTACTGTTGGAAACAGGATACTGGGCTTGATAGACCTTCAGTCTGTCCCAGTATGGCAATACTTCTGTACTTATGTACTTAGTGTATGCGTGTGTTTTGGGCGTGTGCAGATCCATTTTTCAGCACGCCTGCAAAAAATGACTTTTTAAAATTTTTGCCAAAAATGGATGTGCGGCAAAATAAAAATTGGCGTGTGTCCATTTTGAGTCTGAGACCTTACCGCCAGCCATTGACTTAGCAGTAAGGTCTCACACGTTAATCAGGCGGTAATGACCTATGTGCATCAAATGCCACTTGGCGTACGTAGCGGGTGCGCGCCAGAAAAGAAAAATTATTTTTCACATGTGTGTATTGGACGCGTGCCAAAAATGAAATTACCACAAGAGCCATGCAGTATCCAGGCGGTAACTCCAAATTGGCATGCACTGGGCACGCGTAGACGCTTACGCGGCTTAGTAAAATGGTCCCAGAATCTACTTGTTGAAAGAATCCTCCACTGCAGTTACAAAAGGAAAACGTGGAGGGGCATAATCGAACGCGAATGCCCATCTCTATGGGCGTCTATGTCCGAAAGCAGGTATGTGAAGAGGTGGGACAGACCGTATTATCGAAAAAGATGGGCATCCATCTTTCATTTCGAAAATACGGTTTGGCCGAACCAAATGCCATGGATTTGGTCCCTTCTGAGATGGGTGGTTTTTTTTTAGTGATAATGGAAACTAAAAATGCCCAGCTCAGAAATGTCCCAATCCAAGCCATTTGGTCATGGGAGCGACAAATGTACAACACTACCATAGCTCTTAGGGGTGTAGGGGGCAACTACATGTGGGTACAGTGGGTTTTAGAGGCCTCCCATTTACCACCACAAGTGTTACGGGTGGGGGGGGGGGATGGGCCTGGGTCTGCCTGCCTGAAGTGCACTGCAGTACCCACTAAAAGTGCTCCAGGGACAGGACCTGAAGACTATTCTCGCTGAAAACGTCCTTTATTTGAATAAGCATGTTTACTCACCAGGGGCGTATCTGGAATCCGGCGGTAGGGGGGGCCACAGCCAGAGAGGGGGGGCACATTTTTGCCTCCCTCCCCCCCCCCCGCCGCCGCCGCCGCCGCCTCTCTCCACCCCCTCCCCGCCGTCAACCCTCCCCCGCTGCTTACTTTTGCTGGCGCCGAGGTCCGACCCGCAATCTCCGTTTTTCGTCTTCCTCCGTGGCCATGCTTCCAGGAAGTAACGCTGCAGTGCTGATTCGTTGAATCCAGTTCGACGTCTGACGTCAGACGCCGAACTGGATTCAACGAATCAGCACTGCAGCATTACTTCCTGGAAGCATGGCCACGGAGGAAGACGAAAAACGGAGATTGCGGGTCGGACCTCGGCGCCAGCAAAAGTAAGCAGCGGGGGAGGGTTGACGGCGGGGAGGGGGGCCAGGGCGAAATCTGCGGGGGCCCAGGCCCCTGTGGCCCCACGCAGATACGCCCCTGTTACTCACAGTTAACTGCAGATCAGAGGTTGTGCCCCACTGGCAATGAGTCTCGCTGGTACTGAAATTAGCAGTAGATCCGAGCTGACAGAATGGTGTACAGTGCCCTCTTTCAGCAACATTCAAAGTAATAACTAACGTTCTCTAACGTGGGTAACACGTGAAAGGGATCTAAAAGTGTCTTACACAAATGGCCACTACCTCATGGACTACCGGAAACAAAACAGGGCACATTCTGACCCAGTAAGCAGAGGGAAAAGCACCATGGGAGAAGAGCCTACCAACTTCCAACATCGTGAGCATTTAACACAAGCTAGTGGAATCACGGAGCCCAATACCCTACACCCACCACGATGCATTGGTGATATGACTCTGCAGTGCCCTTAACACCACGCCCCAGTCCCGCCTTCGCCACACCTCCGACACGCCCCCATGATCTTTGTTCGTCTCCGTGATGGACTGCAGTTGAGGACGCCAAAAATCGGGTTTTGATTATACCAATTTGGGCACCCACGGGAAACGGACGCCCATCTCCCGATTTGGGTCGAAATATGGGCGTCTTTCTCTTTCGAAAATAAGCTGGACAGTCACCTAGTAAAAAAAAATTTTGAGACTACAGATTAGAAACAAATAACTAGATACAAAATGAAATTGAAAACCCAAGAAACTAGCCTGCGAGTAGCAGAGCGCTGGAAAAAAAGAAACAAGAAGCTGTTTCTTCTTGTAGGATCAAAATACAAGATATTCCCATTTTCAAAGATGATGTCTCATTTTAATCACGCCCAGCGGCGCAGTTAACAATTTTAATCACATGATTGATCGTGCTTGCTCATGACATGCATTTTAGGCATATGCTTTTCCAATTTTTTTTTTTAATGTTGACCAAAACATCCTTTTGAACAGATGCTCAGTGTGGCTGATTATCCTTCACAACATGCTACGATTAAAACTTTTTTGGCCGCCGCACACTGGACAAAAGATTTCAGCATATTGTCTGCAATGACACTTAGATATTTTTCTTGAGTGCTGACTCCTAACGTGGACCATAGCATCAGGTAGCTATGATTTGGATTATTCTTCCCAATGTGCATCACTTTGCATTTGTCCACATTAAATTTCATCTGCCATTTGGATGCCTGGTCTTCCTGCAATTTTTCACAGTCCGCATATGTTTTGACTTTGAATAGTAAAGAGGGGCATGATCGAAAGGGACAGCCACGTTTCGATTTAGATGTCCCCGCAGAACGTCCCGATCCAGGGGCGGGGAAAGCTGTATTTTCAAAACAGGATGGACGTCCATCTTTTGTTTCGAAAATACGGTCAGGAACATCCAAATCCTTAAATTTGGTCGTCCCTAGACTTGGTCGTTTCTGATTTTCGCAATAATCGAAACCAAGGACGTCCATTTCAGAAACAACCAAATGCAAGCCATTTGGTCGTGGGAGGAGCCAGCATTTGTAGTGCACTGGTGCCCCTGACATGCCAGGACACCAACCGGGCAACCTAGGGGGCAATGCAGTGGACTTCATAAATTGCTCCCAGGGACATAGCTCCCTTACCATGTGTGCTGAGCCCCCCAAACCCCCCCCAAAACCCACTGCCCACAACTGTACACCACTACCATAGCCCTTACGGGTGAAGGGGGCACCCAGATGTGGGTACAGTGGGTTTCTGATGGGTTTTGGAGGGCTCACATTTACCAGCACAAGTGTAACAGGTAGGGGGGATATGGGCCTGGGTCCGCCTGCCTGAAGTGCACTGCATTCGGTAAAACTGCTCCAGGTACTTGCATACTGCTGTGATGGACCTGAGTATGACATCTGAGGCTGGCAATCAATATTTTTAAAGATGTTTTTGAGGGTGGGAGGAGGTTACTGACCATTGGGGGAGTAAGGGGAGGTCATCCCCGATTTCAGGTGGGTTTTGAAAGGCTCACATTTACCAGCACAAGTGTAACAGGTAGGGGGGGATGGGCCTGGGTTCGCCTGCCTGAAGTGCACTGCACCCACTAAAACTGCTCCAGGGACCTACATACTGCTGTCATGAAGCTGGGTATGACATTTGAGGCTGGCAAAAAATATTTTTAAAGTTTTTTTTTTTAGGGTGGGAGGGGGTTGGTGACCACTGGGGGAAGTAAGGGGAGGTCATCCCCGATTCCCTCCGGTGGTCATCTGGTCAGTTCGGGCACCTTTTTGTGCTTTGGTCGTAAGAAAAACATGACCAGGCAAAGTTGTCCAAGTGTTGGTCAGGGACGTCCTTATTTCTTTCGATTATGGGTCGAGGATGTCCTAGTGCTAGGCACGCCCAAGTCCCGCCTTCGCTACGCCTCAGACACGCCCCCTTGAACTTTGGCTGTCCCTGCGACGGAAAGCAGTTCGGGACGTCCAAAATTGGCTTTCGATTATACCGATTTGAACGACCCTGTGAGAAGGACGTCCATCTTCCGATAATCAAAAGCCGATTTTGGCTGGCCTCAACTGCAGTCCATTACGGAGCCAGCCAAACTTCAAGGGGGCATGTCGGAGGCGTACCAAAGGCAGGACGGGGATGTAGTTAACACATGGCCGCCCTCAGCCGATAATGGAAAAAAGGAGGGCGGTCCTGACGAGCATTTGGCCGACTTTACTTGGTCCATTTATTTTCAGGACCAAGCTTCAAAAAAGTGTCCAAACTGACCAGTTGACCACTGGAGGGAATTGGGGATAAACTCCCCATAATCCCCCAGTGGTAACCAACCCCCTCCCACCCTAAAAAAATAAAAATAAAAACATTTTTTGCCAGCCTCAAATGTCATACCCAGCTCCATGACAGCAGTATGCAGGTCCCTGGAGCAGTTTTAGTGGGTACAGTGCACTTCAGGCAGGCGGACCCTGGCTCATCCCCCCCCCCCCCACCTGTTACACTTGTGCTGGTAAATTTGAGCCCTTCAAAACCCACCTGAAACCCACTGTACCCACATGTAGGTGCCCCCCTTCACCCCTTAGGGCTATGGTAGTGGTGTACAGTTGTGGGGAGTGGGTTTTGGGGGGGGGTTGGGGGGCTCAGCACCGAAGGTAAGGGAGCTATGCACCTGGGAGCAATTTGTGAAGTCCACTGCAGTGCCCCCTATGGTTCCCAGTTGGTGTCCTCAGATGTGAGGGGAACTAGTGCACTACAAATGTTGGCTCCTCCCACGACCAAATGCCTTGCATTTGTTCATTTTTGAGATGGGTGTCCTCGGTTTCCACTATCGCCGAAAACCGGGGATGACCATCTCTAAGGACGACCTAAGGACGACCATCTCTAAGGTCGACCTAAATGTTGAGATTTGGGCGTCCCTGATCATATTATCGAAACGAAATATGAATGCCAATCTTGTTTTGATAATAGCGGTTTCCTGCCCCTTCGCCGGGACGTCCTTAGAGATGGGTGCCCTTAGAGATGGTCGTCCCCGTTCGATTATGCCCCTCCACGTCAACCAGCTCACCTTTGTCCACATTACCAGTCTCTGTTATAAGTGACTATAGTGTATTAGCACAGCATACATTAACAATCACAAACTGCCTGCCCTGTGACTTCAATCCAAGCACTTATGCTGATTTTTAAAAATTGGAGCAGGAATGCTGAGACATTACATAAGGCTGCATATGAAAGGTTTAATGCTGCAGAATTCCCCCCCCCCCCCCCCTTAATGTTCCAGATTTACTGCTACCACAAAGCAAGGTCAAAGTTGATTGCAATAGACTTAAAACGTTGGCTCAGATTTGTGGAAAAAATTTCAAACTTTGGCCCTCACCTTCCTACGGGTTTGTTGATCTCCTGCCTTCCTGCCCTCTCCCATGAGACATTCACTTTCCAGCCACTTTCTTTCTCTGAGAACTGAGTCCACTGTAAGCAGTGTCCGCCTCAGACCTACACACATAAAACAGAATTTAAATTGCTCTGTGGCTCATTAATTTCATGCAGGATAATAAGCTCATCTGGTGTTTAATTACTCTGGTTCAGATATAGAGCTAGTACTGGCGTGAATAGCATTGAGAAGATAAAGGAGCCACTAAAGTTTCTTTTCAGCTACAGTTTATGTTTTGTCTCTGTGCCAGAAAATTCCTTTTTCATGTTCACTAACTTCTCCCCAAATTTCCAGTTCTTTATTGAAAATGTCTGTTCTACCATCATCTACAGCTTTATGTAACACTGAGGGACCCTTTTACAAAGGCGCAGCAGGGCTAACTCGCGGGTAACACACACCCAGTTGGCACTACCACCAGGGTAGTGCGTGCACCCAATGGTAATTCTGAGTTTGGCGTGCAATAAATCCCACGGTAGAAAACAATTTTCTGTTTTCTACTGCAGGGGGTATTCCTGCCAGTAACTGACAGCCAGTGGCGTAGCCAGAAAACCAATTTTGGGTGGGCCTGAGCCCAAAGTGGGTGGCACAAAAGTTTCTCTGCCTTGCCCTACCTTCACCTCAAAATATAAATACTTTAATGAGGATCCTCAAACTGTCAGCTGAAGACTTCCTCTGAAAGTGGCCAGAACTTCTTTACCAAGCTTGGCAGGCAGCAGCAACATCCCTAAGCGACCAAAGCTGGCACCCCTTGCATCCTTAGTTGTCAGTAACTCAAAGATGCTGTTGTCAACTGCAGAGCTTGGTAGAAGGGAGTTCTGACTGCCTTTGGAGGAGGTCCTCAGCTGGGATGCTTGGGGAGCCCCACCAGCTATAAAGCAAGGCTAAGGGCCAGTGTTAGACATGCTCTGGCCCAGGTCAGAAAATAAAGGAGGGCACTCTCTCCAATCCCCTCTCTTCCCTGCCTCCCTTCCGATTTCTGTACCTGCCATTACTGTCACACTGACAGACCCTCACCAAAAACAGAACAAGGGATCACAAGTTAGAAATAAAAATATTTACACAAAAATTGAATTGAGAACCCCAAGAAGTTAAACTTAACATGTACTACAACCCTGAAGAAATAAAAACAAAAATGCATTTCCTTTGTACTGAACACAATGCAAAGACATTTGCTATGCACTTTTCACAAAGCTAACATATTCCATTTAAACATTCAAAATAAAATGCTTTTTTCTACTTTTGATGTCTGGGCATTTTATTTTTCCATTATGTTGCTTCTAATTTCCTGGCGTCTACTAATTCTCCTTCAAGTGACTGCTGTGCATTTGTCTTTTCTCCTCTCTACTGTCTATTCCCTCACTACATCTACCTCTGACATACTGATCATTCCTTTTTAGCTGCTTCCTCTTTTTTTTTTTTTCTGCCTCTCTGTCAACTCAAATTTTACTCTCTTTCTCGCCTTTCTCCTTTTTTTTTACTTTACAGCTGCCTATCAGATCGTCATCTTCTTCTCTCTCCCACTAGCTCTCCCATTACCCAACTCATTCCTTCTCCAGCCATTCCCTTTCATCTTTAATCTACTCCCCATTACTATATTTCTATCTTCAGTAATCACTATCCTCTCATCCATTTCCTTGCCACCCTCTTCCTCCTCCCCCCTCCAGCATCTCCCACATGGTTCCACCATTCCCAGCATCTTCCTCCATCCACCCTTCTAGCTCCCTGTCCCTTCTCTTCTCTCCTCCCCTGTCCCCCATGATCCAGCATTTCTCCCTCTCTCTTCCCTCACTCCCATTGTCTGGCATCTCTCCATCATTCTCATTTGCTCCTGGATCCAATATCTCCCTCTCTCCCCTCTCCTATGAATCTCCCCTGCCTCTCATCCAACCCCATGTCCTTCATCTCCCCCTCTCTCCCATTGTCCACATCCTTCTTTCCCCCTCCCTTGTACCCCAGATCCAAAATCTGTCTTCCCCCTCCTTCCCATGCAGCATTCTCTTCCTTCCTCCACCATGTCCAACATTTCTGTCTCTCTCCCACTGTCCACCATCTCTGTCTCCCCCTCCCTTGTGCCCCAGGTCCAATATCTCTTTCTCCTCCTCCCATACAGCATCTCTCCCTTCTTCACATCCACTGTCATGCCCAACAATTCTCCCTCTCTTCTCCCTGCACCATCTCTCCCTCCCCTCCACCCCCATATACAAGATTTCTCCCTTTCTTGCCCCCCTCTACCCCTTTGTCTCTCTCTCTCTTCCTTCCCTCCACCCTCATGCACCATCTCTCCCTCCTCTTCACCTGTGTCCAACATTTCTCCCTGTGTTCTCCCTCCCCCTCCATGCAACATTTCTCCTTCTCCATCCACCCCATCTCTCTTGTCCCTATCCCCCTCTCCCTCCAGGCAGCATTTCTCCCTCTCCTCCCACTATACAAGATTTCTCCCTCTGCTCCGCTGCCTGCCCGGTACCTTTTTATTTTTTTAAGTGATAGGTTATATATCTTATGGTATACTTTCAAGAGAGTAGGTTTTATTGTATATGCATAAGCTGTTATACATGTGTTGCATATATCTGTATGATAACTGGATTTATGTGTTCAAATATGGTTATATTTCTGTATACATATAAGTTAATTGGTTAAAAAGCTGTGGGTGCCAGTAACCAATTGTTTATATGCACCTGCTTGTGCACAACAAGGCATCTAACTCCCATAAGGGCCCATTTACTAAGTGGCGATAATCCAAATTTGGGTTTACTATTCACCATTCTGGAACTAGTGCAGGAGGTAGTTCCCACCCCCAGCGCGTGCCATTTCCGGTGCTACAAAAATATTTTCTATTTTTGTAGCTGTAGTGTTAACCCAGTGGTAATCAGCACTGTTGGGTTAGCGCAGCAGCCCTTACTGCCACCTCAATGGGTGGTGGTAAGTGCTTCCTCTGAAATGGCCTTTCGGTAAGTGGTTCTCTTATTGAACGGCCATTTCTTTGTGGTAAAAGGGGGCCTGCGTTAATGTCAATGCATGTTTCTGACTGCAGCTTAGTAAAAGGACCCAACAGTTCATATCTCAAAAGGGGGTTTGGCCATGGGAGCGGTATGAGAATTTCAGGGGCATTCCAAAACGTTGTGCACGTAATTACAGAATACTGGGTCAGTATGCCCAACTTGGCCACCAGCATTTACACCAGCAGGTGTAAGTCTGGCGCCTAAAGCTTGGGCACAGAAATTGGCAATAATGGTGATTCTATAAAAGACGTGCACCCTTTATAGTTTCACGCTTAGAGCCTATCTTTTCCGACCACCATTTTTGAGCGCCATTTATAGAATTGTTCCCATAGTGCACACTCTTTCAGGAAAGTGTGCCCTCTTTCAAAAGAGTGCGCAGTCAACAACTTTGCTGCTGTTAAGAAAAAATGGACGAAAGAAAACGAACATTCTCAGAAACAGCATGGGAAGCGATACGAAATTAAAAGTTTCTGGCTGTCCAACCCTAAAATAAGGGTCACCTTCCACTGCAATGGGAAAAAGGAAGAATGTTCAAGAGGGTATGACAAAAGGTTTCAAGGGAAGTCCGTAACCTCATATAGTCTTTTATTTATTTGAATTTAGCTTGTGTCTTTTCAGTAGGAACTCAAGGCTAATTACGTTCAGATACACTAGGTTTTTCCCTGTCCCCAGAGGGCTTACAATCTAATGGGCCCTTTTACTAAAGCTTAGTATTTGCTAACAGAATTAGCACGCGCAAAATGCTGCATATCCTATTTTATACTTATGGGCCACGTGCATAGGCGCCCGGTATAAGAGGTTTGGGGAGGCTAAGCCTCCCCAGCTGCAGCAGGACGGATCAGCTGTTTCTTTCTCTCTGACTCCGAGAGTAGACCAGTCCTGACTCTTCTTTGCAGACAGTGCTGCTGCCGGCTCGCCATCACGTTGAGCGCCATGCCCAGCCCATGCCCAGTTCCGCCCGCTACTCGGTCTCTCACCGTCACTGCGCGCCGTGTCCCAGGCTCCTCCTCCTCCTCTTTTTGCCTCCACTCCACACTGCCGGCACCGATCCACCTTAAACCAGCTTCGTTCGGTTCAGGCTCGCAACATCACCGATCGCATCATCATGATGTGCTTCTTGCCTCACAGGCTCAGCCAGTCAGAGTCAGCCTTCCCTAGAGAGCTCCCATCCCATCACTTCCTGTTCCGCATAGGCGGGAATGCGCGGGAGGGGCCGTCATCGCTGTGACTGAAGGCTGGTTAAGAGTGTCTGAGGATGGTGTTCCCAGACCCAGAAATTGTGGCACACAGCACAGCGCATGTTGGATTTCAGGAGGAGAGAGGTAGGTGCTGCTGACTCTGAAGATTTTATGTTTAAATCATTTTTATTCAAGAGATAAGCATAGGTGGTCGGTGGCCCAACTGTTTGGGGAGGCTAAAGGGGGTGGGGTTAGGGGTGGGGCTTACATCCATAATTGTCTGACACAGAAAAAAATAAGTAAAAATAAAAGTTACAATTAACACCTTTTATTAAATGTAGATATTAGATATGCATTAGGGGCTTATAGCCCATTTAGTTATGTTTAAACAAAAGAGATCTGCATGAAACAAAATATTTATTTTTTTATTTTGACTTAAAACCTTCAGAGTCAACTTGGGGGGGAAGGGGAGGGGGAAAGGGGGAAGGGGGAAGATTAAGAAAAGGGGGGTTCGGTTTAATGGGTTAAACAGAAAAGAATTGTAACTGTATTACAAATAATGTTCATACTTATCTGGACCCGTAGGACCAAAAGTGCTTTGCATATTCTAAGTCCTTGTGGCTTGCCGTGCAGTAATTCTGCCATGTTCTGTGGTACGGGAAGAATCAGAAGACATGCAGAAGGAAGAGTTAATTCTGACTCCCAGGCTGGCTATTCACACTAGAGTCAGGAGGTTGGGGTGGCAATGAATGGGGAGTGGGGTTGGTGGAGAGGGGTGTTAAAACATGGAGGGAGAAGCAGGGAAAGAGGGATGTTGGGAACCCTAGGATGGAGAAAATGGAATTGGTTAGGAGAGTGATGTGAAGGAAGGGGAATGAGAGAGGGAAATCAGGGTTCTATACCATATCAGATTATATTGTTGGATGGGTCATGTCTTTCAGTAGATAGGACGTCCAGAGTATTGGGATTGCATCTAGACTCATCCATAATTGATGGAACCTCAGATTAATGCTGTAGTTAAAAAATATTTTTTTAAACTGAACTAACATAGTAAACCACAGCAGACAAAGACCTGAACGGTCCATCCAGTCCGCCCAACAGTCACTCATTCAATTCATGATTAAATCAATACTGAATGTAATATTATACACTTTATCACAAGTCTCTCTTTGGCGTTTCTGGGACATAGACCGTAGAAGACCGCCGGCTCTGTTCTTATGTTCCATCTAGTGGAGTTGCTGTCAAAGCTCACTCCAGCCTATCAAATCCATTTTGTCATTGCAGGACCCAGACCGTAAAAGTCTGCCCAGCATTGTCCTTGGTTCCAGTTACTGAAGTTGTCATTGAAGCCCTTTCCAGCCTTTCCTAAACTGGATTGCCATATACCGATACAGACCTACAAAGTCTACATGGCACTGGCCTTAGTTCTTCACAGCCAGAGGCGGGGGTGGTGTTGCATTTATTTTTGGTTTTTACCATCTATTTTTTAAAATAGGGTTCTTGTGCTTCACATAGACTGTTTGAAGCTTTCCATGTGCTAGACCTGAAGTAATTATGTTCAATTTGATCTTTATTTTTTCCTCAAAATTTCAGAGTATTGGTTTTGGCTGTTATTTTGTCATCTCTGGACTCTTGTAATTCACTAAATCTAGATATTTTGCAGAAATTACTGAAGAAGCTAAGGATGACTCCAAACACAGCTGCTAGGCTAATTTGTAGGAAAAGTAGATGTGATCATGAGACCCCTTTATTTGTTGCTCCTCATTGGCTCCCCATAGAATCACAAATTGTTTTTAAATTTTGTTGTTTAGTTTTTAAAAATCACATGGTGATGCTACCAATGGTTTTCTTTTATTATTTCTTTGTCAGGTACTTCTTTTAAGGGTCGAAGTGTAGATCATCTTATTTTGCAGCTACTGTCATTGAAGTGTGTGAAACATAGATCGTTATGTGGTCAATCTTTACTTTTCCATGCCATTAGAGTTTGGAATCGTGTTCCACAGGATATTTATTCTTCTTTTTCTTATTTGTCATTTTGAGAAAAAAAAATGAAGACTTATCTTTTTGCAAAGAATGTTCTGTGAATTTAGGAAATTGATTGGTATAGCTATATTTTTTTTTGTTACATTTGTACCCCGCGCTTTCCCACTCATGGCAGGCTCAATGCGGCTTACATGGGGCAATGGAGGGTTAAGTGTATATAAGTTATGTTTTTTCTTTTTGCATTTGTATGATTGCTATGCTTGGGTCTTTTTTGTTACCTGCCCTGCACCTTTTCTTAAGGGATTTGGCAGGATACAAGCCTCAAGTGTAGCATAATATAGTATAGTATAGAGGTGAGGAGGGTAATGGGTAGACAAGGGCTAAGAAAAATGGGATCGGTGGCATATGTCAAGTGTTCAGCGCTGCGTGCGTCTGGTAGCGCTATCTAAATGCTATTAGTAGTAGTAGTAGGTAAGAGGAAAAGGGGTGAAAAGAAGAGAAAGGCATATGAAAGGGTTGCATGGGAGGGGAGGAAGGTGAAGAGGGGCTAGGGAGCTAGGAGATTTGGAGTGAGTTAGAGGTTACATGGGATGGGGACCCCTGCCAGCCAAACCAGGGGACCAGAGCAAATTGGGGGGGGGGGCCCAGCCCCCCATGGCCCCCGTAGCTACGCCGCTGGATTAAAGCCCTTAAATAGCTAGTTCACACAGCCTTTTCTTTCTTTTTTATTGTGCTGGTTTACATACACACACCCATGAAACTCAACAAAGAGAGCAGTCATATTATTCCATTTTATATTTATCTAAGGAGTCCTGTATGATTGCATTTATTGCATTCTCTCACTTCAGTAAGAAAGAATAGAAAAGCTCTTTATCTTTGACACAATCTATTGAGCCCCTGTCTGTAGCAGTAGCATGTGCTTGGCAGGTAATATTGAATACAAATAATTACCAACTGTCTAGGAGTTGATAGGTTGTGAAGGATTCATCATGCACCAGTTTGACATCGTTAGGGTTATGCAATCTATTGATGATTTGTTCTGACTCATTTCATGTAATTCGTGTTTAAGCATCTGCAGGAATCATCTTACCGAAAAGTTTGTTGGCTGTGTACCAGATATGGACTTGCTTTTGTTTTGAAGTCCAATGTAGTCAACTGTGCATTTATTTGAACAAAGATTTGACGTTCTTTTCCTACATTATGAGTTTGTCACCGTTAGTGAAAAAGGGACTAATAAACTGTATTCTCCAACAAAGAAGCGCCCAGTCCATGTCCAATTACACACAGAAATGAATTGGTTCAAAAGCATAGGCACCAGTTTTGACAGTGCCAGGGCTCCAGTATTCTTTCTTGCACTGCCCTGGCACTAGAGCTGAAGCTTCAGAATACAGTTCTGCAGCGGAATGCAGGAAGGAAGACTGATGTCTCCTATACTGCTGTGCCCGCCTTCCCCTGCGGCCTATTGACTGGATAAGGAATGTCTGACCAATAGGCTCCAGGGGGAAGCAGGAAAGGAAGCTGGTGTCTCTTATGCTACTGCTCCTACCAAGGAGGGTAAATTGACAACAGGAGATGGCATGACATCAAAAAGCTGAAGCCATCTCCCCTGCATAGCAGCTATTTTAATACACCCAAAATAAAGCAAACAAACCTATCAGCTGCTGCATCAACGTTGTCATTCTTTATTATTGGTAGCATTTTTATTTGATCTCACTTATATTTTCAAACATGCCGGCTTGTGCAGCATACGGATGTACACAGAGGAAGTATCAGTTTCAATGGTTAGAGTAGTAATTAGTTCTAAATCGTAATCATCATGGGGGTCTTAAGCTGCAGTAGCGTTTATATCTTGCGGTAGAAATTTTGCGGTAAATGCCAAGATGCCTATAGGAAGATAATGGGCGTTTTGGCACTTACCACCAGCTGATTTCTACCGTGAATAGGGTTACCATATGTCCGGATTTAACCGGACTTGTCTGTTTTTTGAGGACATGTCCAGGCAACCAGGCGGGTTTTGCCAATCTGCCCATTTGTCCGGATTTCTGGACAAACGGGCAGGCTGGAGGGCGGGCCGTGAGACTTCAACTCTCGGTGGCCATTTTGAATCGGCACCGAGATCAGCAACAGGAAGGATGCATGCAGGGCAGTACTCCGGTCAGGAAAGAAGGGGCTCTTTCCTGCCCCGAAGAGGTCACAGTAGTACGGTAAGGGGAGGGGGGTGATGGGATGTGTGACAGGGGAGGGGAAAATGTGACAGGGGCGGAGCGGGGGTGTGAAAGGGGTGGGGTGGGGTGTGTGGTGGGGGTGGGGCATGTGTCCTTTTGGGGGGACAAAATATGGTAACCCTAACCGTGAGCTACAAATGCTACTGCGGCTTAGTAAAAGACCTGCTTAGTAATTTGAAGAGGCTGGTTAAAGGGATTCCCTAGCACCCTAGCATGTGTTGTGTTATAAACAGCCCCCAGATAACCTGAGAACCTATACAAAAAAAGAACTTGTAAAACCAGATTTGGTGAAACAGATCTTAATTAATTTATTATTTCAAAATACACCTTTGCAGAGATGGTTGCCTCTAGAAGCAAGAGGCACACCCCTCCTTAATGTTTACAGGTTTTATATCCTTTCTTTTTAGTTACATTAAGTATCTGCTCTAAGTTTCTCATTGGATATTGATCACATTTACCTACCCCTAATACATCATTGTTAATTATCATATGACAGTCCTCTAAAAATTTTCCATCACCCTAGCAGCTGAGCCCCTATCCATTGTTAGTTCTGCTTGGTCTGCATTTTTTTTGTATCTTTAAACCTTTATGTGAGAACTTTGCATAGGTCAGCACATGTCACATTCCACCTTCCTAAGTCTTACAGCTTCATGGTCTCATGCTTAGATACATTGTTGTTTCTCTTTCAGCTACTTACCCCCTCCCCCTCCCCCCCCCCCCTCTCTCTCTCTCTCTCTCTCCCCACTTTTATCACTTTGCACACATTACTTTAAACTAACAGAGTTTCTTAATGATTTTAGAAAGCTATAATATGGTGATTTCTGTTAGAAAGGGCCTACAGAAGTATAATCCATCCCTAAAGAGTTCCTTTCTACCAGGGCATAAGTTATTTTGCAATTATGTTAAATGAAAAAGCAATATATTTACATATTTCTCACAGTTGTATTTGTGCAGAGATGTTTTCACCTAGTACAGGGCCACCAAAACAGACATCATGTTATGAGAATCAGGTGCTCAACATTTAGAGTTTCTATTTATAAGTACAAATGTTTTTTTTACATTAATTAAGTTGAAACCTGGAAGCATTTAACATCTTTTTTTCCTGTGTATACATCAAAAGAAAAAGATGGTATATGGGATTTGTGCTTCTTTTGTTTTGTGGAATACAGTGGTAAATTATAAAATGCACTTGATTTTGTTTTATTACTACTATTTTAAAGAGGGGTACTGAATAATGAGGGAAGAGCTTCCTTCATGCAGAAGTTCTGTTCAGTGTCAGTCTAAAGTGTTATCATTGTCCAGTTCTGTTGTATATACTTATATCTTCTTCAAGTCTGTTTGGTTGTAAAAGACAATTTCTTTTTGTTTTGGAATCTTTGTTTCCCGGCTGTGTGTTTGTATATAGATGAATGTGATTTTATTAGGCAGGCAAACAATACACCAACAAAATACAGTAGCAAACAGCACACTTGTTAGCCACCAAGTTCATACAAAGTTAATTATGTTCAGTAGAAAATGAATTTGTTGGCTGCCTGCCCTGTGAATATTCCATCACTGTTTCATTATTGCTACCAAGTATTACATACTATGGGCATTTGCTTTAAATTTTGATTGCTTCTTAAACCTAAACCCAAAACCTAAGGGTGGTTAACCAATTTGGTATAAACTGTATTGTGCTGTAGAAGTTGTTGTTTACTTTTGCAATGTGTGTATGGATGCCTGTTCTGGTGTGTGCATGTGATAATGTTTGAATAACTGTCTATACATATGGCTATGATTTCTGAACATGCCTTTAAAGGACAGACTTTTAAATGCCCATCTGGGTATATATGGTAATCTCATCTTTGTTAAATATTTCAGACATATCCATCAACTTGGTCCCATGATGTAGCTGAATTCTATTATTCTGTCTCACTGTATTTTCAAATGTAAGCCACATTGAACCCGAGTTTGCTTGCGTTAATGTGGGATGTAAATGTCAAATTTTTAAAACATCCTCCACCTTTTAAGGCACTACCTATCCAATTGGATGGTGATGACACAAGGAAAGCAAGTTTGGTTCAGTGAAGACTAACTCAAAATAACCTGTTCGTTAGCTGGGCTCTAGTATTACCATATTGAAAATGTGATCATACCAGGGGCGTAGCTATGTGGGGCCATAGGGGCATGGGCCCCCACAGATTAAGCCCTGGCCCCCTGTACATTTGACACCCGCCCCCGCTGCCCCCGCCCCACCGCCGCATCAGGTACCTTGTTTGCTGGCGGGGGTCCCCAATCCCCACCAGCCGAAAAGTCTTCTTCAGCGCCGGTCAACCGACGCCTTCGTTGTGTGATAATCTGTTTCTGACGCCTTACGTCCTGCATGGGGCTACATACAGGACATGCATGGTGCAGTACATCAGGAGTTCGAAACAGATCATCACACACCGAAGGCACCAGAGTCGACCGGCGCTAAAGAAGACTCTTCGGTTGGCGAGGGTTGGGGACCCCCACCAGCAAACAAGGTACCTGATGCGGTGGCGGGGGGCGGGTGGTGGGGGGGGGTTGCAGTTGCGATGGGGGGGTCCAAAGTGGCAGGGGGGGTTGACGACGGGGGGGGGAGGTGGCTAAACAGTGCCCCCCACCTCGGGCTCTGGCCCCCCTCCCTCCGAGGTCTGGCTACGCCCCTGGACCATACCATGCCTTTGTGGTTATGTTCCACTAATAAGTTAAACGATTAACTGGCTTTCTTGAAAGGATTATATAACCTTTGGATGCATGACTAGGAACAAAAACACATACTTATTTGTGCAGTATCACAATACCGCATGTACAGTCACAAAACAACCTTTTATTATCCACCAGAAAGAAGAGGTAAGAGTTATCAGGGGTTTTTCTTTGTATAAATTAACTTAGCTCATAACAGCAGAGACACCAGCCAGGGCTCATGAAGGTGCCTTGCAAGCAGGTAAGATGCCAAGCAGGATTTACAGCAACATCTACTTGGTCACATTTCAAGCAGGTCAAGTCGCTCTGTTTCAGGGCTCAGTTTTTAAACTCTGATCCATCAGCTTAAACCTGATTATCTCTGGCTGGCGTCTCTGGTGTTAAGTGCTGTTAATTTGTACAAAAAATTATGTTGAAACTATTCCACCGATATTCAAAGCAATTTAAGAAGGCAGGAGAGGTTCCTGCCCACTTAAATCCTCTGGGGCCACCTAACCCCTGATAAAGCGGGCAGTGCAGCTGAATATCGTCTCTGACTGCTCACAAAAATAATGGGCGAGTCAGGAGCGGCATTAAGGAGGAGCCCAGGGTTATGCCGGTACCGGCAGTATTCAGTGCCGGCACCCACATAGCTAAGCGGCCTAATTTAGGACAACTCAAAAGCTGTCCTAAATCAGACCATTTAGCATGCGGGTGCTTGCACTGAATATTGGGTTGGCACCTGCATAACGTTTTAAAACAAATTTGAGCCCCCCCCCGGAGCCTCCTCCCACTCCCAAGACAAAGACCCCTCCTGCCCTCCCCCTCCCCCAGCCCACAGCAAGAATGCAGTCCCCTTCCCCCCCCTCAAAGACACCTCTGCCCTCAATCCCCCAGCCATCCAGAAAGCCCCCCCCCCCAAGCTACATCTATGTCTGATGATCCAATGAGGGTTGTTAGCAGGAGCGCAGTTCGAGCTGCAGCAACAGGTCATGGCAGCCATTTTGCCAGGCAGCTGAAAGGAACAGGAGTGAGGGGGCTGCACTCCTGCCCCTAGTGACCCCCACTGGACCACCAAGGATAGAGATAGGCCCAGGGGGCCTACCTAGGGGGTTAGGGTGGGGGCATTCCAGGGGTGCAGGGGGTACTGCTTTCTGGCTGGGGGAGGGGGAGGGGACTTTGTCATGGGGGTTGTGAGGGGGCTCAAGGAGTTCAATTTTATTTTAAAAAGTTAGACGTATGCTGGCCCGATATTTAGCCAGGGCCTACATTATTGTCTTATTCAGGCCCCGGCTGAATATTGGCCAGGCCCACATGAGCTCCAGCAACCTGTCCTCCTACATTTAGCACCCAGTATTTAGTGCCAGTGCCCAAACATGGTCCAGCATTGAATATTGGGGACTAATTCAGCGGTTTAACAAACGCTGACCACTGCCAGCTGAATATCGGCCAGTATAGTTTTTCCCAAGTATTTCTGAAATTTTATTCACATTGAAAGAATAATTGTTATTTTCATTGGGTCAATGATTATATCTCCTGCTTCCCCTATATAAAAAAAAAAAAAAAGAGCGGGAAGTAGATTGTATGGTGGTCCATACAAAATTTTTTTAGTGGAATATATCTCTAATCTGGGGGTTTTTTGTTCTTGACTGAACTTGGTGAGCATTTGTCTTGATAAAATAGCAGGGGCGTAGCCAGATGGCCAATTGTGGGTGGGCCTGAGCCTAAGGTGGGTGAGCATGGAATTCATTCCCCCCTCCGTTTGCTCCTCTCTCCACCCCTCCCTGCCCACAAACCCCAAATATTAAATACTTGAGCTGGCGGGGATCCCCAAACCCTGCCAACTGAAGATTTCCTCCTCCTCCTCCTCAAGTAGCCAGCACTCTTCCAAATGGCAGCCAGCAGCATTTGCTTCAAATTGATGCTGCTGCTGGCAGGCCGTGCATGCTGTGCATGCTCAGTGCTTTTGCTTGTGCAAAAACTGAGCATGTGCAGAAGGGCCAGTCTCAGCCTCAGTTCAAGGCAAGTGCTGCTGGCCAACATTGGGAAGAGTGGGGACTGCCCAAGGACAGAAAATCTTCAGCTGGCAAGGTTTGGGGATCCCCACCAGCCACAGCAAGAGTGTCAAAATTTTGGGTGGGCCTAAGTCCAAAATGGTTGGGCCCCGGCGCACCCAGGCCCACCTGTGGCTACGCCACTGTAAAATAGGCACAGCACATGCACACTTGTGCCTTCCCTGCATAGGTGTTCTGTTATTATACCCTCTCTGTGTTATTCCACCACTCATTGGTCATGCTTATTGAATATTTCAATACGACGTAGTTCAGAATTTTTCTCTTGATATATCTTGTAAATGGAGTGGCCTAATGGATTCGAAAGGTAATTCTATCAACTGGGCGCTAAGATTTACATGCCCACTCTTTAGAATACTAGCATATACTTGCATAGGCACAAGTATATGGTGCATGTGCAAGGGGGCGTACACATGGGTGGAACACAGGCGGGTGCCACTTAGACACGTAACTTAGGGGCCCTTTTACTAAGCCACGTAAGCGTCTACGCACGCCCAACGCGTGCCACAATGAAGTTACCACCCGGCTACTGCATGGCTCTTGCGATAATTTCATTTTTGGTGTGTGTTTGATACGCGTATCTGAAAAAGAATTTTTATTTTTTGTATGTGCGTATCGAATGTGCGCCAAGTGGCATTTGATGCGCGTAGGTCATTACAGCCCGGTTACCGCGTGAAACTTTACTGCTAGGTCAATGGCTGGCAGTAAGGTCTCAGCCCCAAAATGAACGCACACCAATTTTGATTTTGCCAGCAAAACTTTTAAAAAGGCCTTTTTTTAAAGCGAGTGGCCAAAACCCACGCCTACACTACCGCAAGCCATTTTTCAGCACACCTTAGTAAAAGGACCCCTTAGAGAATGCTGTAAGTTACGTATGTCCCTGATGCATTTAGGTGCCGCAATTACGCCAGCTTTATGGCTGGCTGGAGTGAGTGTGGGTGCCTAAATTTTAGGTATGCTGCTACCAAGTTATACTAGTATTCTATAAGGGAACTTAGGTACCTGGGTTTCATTGTGGCCTCAGGGTGTCTGAATGGAAGCACCCAGTTATGGAATTACCCCACAATGCCAAGTACTGAATTCTGTCAGTTTGATTGTGATACATATTTTGTAGTCGATATTCAACCAGCAGTGCTCAGTGTTTTGCTGAGTGCTACTGCTTGGAAATTCAATGGCGATCATCTGGGCTCCTGGATTGAATTTTCCAGATTTCTGGAGCTGGCTAAACCATAGCCGCTTAAGTGCGATATTCAGCACTTAACAGGCTACGGGGCATTGCATAAAGATAGGACTGGCTTTTTTGCGATCCTATTTTGCTAAATATTGGCAGTTAACCAGTCTAGTGCCTACTAACTTCACCCCTGGAATGCCTCCAAAATATCCAATATTACTATAACAACCCCATGCTGACACTACTGTGCCCCGTGCAATATGTAAGGCATCAGAAACAGATGATCACAAAACAAAGGCGCCAGAGTCGACCGGCGCTGAAGAAAACTCTTCAGCTGGCGGGGATTGGGTCCCCCCTCCCCAGCAAACAAGGTACCTAATGATGCGGCAGGGCAGGCGGGGCGGTGGCAGGGGGGTCAAATGTAAAGGGGCCAGGGCGTAATCTGTGGGGGCCCATGCCCCCGTGGCCCCATGTAGCTACACCCCTGCTGTGACCCATGTACAGTTTGAATATGACACCGCTTTAAATTGTCTTCAGGCATTAACTGGTCATTTTCAGTGGCACTGACTGGTTAAGAAGTGCCACTGAAAATAATCGGTTAGTCATGAACAAATGATTTAATCCTTTGTTTCAAAACAGTACCTGGTGTGTATATAAGGAGTCCACAAAAAAGGATTAGGAAGCAGCATCAATTCTATGACCTGACACAGCTGTGTTTTGGCATTAAGGTATGCCTGCATCAGGGGTCTTTAGAATGTCTTCACAACCGACATCATGAAATTCTGGTTGACAATTCTTAGTGCTCCAATAGAGCATCACAATATATAAATATTCAACGCTCTTCCAAGCAATCCTTATGTGCATGAATTTGTAGGAAGACATTCTAAAGACCCTTGATGCAGACATATCTTAATGCTGAAACACAGCTGTGTCGGGTCATAGAATCAATGCTGGTAATAAAAGACTTCTGGTTCCTAATCCTTTTTGTAGACTCCACTTTTTTCTCTAACTTGGATTGATTCCATTTGTGGAGGTTCTTTCTTTATTCCTTTGATTTCTACCATTGTATAGAGAAACTTTAGGAGCCCTTTTACAAAGGCGCAGGAGAGCCTATATGCGTACAGCTCGTGCCAAATCAGCACTACTGCACAGCTAGCGCGTGAGCCAGGTGGTAATTCTGAGTTTGGCGCGCACCAAATCCCACAGTAGAAAATAATTTTCTAATTTCTACTACGGACTGCTTACCCAGCGGTAAACAGGAGTTGGAGCACGTTGCATGCTTACCGCACAGGTAGCGCGTGAGACCTTACTGCTAGGTCAATGGGTGGCAGTAAGGTCTCAGGCTGAAAATCGACGTGCGCTGATTTCAATTTTATTTTAATGCACGTCCAGTTTCCGACCCTTTTAAAAAAGGCCCTTATTCCTAGATATGATTTTAAAAATGGCCCAGCGCGTGCACAAAAGACATGCTCGCACTACCACAGGCTACTTTTTACTGCGGCAAGTTCAATTATTTTTTTCAGTGAAGGCTACAACATGTGAAAACCATGCCCTAACAGGCTAGCTTAGGGGTGGTCTGGGGAGGTGGAGTTTGGGCAGACCCACAACTTACCTATATAACAGTGATATTTGGTCCGCTAACCAGTTAAGTAAGCACATAAAGTTAGAACAGCAAAAAGACTGTCTTAGCATTATGTGCTGAGTTAACCAGGCACCAGTCTGAATATTGGCTAGTGTTCGGGTAACTTCGGGGTCAGCGCACATAACCAGATATTTAGTGTTGGGAGTCACGCGTGCTCCAGGATTGACTATCCAGGGTTTGTTCAACCTGCGACTGAGAGTAGCTTATAAGTCGTTTACTGCTGTGGGTTCAGTGGCGTTCCTAGGGTGGCTGACACCCGGGGCGGATCGCCGATGCACCCCCCCCCCCCGGGGTGCAGCGCGACCCCCCACCCTTGGCAAAAGGACACCTTCCCCCCCCCGGTGAAAGAACACCTCCCCGGGTACATTTTTACCTGCTGGAGAGGTGCCGCGTGCCTCTCAGCTTCGCTCGTTCCATGCTCCCTCTGCCCCGGAACAGGAAGTAACCTGTTTCGGGGCAGAGGGAGAACGGAACGAGCGGAGCCAATAGGCACGTAGCACCCCCCCCCCCCCCCCAGCGGTATGCATTTATAACTAATGGGCTTTTGTAATGCATAAGCATGCAATGCAACTCATTAATTATGATTTTATTTGAAAAACAACATACAAAAACATGCTTGATTGCTGATTTTCACATAAAATATATATCTATACCTCAATGGGATGCACTTATTATTTTTTGGCATGCATGGGAGCAAAGGTTCTCAAAAAAAAAAGTTTTATTCCCATCTCATATGCATGAGTAACAAGCTTTTGCACAAAGGAGACCATCCACCTTATAATCAAAAGAGAAAAACGCCCATATTCTGACCTTAATCGGGAGATGGACGTCTTTCTCTCACAGGCGCCCAAATTGGTATAATCGAAAGCCGATTTTGGGCATCTTCAACTGCACTCCGTCGCAGGAACGAATAAAGTTGATGGGGGCATGTCGGAGGCGTGGCAAAGGCGGGACTGGGGCGTGGTTATCGGCCGAGGAGAGATGGGCGTCTTTAGCTGATAATCGAAAAAAAAAGGCGTTTTTACTGTGATTTTGGGTCACTTTTTTTGGACCCTTTTTTTCACGAACAAGTCCCAAAAAAGTGCCCCGACTGGCCAGATGACCACTGGAGGGAATCGGGGATCACCTGCCCTGACTCCCCCAGTGGTCACTAACCCCCTCCCACCAAAACAAACCCCCACTTTACAAACTTTTTTCCCAGCCTGTATGCCAGCCTCAAATTCCGTACCCACCTCCATGACAGCAGAATGTGTTCTATCCTCTGACAGCCTTTCCCTGGTTCTGATGTGGTCTCGGGTGAGTGCGACACCTTTTCTGTTAAGGGCACTGCAGAGTCATATCAGCAATGCATTTTGGTGGGTGTAGGGTATTGGGCTCCGTGATTCCACTAGCTTGTGTTACATGCTCACGATGTTGGTAGTTGGTAGGCTATACTCCCATGGTGCTTTTCCCTCTTCTTACTGGGTCAGAGTGTGCCCTGTTTTGTTTCCGGTAGTCCATGAGGTAGTGGCCATTTTTGTAACACAGTTTTAGATCCTGTTCATGTGTTAGCCACGTTATAGCACTTAGTTCTTACCTTGAATGTTGCTGAAAGAGGGCATTGTACACCATTCTGCCAGCTCGGACCTACTGCTAATCTCAGTACCAGCGAGACTCGTTGCCAGTGGGGCACAACCTCTGATCTGCAGTTAACTGTGAGTAAAGGTGCTTATTCAAATAAAGGATGTTTTCAGCGAGATTAGTCTTCAGGTGTCAACTGGTGTGCCAAGGTTATACAGCAGCAACAAGTCCTGTTCCTGGAGCACTTTTAGTGGGTACTGCAGTGTACTTGAGGCAGGCAGACCCAGGCCCATCCCCCCCCCCCCACCTGTAACACTTGTGGTGGTAAATGGGAGGCCTCTGAAACCCACTGTACCCACATGTAGTTGCCCCCTTCACCCCTAAGAGCTATGGCAGTGTTGTACATTTGTCCCTCCCACGACCAAATGGCTTGGATTAGGACATTTTTGAGCTGGACGTTTTTATTTTCCATTATCGCAAAAAAAAAAAAAAAACTACCCAGCTCAGAAAGGACCAAATCCATGGCATTTGGTCCGTCCAAACCGTATTTTCGAAACAAAAGATGGACGCCTATTTTTTCCAAAAATACTGTCTGTCCCGCTTCTTCACGTACCCGTTTTCGGACATAGACGCCCATGGAGATGGGCGTTCACGTTCGATTATGCCCCTCCATAGGTTAATACGTCAATCCCTTTGTATTAAGAATCTCCTTTCCTGAAGACAATAGCTGTGTCATATTCAAACTATACATGGGTCACAGTAATTTCAGCATAGGGTTTTTATAGTAATCACAGACATGTCCTAGCCTGTTTTGATTCATCATGGTCGATGTGAAGGGGGTGGAAGGAGCTCCCAAATGCTTTACCACAAAACTTCTTTGTGAGAATAGGGTTGCCAGCTGGCTCTAAATTCTCAGGATAGGTCAGTCCTGTTCTGGTTTTACCCTACTGCCTGTATAGACCTTTAGCCTTTTTTTTCTTAAGAAAACAATAAGGATATCAGAACTACAGGTGGAGGAGGCAGCGGGGTAAATCAGGATTGACAGCCTGAGGTATCAATGCAGTAAGCTTGTCATTAGCGCATAACTTTCTAAAGTTAGTCTAACACAAAAAATTACCTCCTCAAAGCAGTAACCATATAGGGCTGGATACTATAAATGGTGCTCGAAAATGGACGCCGAAAAAAAATCAACAGAAAACGCTCTTCTATATATGCCGTTATAGAATAGTGCATAGTGCTGATTTCTGTGCCGTAACATTGGGCTCCAAACTTACAATGTTGAAACCTGGGTGCACTGGTAACTTCGTGCATAGCTTTTTGAAATGCTTCACCCATGGCCATGCCCCCTTTTGAGATATGCGCTATGGAAGTTGGGGACCCTGCCTTATAGAATAGCGTACAGTCAGATGCATGCGCAAATTTTAATGGATGCCTATTAACATCAACAATTGGTTGTTAGCACCCAATTATTGATGGTTCAGAGCTCATTATACAATTAATTTGCATGTGCATCTTAATCTGGGTGCCATATATAGAATCTGGGGGATAATGTGTAAATATATTTGCTTCTAAAAATATGCACTAACGGGGAAGAGTTCATCAAATGTATGGGTCTGCACTAGTGTCAACTGGAGGTCTTATGCAAGACCCAACTGCTCAATCTACAACTCCCCTCTCCAGCCACTCTTGACCCCCAAAATGTCGCTAGTGGCCCATTTGGACTCTACAGAACCCCGAATCCCTGATCCCAAAAGCATCCCTGCTGGCCCAGTGATCGCCCCCCAGTCCTCAACCCTCCTATCCACCACCCCCACCACAAATATTACAAAGATTCCCTGGTGGCCTGTGGACCTACACCTTAATCCCTGACTCCACCAAAAATATCTTGGGAGCCCAAGTGGTCCCCTTCCAATATCCCCTCACTCCTACTGGAACCCTTTTATTTGGCAGACTGACTGGGATATACTTTGTGGGATGAAACACCTCCATTTTATAAGATTGCAGTATAGCAGTAGGAGCAAGTGGAATTGGGAGGGGATGGCCTGGGACCAGGGAGCAGGCCACTGTGCCACTAGGGATATTTTGGGAGTCAGGGAGTCTTCTTGGGCCCTAGGGTATTTTGGGTAGGTTCAGAAGAGGAGGTGTGGGCCTACATACCATCTGAGGAATTATTGGGGGTGGTTGATCAGGGACCACTGGGCCACTAGGGAATTTTTGTGAGGTCAAAGGTGCATGTCCACTGTGTTATCCTTTAGCACAGTGGTTTTACTTAAGATTTTCTTGTGCTAGAAGGTTTTTTGCAATGGGGAATAAAACTATCATGGGAAAATCTTTAGTAAAGCATTGCACACTTTACTGCATCAGCCCATAATCAACTGAAAACCAGAGCAAATAGTTAAATTGTACAGCGCTGCGTAACCCTAGTAGCGCTTTAGAAATGTTAAATAGTAGTAGTAGTAGTAGAGTTATAGATTATTTTGTTTTACATCAAAATAAAACATCAGGAGAACCTTTTAAAGCATTTCATAAAGAATCAGGCTGCATCCTGGGGCAATTTCTTAGATTTGTGTTACTTTAAACTTTAAAAATAAGACTGCTGCTGTGTTGTAGACTGACGTGCATGTTGAAAGAAATTAGAAATTGTTTTTGTGACCTGAAGAAAAATGGATTCATATCCATAGAACGTAGTCTTTGCTTTGTTCTTAGCTGCTTGTGAGTTTTTTTATGAACCCTGGAGATGGCTCTGAGTGACGTTCATCCTAGGGAGTAGAGATGCAGGCCTTTGAGGAGACTCTAAAGCTTTATGAAGTCTTTGTTACTTCTCTTTCTCTGTCTCCCCTCAGCGGACATTGGTTTCTCTTTCAAATTCAGCCATTGAAATGCATTTAATGATTTTTACTGACAGCTATAAAATGTGCAGAAGAATTCAAACACCGAACTGACATGTCTAAAGATGAAATTGAATTGAAATGGTGCAGGCGAGCTTTTTGTCTCGTTCACTAGGATTTCACTGTTGTAATTCTAGTATTTTGTGTCATTCATATTTGCTGTCTCGTAGAAGTGGCATAGCCCCTGGGTGACTCATTTATAACTGCTCCCATATCACTGAGGCAGACCCCCCCTTGCTCTGGGGGTTCTTTCTGATATTTGGTTGGGGGGGCTCTTCATTTGAAGTTCTGCTACTGCATCTGGCATTTTTAGGGGTCCTTTTATTAAGCTGCAGTAAGCACTAGCTTGTGCTTACCGCAGTAAAAACGTGAGCGTGCCCCATGGCAATTATGCACTCTCAACCGGATTCTATATAGCGCCTAGAGATCCATGCCAAAATCCAAGTGTATTCTATAACATGCGTAACTTAATTGACTTAAGCTAATCAGCATTGCTAACAGCTCTTAGCAAGCAATAATGAGCACTAATTGGCAATAATTACAATTTACGTGCACATCTCGCTAAGTATATTCCATAACACAGTACACCTAACTTCTAACACATGCAGACAAAAGGGGTGTGGTTACGGGTTGGGAAATGGGTGTTTCATAGTTTTAGGCACGGGGATATCAACTAAGCGTATTCTATATACCACACCTAAATCTAGGCACCATTTATAGAATACGATTAGTCGAAAGTGTTTTAAGCACCATATATAGAATCCCCCCCTCTGTGTGCACTTCCCACGCGGGGGGGGGGGGGGGCGGAGAGTAGATGTGCTCTGCGCTAATTGGTTAGAACAGCTACATTGCCACATGTTAACCAATTAGCAAGGGGTTAGCGTGTGAGCTCTTACCGCCTACAAAATAGGTAGCAGTAGGGACTCACACGCTAGTGATCATTTACTAATAGGAAAACTAGCATGTGGCCATTAATACAGAAAATAGTATTTTTGGCCATTTTACTGCTGCCGTAAAAATGGCCTTGGCGTGCGGGAAAGACCCAAATAAGGGCACACAGAGGCCACCTTTTACTGCAGTTTGGTAATAAAGCCTCTTAATTCCACTGTTTACTGTTGGCAGTGTTTAATTCTGAATGATACAGGAGTACCTTGGGATTTTTTTTAATTTTCTTGTTACTCTGTTTTTGGTCCTGTAATCTTTGTCTCAGGTCATGACATATCTAAAAATCAGATTACTATGGCTTTATATTCGTCTTGGCACGTAAGAAAACTAAGTTTAAATAGAGACATTTAATAGTATTCTCCTTCACTAATACGCATTCTCTTATGCCCCAGGCTTATACTTTGATATTTTAAATTACATTCACTACTTTTTTTCTTGCAGGGATTGTCTCTATTATGACTCTCACCGTTCTTGCTTATGAGCGCTACATTCGAGTTGTCCATGCTAAAGTAATTGACTTCTCTTGGTCTTGGCGGGCGATAACCTACATCTGGCTATACTCATTAGCTTGGACAGGTGCACCCCTAGTAGGCTGGAACCGATACACCCTGGAAATACATGGGCTCGGGTGCGCTGTGGACTGGAGGTCAAGAGATCCCAATGATGCCTCCTTTGTGCTTCTCTTTTTTCTTGGCTGCCTAGCAGCTCCTGTGGGTGTCATAGCCTACTGTTATGGTCACATTCTCTATGCAATTCGATTGGTAAGTTTTTCAAACATTTGGCTTCAAAAATGTGTGACAACTGCATTGCTGAATTTGTTGATTATGGTGATAAAGAGAAAATTCCATATCAAAGGTAAAACTATATGGCCTGATATTCAAAAACACTTATGTGGATAGAAGCAGCCACTATACAGGTGAATGTTCAGCAGCTCTTTCTGCTGCTGCTGAGGCTGGCATTTTAAAAACATGCTAATCACAGTGTTTGAATACAGGGCTGACCCAATGGTATCAGATGCCCTAGGTCAACCTTCAGTTATACTTCCCCTATCTCACTCTCTACACCCCCTCTCCCATGGCCAGCAACTGCCTTTCACCTCCAACCCCACCCCACCCCACCCCACCCCACCCTGCTTTCATTGGTCAGCTTCTCATCTCCCCTTCATTACCCCCTACCCTATTATCCAGCATCTCCCTCCTTTCCTTCTCTTCTTGCTGTCTCTTCCACCCACTACCTATTTCCAGGCCAGCCTGAACATTAAAGAAGCATCAGCACAGACCCATGCTGAAGTGCCATCTTGTCCCACCCTCTTCCAACAGGAGGTCTGCCTCAGTAGAGGGGAAGGGGGCAGGACAAAGCAGCTATTCAGCGCAGGACTGTTCTTACAGGTCCAACACAACGCTGATGCTTCCGGAAGGAAGTAGGGGGCAGCAGTGAGAAGGGAACTGGAGGAAGGCTCTTGTGCACACCAGAGCCACAGCTCCTCCCCCCCCCCCCCCCCCCCCCCCCAAATTCTGTCACCTTAGGTGGATGCCTAGTCTACATAGTTGGGCCAAATATTAACCCAATAATTTATTAGCAGTTTTGTAGAAACAGTACCTTAATGATTTTATTCACATAGAGAATGATTTTTGCATTGCCTGCATTGATGGAAAATCTATCAGTATAGTTTACCTGCAACTTTTGTATCATTTTTCAAAATAAATGTATTCACATTGAAAATAAATGCCTAAGGAAAAAGTAGCCACAGACATTTACACTTGTTTTTCTAGGAGTAATTTTTGCCAGTAAAAAGTGCCCTAATAACTGGCTGATATACAGCCGCTGACCGTGGCTGGCTAAAATAGTCCCATATATTCTCTACCTGGCGCTACTGCTTCCTATGCCGGCCCGGAAGTTTACCTCAGAAGAGGCAGGACTGCTGGGCTGAACTTGCTACAGAAGTGCACAGCACCATTACCCTTAGCCTCTGGTAAGAATTGCTGCCCTTCCCGCGCTGCTCCATCCGTTGAACTTTTTGTCTGCTTTCAGTTTCTTCCCTCTCACATCCGCTCCTCCCTCCCTCAACCTCGTTTCCTCCCCCCCCCCCCGCAGTCCTCCAGACCGGACAGAACCGTTACCATCGTACCTGCAGGCAGTGGTTAGGACAGGATGCCAGCGTCGGGGTCCTTCTGCTGCCACGTCCCGCCTACTCTGATTCAACTTGCTGTTTCTGCATAGGTAGGGCGTGGCAGTCAAAGGACACCGTCGGGACCAAGGAGGTTTGAAGTGATCTAGCCTATGGCAAGCAAGGAAGCCAATTTGGTTAATCTCTGTTTTCACTCCCCCGCATAGCTGTCATCTCCTCTAGTACACTCAAACCAAAGCAAGCAAATCTATGAGCTGCTGCATCCATGTTGTCGTTCTTTACTGTTTGTCCATCTGTAACAAGTCTAAAGCTGTTTCAATTGGATAGGTAGTGCCTTAAAAGGTAGAGGTCAAACGTTTTGGGGGTTTGTTTTTTTTTTTGCTTATTGGACAGCTTTTTAATTTATTTGAAAGCTTCCCATATAGGTATAAATATTATGAAATAACAATTGAATATCACTAAAACATCTTTAAGATTATTATAGCTGGTAGAAACTGCAATTTTAAACTCTGTATTTTGTGCTCATTTTTCTACACGAAAAAATAATAATAATAATAAATAAATAAATAAATCCACTGTATACAATACAGATGGCCAAATTTCAGTGAGGATATCCTGTTTCCTGATGGGTTCATCTTAACTGTTGTTGTAATCTACCTTGGGAAGCCTGATGTTATAAAGATGATGGAATATATTGAAATTAAATGGAAGTAGAATTAAACTCTCTTTTCATTGGGGCACATGGAATCAGATCTTAATCTGTTTTGTAGAAGTTTACCTTTTAGATACACAAATGGATTATTCTGTTTTGAACATGTTTCAGGGGCAAGTGGTTTTATTAGTCAAAATAAAAATAAATATTTTGTTTCATGCAGATTTCTTTTGTTTAAACATAAATGGGCTATATAAGCCCTTAATGCAGCCCATATTGGTTTTCTTATATTTTGTTCTTGTGATAACTTATGATGGTGTGCCGGGCCCACGCCTTATAGCTGGATAATTCTTCAGGCTGGCTGGGTAGTGTTACTGAGGCTTTTTTTCTCCACTTTCTAACGGCTGGGTTGTGTTTCTCTGCCTGGATCACATCGGGTGTATTAAAACTACTAGTGTATTTGCAGCTTTCAGGCTGTGAGGTTGGGTTTTCATATAGAATTTGAGAGCTTAGGTATATGATTGATAACTTATACTGTACCAAAACTGAAAACTCTTCTCTGTCTGGTCGGTAATAAAAGGAGCTCATTGTGAACACTATCCACCCTAAAAGGTTGTTTTGTGGTTGTAAATTGTGATATTGAATAAATAAGCATATGTGTGTGTCCCTAGTCATGATGCATCCTAAGTTTATATTATCCTTTCAAGAACTCCAGTTAATCTTTTAACTTATTAGTGGAGTATAACCACAGAGGCTTGGTATGGTCACATTTTCAATATGGTAATACTAGGGCCCAGCTAGGCTACAGGGAGAGGTAGGGGAGTTAGGGTACAGCTGATGCCTAGCTGCAGGGATAGATGGTGGGGAAGGGAAGGATAGAGCTGATGCTGGGCTATGAGGATGGATGGGGGGAAAAAAGAAGGGAAGGATAGGGCTGATGCTGGGCTATGGGGATGGATTAGGGGGGTAGGGAAGGGCAGAGAAGGGCTGATGCCGGGCTACAGGACAATTTCTAATTTTTGGTCCTCTGTTCTGTAATTGATGAGGGTTGGTATATGTTCTGCATGTGACTGAGGTGAGAGATTCTGCTGGCATGTAGTTTGTGTGGTATGAGTCTGACATCTAAATTTTCCAATGGAATGTGTGTTGCTGCTATGTATATTCACCTCTGCCTTTATAAAAGTACTGTTGTTGGGAAACGTGTTCAGAATTGGAGTTAAGGAGCTTCTTTGCAGCCTTTAGTGTTACTTCACAACGTACCTGGCAGTGAAGGGATTTTGTATTGCTGTTATTGAGGTGCTACCAGAATTTGAATATATTTTTCCTATGTAATTATATTGCAGGATTCTGCCATGTGTGTTGAGAAGTTTGCCATTGTAGTAGACTTATGTATGGTCAATTTTAAGATATGGGATAATGTAATCATATTTAAAAATATCAATTTTTCCATTAAATATGTTTGTGGTTATGTTGATTCAGGGCAGCTATTGGGCAGACTACTTAGAAATCCATTATCAAGGGCATTCTAAGGCATTATTTTGTAGTATCACAAGAAACACTACTATATACACAATGCCCACCCATATTAGCTCTGGGCCCACCCAAAATCTCAGGTCTGGCTACGCCACTGCTATAAATATGTTTTACATAAAACACATAAATATTGATATTGATTTGCAGTGGGGGAAACCACTGTTTATTACCTGGAGAAAGCCATCGCATATCCCTGGGTTTAAGTAACATGAAGTCTTGCTACCTTTTTGTAATTCTACCAGGTAGTTGAGACCTGGACTGGCCAGTGTTGGAAACAGGATATTGGGCTAGATGGATCCCTAGTCTGACCCAGTAGGATAGTGACCTTCCCTATTTTTGGAGCAGGGGCTACATTAGCAAAGGCACTTCAGTGTGAGAACCAGAAATACTGCTAGATAAAGCGGGTGGTGCCCAGAGCCCTGGGTGATAAAGGAGGAAGGTGGGGGGGGGGGGGTCCCCTTCTAATGATGTAGCCAGTATTGCTGCACAGGTGCACTCAGAAAAAAAATGTGTAAATAAGATGAAGTTTGATTCTACAGACTGTGTCGTAGCGCATCTTATCTCTCCCAACACCCATTCCCCCCAAAACTGTTCTCCAACCCTATCCCAGTCATTGTCTACTCATACTAGTCTCTCCTCCAAGTCAGCCACCATCATTCTGTCCTCAGTCCCTCCAAGCTGGGTCTCCACTGGTTTGTTAATGCTCCCTGACCTTTCCTAGAGTCTTCCTGCAGGCACTTCGTCTTCTATTTTCTTCCAGCATTATGTGGCTCTCGGTGAGCTTGATCCATGTGGTGTCCAAACTTCTTCATTATTTGCACAGCCTTGCAAGAATAGAGTGGGGGTATGTATGTTGTATAACTCAAATTCATTGATAACCATACTGTACAGGGAGCAAAGCAGGGCAGTTGTTCTGGAGACAGCACCAACTGAAAGACTCTGGACAAGATGAAAGAAATTATGTATTGAGAAAAGAGATGGAACCACAACAGTGGCCTCCAAGCCTTGCAATGAAGAATACTGCAGTAGGACATGTAGTGAGACATTAGGGCTGTTGCCAGGTCCCCAATATAGTGGGGCTGATGAACCCAGGGGCAGTTAGTCGAGTTATTTGTAGGTGTCGTTGGCTATTAAATTAAAGTCTCCTCAAAAATCAAATTATAGAGCGCACAGAACAAGTGTGCATCAAGCAATCAGTCTGCCATTTTCCAAGATGGCAGCACTGGAGGAAGGAGCGAGTGAGCATCACTCCTGCCTTTTTCCGGTTATGCCCTGGGAAGATCTAGGAGGCTTTGGGGTACCATTAGGCACTAGAGAATTGGGTCCAGGGTGGGGTATCAATAGACATCAGGAATTGTTTTTTTAAGTTAGGCAGAGGAGAGGGGATCAGATTGGGTTGGACCAGGTTGGGGGAAGAGCGAGGCTAGACACTAGGGATTTTATTAATGTTGGGAAGAGGAAAGACTACCAGGGATTGGGGCCAATGCAGAAAAGGGGGAGATGACTGGGGACTCGGGAGGTGGGGGCTTATTAGCTTTTCTGCCTAATCCAGAGGGTGAGCCAACCTTTCTATGCTGCCTCAGATCTGGTGGTAATTTTCTCACATAAGGCTTGCTTACAAACTTCTCTGCATCAAGGTGGAACAGCTAATAGCCTGCTTTACATTTATTTTAATGTACTGTGTAAGTTAACTTTGTGTCAAACCTGTTTACCAGCTAATGTGCACGCCAATCCCTCGTTAACCACATGCTGCTGCCTGCAGTAACTGTCTGCATTAGCTCATCAGTGCTATTTAATCAAATTCAGAGGTGTGCAAAATAATCACACACAAGAATAATTTATCTGTGCGAGGGTGGCAGAGTGTCCCTCAAATTAGTACTGGACAACTGTCTCTAATTATGCCACCACTTACACAGGCTACAAACTTTAAGCTACATGTTTTATATACAGTTCTCACAATTTTCACCACTTTTCCTAAAGGCACACTCCTTTGAAATGTTTAAAATCACAACATGAATTTCTCATTATTGTTTCCCAAACCCCCAGACACTAGTTGATATTATAGAGCTTTTTGTCAGTCTTTCCATTTTCTATTGAAAAAGATCATCACAAGGGCATCTTCATCTCTACTTCAACTTTATAAAGTTTATTTTCAAAGATTTTAACTCACTGTGGTAGGTTTCCTTGCTGGGGATGTGATTTTGATATAGATCTTGACGTAGCACAATACATCTTTTAAATTTGCCTGCTGTAGAATTTTCTGGAAGCAGTTTGCCTTTCATTTCTGTTTTCCTCTTTGTTTTCTATTTTCCGTAGCTTCATTGTGTTCAAGACCTGCAGACCATTGAAGTAATCAAAATTCTAAGCTACGAGAAGAAAGTGGCAAAAATGTGCTTTCTAATGATAGCAACATTTCTCATCTGCTGGATGCCTTACACGGTGGTCTCTCTTCTGGTGGCATATGGCTATGACAGACTTATTACTCCAACAGTGGCTATCATTCCATCTTTCTTTGCCAAATCAAGCACTGCCTATAATCCAGTTATCTACATCTTCATGAACAGAAAGGTATCTTTTATTTATGATAGATGTGAGACCAGCAGAAATGTGTGCTGTGCAGGCTGTCTCCATTGACATCTTTTTCGTTCTTTAAACACCTTTACTCCCTATGCGGCGTAGCTACAGGTGGGCCTGGGTGGGCCAGGGCCCACCCACTTAGGGCTCAGGCCCACCCAACAGTAGTACACGTTTAGCGGTAGCTGGTGGGGATCCCAAGCTCTGCCAGCTGAAGACTTCCCCTTGATGGTAACAAAAATGCTGCTCTCCACGATACTAGTACCTGTGAATGCTCTGTTTTCAGCACATGCCTGCTGCAGATTCCAAGGTGGAGCGAAGCATTTTCCCACTAGCTGAAATATTTTTTTGGGTGGAGGGTGGGGGGGAGAACACTTCTTGTGTAGGCCCACCCAAAATCTGCTGTCTGGCTACGCCCCATGCTCAAGCAGGAATGGAAGCACTGTGAGCCTCTGAAACAATTACTCTGTGCTGCTCTTTATGGCCAGCAGGAACCAGCGTAGTAGCATTATTCCCCAGGATTGGGCATATCATCTTCACAAAGAACTGGACCCAGTGGACAGAAAATTTAGGGGTCCTTTTACTAAGCCGTGTTAGGGCCTACGCGGGCCCAATGCCCGCCAAGTCCAAGTTACCGCCCGACTACCACGTGTGCCGGGCAGTAATTTCATTTTTGGCGCACTTCCCCTATGTGTGCCAGAAAATAATTTTTATTTTCTGGCGCGCAGCTCTACCGGGCAATAAAAGGCATTTGACACACGTTGATCCTTATTGCACGGTTAACTCGTGAGATCTTACCACTAAGTCAAGGGGTGGCGGTAAGGTCTCAGACTCAAAATGGACGTGTGCCAATTTTCATTTTGCCACACATCCATTTTCGGTGAAATAAAAAAAAGGCATTTTTAAAGATGCACTGAAAAATGATTCTGCGCGCGTCCTAAACGCGCCTACACTACCGTAGGCCATTTTTCAGCACACCTTAGTAAAAGGACCCCTTAAACTGGAATCTACTTGCTGCAGTGCACATTACGGCTTCAACCAAGAGTCTGGGACTGGCAGTCTGAAAGTATTTTCTAGGCAGCCTGTGGGACGATAAAACATTAATCTTTCACATTTATTGGAGTTTCTACCTTGCTAAAACTGAAAAATGAATAGGTAGGAGTAGTTAGTCATAATTGAGAGAATCAGAAATAGTTTTAACCTAGCTAAACCTTCAGAAACATATGGAGAGTAATTTTGTTTTAACCTGGCTATCTAGAAAGAAAAACACATAGGCCCATATATAGCATCTTGGTGTTTTTGTTATTATTATTATTATTATTATTATTATTATTGCTTTTTGAAAATGTAAAGCAATAACCATTTGTACAGAAAGCTATACAGATTTTACATCATAATATAGGAAACAAATATCAAAAATAATCATAAATCTGAAACATCTGAAGTCCATTAATAATTGAAATTCAAGAGCAATATTAGGAGGATAAAGGAATGGAAGTGAATAATATTATAAAGATAAAAGGAACGCTGCTTCTATAGAACTGAACTTAGAGCAATTATTCAGGTGTAGCCTGGTTCTCTAGTGGGGCAGATATAGAATACTGTCCACCTTATAATCGAAAGAGAAAAACGCCTAGATTTCGACCCAAATCGGGAGATAGACGTTTATCTCACAAAAACGAATAAATCGGTAGAATCGAAAGCCAATTTTGGACGTTTTCAACTGCACTCCTTCGCAGATGCGGACAAAGTTGATGGGGGCATGTCAGAGGTGTGGCGAAGGTGGAACTGGGGCGTGGTTATCGGCCGAGGAGAGATGTACGCGTTAGGGCGATAATCGAAAAAATAAAGGCGTTTTTAGCAAACATTTAGGACACTTTTGTTGGACCCTTTTTTCACATGAACAGGTCCCAAAAAAGTGCTCTAAATGACCAGATGACCATCGGAGGGAATCGGGGATGACCTCCCCTGACTCCCCCAGTGGTCACTAACCCCCTCCCACCACAAAAAAATGATGTTTCACAACTTTTTATTTTCACCCTCAAATGTCATACCCACCTCCCTGGCAGCAGTATGCAGGTCCCTGGAGCAGTTGTTAGGGGGTGCAGTGGACTTCAAGCAGGTGGACCCAGGCCCATCCCCCCTACCTGTTACAATTGTGCTGCTTAATGCTTATTAGTCATCCAACCCCCCCAAACCCACTGTACCCACATGTAGGTGCCCCCCTTCACCCCTTAGGGCTATAATAATGGTGTAGACTTGTGGGCAGTGGGTTTTGAGGGGGAGTTGGGGGGGCTCAACACACAAGGGAAGGGTGCTATGCACCTGGGAGCTCTTTTACCTTTTTTCTTTGTTTTTGTAAAAGTGCCCCCTAGGGTGCCCGGTTGGTGTCCTGGCATGTGAGGGGGGACAGTGCACTACGAATCCTGGCCCCTCCCACAAACAAATGCCTTGGATTTATTCGTTTTTTAGCTGGGCGCTTTCATTTTCCATTATTGCTGAAAAACAAAAACGCCCAGCTCACAAATTGTCGAATAAAACATGGACGTCTATTTTTTGCGAAAATACGGTTCGGTCCGCCCCTTCACGGACCCGTTCTCGGACATAAACGCCCATGGAGATAGACGTTTTCGTTCGATTATGCCCCTCCACATCTATTTTATAAAGGCAACCCAAAAATGGAATGGAGTAGTATGAGTAGACACGAATCGCTTGTTTACTAGGACTAGGGGGCGTACAATGAAGCTATTAAGTAGTAAATTAAAAACAAACCAGAGAAAATATTGCTTCACTGAACTTCTAATTAAACTCTGGAATTTGTTGCCAGAGAATGTGGTAAAAGCAGTTAGTTTGGCAGGGATTAAAAAAGGTTTGGCTAATTTCCTATAAGAAAAGTTCATAATCCATTATTAAGATGGACTTGGAAAAATCTACTGCTTATTTCTAGGATAAGCAGCATAAAATCTGTTTTACAGTTCTGGGATATTGACCACTGTTGGAAACAGGATATTAGGCATGATGGACCTTCAGTCTGTCCCAGTATGGCAACACTTAGGGGCCCTTTTACTAAGCCGCGTAGGTGCCTAAGCACGCCCAACATGCGCCAATTCAGAACTACTGCCCGGCTACCATGTGGCCCTGGTGGTAATTTCACTTTTTACATGCGTCCACTACACGCGCCAGAAAATATATTTTATTTTCTGTTGCATGGTGCTAACCGGGCAGTAACTGGCATTGTACACACACAGACAATTTGCTTGGTTAACGAATGAGACCTTAGCGCTAAGTCAGGGAGTGGCAGTAAGGTCTCAGGCCCAAAATGGACATGCACCAATTTTTATTTTGCTGCATGTCTATTTTTGGCCAAATAAAAAGGCCTTTTTTGCTGGCGTGCTGAAAAATGGACCTGCGCGCATCCAATACAAGCGTCTACAACAGCGCAGGCCATTTTTCAGCGCACCTCAGTAAAAGGACCCCTTATATTCTTAAAGCTCCCACACAAAGCTATACCATACTGTAAGTTACACATGTATCTCTGGCACTTAGGAACTAATATGTACACCAGTTTTATGGCTCACGTCAGTGCTTGCATGTAACTTTTAAGCACTTTTTAAAGAGGTTATGCTAATATTCTGTAAAGGAAAGTAGGTGCCTCCATTCCTTTATAGAATAGGCTTCTACCAGGTGTCCTCCAGATACCTACTTATAGACACCCAATAATAGACCTGCCTTTTTTTCTGGTTGGAAGATGGAAGGCTTAGAGGAAGCCTGAACTGATAGCTCTTTATTGATTGGGCCATAGATGCCTGGGATAACCTACTAGCAAAGGTTGTGGAAACCAATACTATATGACAGAATTAATCATCTTGAGACAGAAACATAAGCTAATGGTAAGGACAGGATTGAAAGTCAGGTAACACAGACTTGGAGCTGAGTTGTTGAACAGTGGTTTAAATATGAAAACTTGTATGCTTATCATAAAAGATCAATCCAAAGTACACGTATAATTCTTCAAACAGGAGGAGGTAAAAAAGTAGGTGCCATATCAAAACCGTATTCCATAATATCTAATATTCAAAAATACAGTTCAAAGATATAATAAAGTGTTATTGGATCTGTCAGAATTGCATAATTCAACCCTCAGACAGCTACTGAGCCATTTGATAATAGGGAGAATATGTAATTGTCATTGATCCAACAATATATAGCCACAATTTATCAAAATGACATCTTTTTTATGACTTTTTCTTTTTTTCTTTAATTTAGAAATGTCAATTATACACAGCAGGAGACCCATCACACCGACATGAATTCATGTTTCACCCAAAAGGCTGTCTCAAGGTCTGTCTCCATTCAAGTTCCATCCAGACCAGCAGCCCCTTCAGTCATGCCTGGACACTGTCTCTGATTTGGTCATATTCCCATCATTTATTTCTCAGTCCTGAAAACAGTGTTGCTTCCTAGATCACCATTTGTCCTCTTTGCTTAGCACTTGTTCCTTCCATCCATAGCACTCCCAATCACCCTAGCTTTTTGTTATCTTGGCATCCATTTAGATTATCAGCTCCCCTTCAATGCCCAGGTATCAACTGTCATCAAGTCCAGCTTTTTAATTCTATGCTATGTCAGAACTGTTCATGATTACCTCAATGATGCAGTCTGTGCTGCTGTTCTTTATGCATTAGTCGCATCTCATCTAGACTACTGCAATAACATCTACACAGGTTTCACCTCAGCCCATCTCAAACAACTTTGAACTATCCAGAACACATTCATAAGGCTCCTGATCTGTCCCCCGTTGCTTTGACCACATCACCCTCTACTATCTCTTTACCACTAGCTCCCTATTTCCTATAGAAATCAACCCATAATCCTAACCCTGACTCACATACTGGCATTCCCCCATGCCTTGCCTCCCTCGTTATTCCTTATGTGCCATTGAGAGCCCTTTGTTCTACTACCCCATCAATTTTTCTCAGCCATGCCCATTCTACCAAAGTGCCATCTGTGTTGTTCCTATTTTGTGGAATTCCCTCCCCCTCTCACTATGGGCTTGTGTAGTGCTCCAGTGGCGCAATCGGTCAGCGCGTGGTACTTATAAGGCAGTACTTGCTCAGAGACATGCCAAGGTTGTGAGTTCAACCCTCACCTGGAGCATTCTTATTCTCTTACAGCGCTGCATACGTCTAGTAGCGCTTTAGAAATGAAAAGTAGTAGTTGGGCTGAGGTGTTTTACATTAAATTCAGATCAGCTCTCAAAACATAGCTCTTCTTCTATGCCCTAGTCCCTTTCTTTTTTGTTTTCTTTTTTTTAATGATATGCAGATTTGTCCATAGGAGCCAACTTTTCATAATGATTGGGGGTTCTGAATTTTTTTTTTTACAGGTGGTGCATCTCCCTCCCCCTCATCCCCTCCCTCTCCCCCCCTCCCTGTCCCCCTCCCTCATCCCCCCTCCACCTCCCAGTTCCAGGCCCCCCTCCCTCAGAGTTCCAGGCCCTCCCAGTTCCAGTCCCCCCTCCCTCTGAGTTACAGGGCCCCTCCCTCCCTCCCAGTTCCAGGGTCCCTCCCTTCGAGTTCCAGACCCCCTCCCTCAAATTTTAAAAGTCATCTATCTTACCTCGTCGGGGTTAGGGTGGAAGTTCGTTCACCCACTGGAAGTTCGTTCCCTCCCTCCCTCCCTCCTCCCTTCGAGTTCCAGGCCCTTCCCTCCAAATTTTAAAAGTCATCTATTTTACCTCGTCGGGGTTAGGGCGGCAGCAGCGGTAAAAAGCATGCAGGCTCGGCTCGGTGCTTAGTTCAGTTTTCCCTTCTGTCTCTCTCAGCTCTGGTCCCTGCCCTACTGCAGGCCCTACTGCAGGCCATTTTTCAGCGCAACTTTGTAAAAGGGCCCCTTAGCCAGTTAGCCACTAACCAGGTAAGTCTTGGTTCCACCCAGTCTTCTCCCAGACCACCCCGACACTAATTGGATAGTGTCATGGCCATCAGAGCACTTATTCAGTGCACCAACCAGTTAAGTGTCATTCAATATGTACTCTGAAAACAACCAGTGGGATTTAACTGGGTAGGTGACTAACAACCCAGTTAAATTCTGTTGAATATCTATTTATTTATTTGGTTCACTTGTATCCCACATTTTCCCAGCATGTGCGGGCTCAATGTGGCTAACAAAGTTACAATAAAATTACATAATACAACAGGATATAATAGTAAAATAAAAAACAAGTAACAAATACAGAATGTAAGCAGCTAAATAAGAGAATACAGATGGGAAATCGGGAGCAACAAAAGGGAAGCAAAGGCAAAAAAGCGGGAAATCTGACAAACAGAAATAGGGGTTTAAAGAGCACTGGGGGCTTTGGGATAGGCTATACTAAACAAATATGTTTTTTGTAATTTCTTAAATGTTAGGTAATCCGATGTCTCTCTTAGTTGTCTCGGCAAGGTATTCCAGGACTGCGGGCTGATGTATGAAAAGGACGAAGCATAGATTGACTTGTACTTTAGATTCCTGCAGGAAGGATAGTGCAGAATAAGATAAGTACGAGATGACACCGATGAATTTCTGGGAGGTAAATCTATCAAATCACACATGTAAACTGGAGCTTCTCCGTAAATAATTTTATGTCTTAAGGTGCAGATTTTGAATTCAATACAGTCTTTAATGGGCAGCCAGTGAAGACTCTCACGGAGAGGCTGCGCACTGTTGAAGCGAGTTTTTCCAAAGATTAGCCTGGCCACGGTGTTTTGAACCGTCTGGAGCTTCTTCAGAGTACAGAGTGTACAGCCAGCGAATAATCCACTGCAGTAATCGATGTGGCTGAGGACCAATGAATGTATCAGAGTTCGAAAAATATCACTTGGCAAGAGTTGTTTGATGCGTTTAAGCTTCCACAATGATAAGAACATTTTTTTCATAATCAGCTTAACATGACTATCAAGCGACAGATGGCTGTCCAACATGACCCCAAGAATTTTCAAACTGCTCGAGATTGGGAGGGTAAAAGCAAGAGTAACCAATGCCTTGGAAATTGATTTGTTATGTTGTGAAGAAAAAACAATACATTGTGTTTTATCCTTGTTGAGTTTAAATTGAAACACATTAGCCCAGGATTCCATAATGGAAATACTGGCTTGATTTTTGCCAGAAATTTCAGACAATGAGGTCTTAAAAAGGGATGGATATGGTTACATCATCAGCATAAATAATATCTACCCCATAGTTTGTCATTGTAAAGTAAAGACTGATATTTGTGTGATGCATCCAAATAGATAAATTTAGCTGGATGGTGGCTAAATATTGCCACACTATGGATAAATTTAGGCTCCGCCTCTGAAATGTCCTTGGTCAATCTTTTTTGTAACAGGAGAAACCTTGAAAAGGCATCAAGTTGTGCATCCAAGATGTATCTGGTTTACAGCCTCTAAGATTTAAAATAACACTTACATATTCAGCAGCGGGTGAACATGCTTACCTTTCAGTTGGTCTGTATTCATATACTAGAGCCCTCTTCTTGGATGTTCCAGTTAACATCTCAGATCTTGCTGGTTTTGTTTTGTTTGGTATTAATATAATTCAGGATTGGGCCTTGTGCAATAAGTTAAAATTGAATCCTATTAAAACGAAAGTACTTTGGTTTAAAAATTTGGGACACGTTGTGCCATCATCGATTGCCTTGTCTGCTGATCAAGTTTTACCTGTTGAGACTGAGTCTGGAGTGTTTGGGAATGATTCTCGACTCATCACTGACATATGGACCTCAGGTCAATCATTTATGATGGAAAACTCTTTTTAGATTAATGCAATTGCGGCTCATAAGATCGTTTTTCGATCTTGATACATTTGCCCTTCTAGTCCAAATGTTAATTCTTCCCCATTTGGACTATTGTAATGCTCTCTATTTGGGTTGCCTTTAAAATACTAAAGGAAGCTTCAATTTATCCAAAACACAATGGCTATACAGGATTTTTGGACTCAGAAGTTTACTAGTGTATCTGGTTACAACACTGAATTGCATTGGTTGCCAGTAAGTGAATGAATTTTGTTCAACGTAGCTTGTTGTTTTTATCAGATTTTATACAGTTTATCTTCAGAACTTTTGGTAAATATAGTTTCTCTTCCTTTATATAGATTTTCTTCTTGCTTGCTTGATAAACTCATTCTCCATCCCCCTTCTTTTAGAAAGTTGCAATTTCTTAGGAGTCCTTTTACTAAGGTGCGCTGAAAAATGGCTTGCGGTAGTGTAGGTATGGGTTTTGGGCACGTGCCAATCCATTTTTCAGCGCACCTGTAAAAAAGCCCTTTTTAAATTTTTGCTGAAAATGGACATGCGGCAAAATCAAAATTGAGTGCATCCATTTTGGGTCTGCAACCTTACCGCCAGCCATTGACCTAGCGGGTGAAGTCTCATGCGGTAACCGAGCGGTAATGACCTATGCACGTCAAATGCCACTTGGCACGCGTGTGATATGTGCGGCCGAGTATAAAAATTATTTTTCAGCTGCGTGTATCACATGTGTGCCAAAAATGAGATTACCGCAACAGCCACGCGGTAGCCTGGCGATAACTCCATTTTGGCAAGTGTTGGGCACACTTAGAGCCTTACACAGCTTAGTAAAAGGGCCCCTTAGTGTGGCTGAGACTGTATTTTCAGCTATGGGTGTGTCTCTTTGGAATGCCTTTCCCTATCGTGTTAGGATGGAAAAAAATTATTTGAAATTTCAGAAAAAAGGTTAAAACCCTTTTGTTTGGTAGGTTACAATCGTACTGATCGCTGTTAATTTTTGATGTAGATTGTATATTTTATTTTGCTGTAAAGCTGCATTTTGTATATTGCTTTTTTATTATCTATACACCGTGTTGAACTCGTGATGAGAAAACTGCGATCAATAAGAATTATATTGACACTGACATATTTGACATTGACTTTTGACCAAACTTTGGTAGGAATTTTTTTTACTATGATTCTTATGAGTAGCCAGAACTAATGTTTTTTGGAGTGGGGAGAGGACAATCGTTAATTTTGGTGGGAACTAGGCATTTCATTGCCTCCCAAATAGAATCTGATCAGAGGAAAGGAAAGTGAGTAGTGGAGTGCCTCAGGGATTGGTGCTAGAGCCAATTCTGTTTAATATATGTGTGAGAGACATTGCTGAAGGGTTAGAAGGAAATGTTTGCCTTTTTGTGGGTGATACGAAGATAGCCAATACAGTAGATACCCTGGAGGAAGTAGAAATCTTGAGAAGTGATCTCCAGAGTTTGGAAGAATGGTCTAGGGTCTGGAAGTTAAAATCTAATGTGAAGAAGTGCAGATTGATGCACTTGGGGTGCAGAAATCCAAACGAGATGTAGGAGGGGAGAGATTGGTAAGCTCAGCTCATGAGAGGAAACTGGGGGTGATGGTATCTGAGGATCTCAAGGTGACGAAACAATGTGACAAGGTGGTGACTGTGGCCAGAAAGATGCTAGGCTGCATAGAGAGAGGTATAACCAGCAGAAAGAAGGAGGGGTTGATGCCCCTGTACAAATTGTTGGTGAGGACCCACTTGGAGTATTGTGTTCAGTTTTGGAGGCCGTATCTTGCTAAGATGTGTAAAGACTTGAAGCGGTTCAGAGAAAAGTGACAAAAATGGTATGGGATTTGTATAGCAAGACATATGAGAGACTTGCTAACCTGAACATGTATACCCTGGAGGAAAGGAGAAACCGGGGTGATATGATGCAGACATTCAAATATTTGAAAGGTATAAGTCCAAAGACAAACATTTTCCAGAGACAGGAAAGTGGTAGAACTAGAGGACATGAATTGAGGTTGAAAGGGGGCCAACTCAGGAATAATGTCAGAAAGTATTTTTTCACTAAGAAGGTGGTAGGTACCTGGAATGCCCTTCCGTGGGAGGTGGTGGAGATGCAAATGGTAACGAAATTCAATAATGCATGGGATAAACACAAAGGAATCCTGTTTGGAAGGAATAGGAGTGGCCTAGTGGTTAGGGTGGTGGACTTTGGTCCTGAGGAACTGAGTTCAATTCCCACTTTAAGCACAGGCAGCTCCTTGTGACTCTGGGCAAGTCACTTAACTCTCCATTGCCCCAGGTACAAATAAGTACATGTATACAATATGTAAGCCACATTGAGCCTGCCATGAGTGGGACAGTGCTGGGTAGACTTCTATGGGCTATGCCCTGAAAATGGTAAGGATAAATCAAGAACAGGTATACGTATCACATCATACCATACTGGATGGACTGTACAGGTCTTTATCTGCCATCATCTAGTATGTTACTATGGTAGTCATTCTACCATAGTCTTCCTTTACAATTGAATCTTGTGAATGAGTGTGGTCACTCACTTTGGTGCATTTTTTATTTTAAATGCCAGTCTGTGTCTGTGTTGGTCTCTTTATTTTGTGCCGTAGAAAGCGCTCATTGTTGCTGATTCAGCATTGGATGTACTCCTGTTTGCTTTTATCATACACCATGAGGTATTTGAAATTGTTTTCGCTGAATATTTTCCCTTCATGTAGCACCTTTTTTCAGTTGTCTCAGACTCAGTTTTAAGCAACACTGTTTGCAACACTGTTTGCGGACATACAATATTTTGTTGGTACACTCTATAGTGGTTCTTTTTCTGTCTTGCTTGTGATACAATATTTTCCACTGTTCCTTGAATATTTTTACATACACAGTAATATGTGTCACTGCAAGTATGATTTCTACTCTCAATTTGGTTTTGGTCATTCCATACCTTCTCTTCTTCCTGCATTTTTGTCTTTTTTTCTGTCCTCTGCATCCCATTTTTTTCTAGCCCTTTGACACCTTATCCCCTTTTCCGTCTTCACCTTTATTTCCTGTACCCCTTTTTTCTCCATTTCTTTTTCCCTATTTCTGATTTTCTAGTCCCTTTTTCTTCCCTCCCCTCCTCATTCCTTCTTTTCCCCTTTGCCTTTCCTTTCTCTCCCCACCCCCCCCCCCCCCTTTTCACTTTCCTTTCTGTTCTTCTTTTTTCTCTCTCTCTTTGTTTTACATAGTTCCTTTTTTTCTGATGGGCTTTTTTATTTTTAAGTTTGATTTGTATCCATACTGATTTTCTAAATTGACAGACATCAGATTCCAGTGTGGACTGAAAAGATTTGACCAATGCTTACTCTTGCAAGCAACTTGCAATAATTCTATTGTGAGGTAGGCTATAAGACCTCTTTTTGTACTCTCAACATTTGAGTATTGTTTTTTTTTGTGTGTGTGCATAGTCTTAGTTATAAGTTTCAAGTGTTTAATTCTTAATGCCTTTTGCGATCATGTATGTTTAAGTTATCTTATTTTCTTTAGTACCATATTTGATTACAACAGGTTTATATGTATATTATTATTTTAATATGACTCATGTTTATAGTACATGTAGGGGTCCTTTTATAAGTTGCAGTATAAGGGCCCTGTGGTAGCACAGGGGATGTTTTTGCCACGCACCAGGGCCTTTTTTTACCGCAGTGGGTAACAAAAGCCAAAAATCAACATGGCCATGCATTAAAATTGCATTTACCACAGACCATGCAGGAGGAAGCACTTACTGCTACCCATTGAGGTGGCGGTAAGGGCTCCTGTGGTAACCTGGTGGTAACTGGGCAATTACCACCAGGTTAGTGCCACAGTAATTATAGAAAAAGTTTCCATAGCACCAGACATGGCACACGCTTGAGGCGGAACTACTGCCGGTGGCCGCATTGGGCCAGTGGTAGTTCTGGGTTGCCACATGGCAACCTTAGTAAAAGGGCTCCTTAATATTTTGCATATTCATGATTTTATGTGTTGATTATTAATAATTTATTGAATAATTAAATTTAAAGCATATTGCATAATCATGTATTTTGTATTTCTGTTTATAGTTCTTTTTTTTCATATTCATGAGCTTTATGTGTTTTTTGATATTTATTGAATTATTTATTGATTTTTAAGTATATGGCATAATCATGCATTTTGTATTTCTGTTTTAATATGACTGTTTATAGTTCATTTATTATGTTGCATATTCATGAGCTTTATATGTTTTTGGTATTTATTTATTGATTGATTTTTAAGCATATGGCATAATCATGCAGCTTGTATCTCTGGTGTTTCTCATGCAATTTATTATCTTATACTGTTTTTGTATGTAATTAGTTATTGTTTTTATGGTTTCTTGCTGTCAGAATTCATATGACCCCTGATGCAGGCACTTCCTGTTTCAAAACACAGCTGTGTCGGGTCTTCTTGCAGATGTTATTGACGCTGGCAATAAAGTATTTTCTGGTTCCACCATTGGACTGTGTGCTCCACTTTTACGTTATCCTTGTTGATTCCATCCATGGAGTGTTTTTCCTTCTGTGATTTCTCACCTTCTCTACTTATTCTATACTTCATGAGGGTCTACCTGTGATCGTATGTGTGAAAAAGACTAGGTATTCTGTTAGCATCAAGTATCTGTGTAGGACTGATCTGTTCTAAACCAGTTTCTTTTGTTTTCCAATGGGTGTATTAATGTTGTTCTGCCCACTGCAATGTTCAAGATGTTGTTGTTGTTGTTTTTTCTAGGAAGGATCTTGTGTGATTCACTGGAAGTTACTAGATTTTGTGGTCCAACTTGTTAAGAATATTTGTTACTTTGTAGTAAAAAAAAAAATAGTTTTAAGAGCTGTACTTTATTACTTTTACTTGAGGGGGTTTTGGGTTGTTTTTTTTTTAGATAAGACTTTCTACTTTTACTTCACTACTTTTGAAGCCAGTATTTTTACTTTTTACTTATGTACTTAGTAACTAACCCATCTCTGTTAGCTGGCGGGGATAGCTAAGCCCCTCTAACTGAAGAAATCTAGAATTGCCCCAAGTCAGGTAAAGCGCAGCAGCCATCAGGAGCAGGTTGACCCGCTGATGCTGGCATTGCAAGCATGCTCAGTTCTTATGCCGGAATGCAGCATGTCTGCATACTGAGCACGCCCATGGTGCTGCCATCAGCGGCTCCACCTGCTTCTGCAAAATGCCTTGCTTCATCTGACTCAGAGCAGCTTTGGATTTCTTCAGTTGGCAAGGCCTGGGGATCCCTGCCGGCTACACAATGGGTTCATCTAGCTGCAGGGTGAGTCTGAGGGAAAATTGGATGGTCCCAGGACAACTCAGGCATATTTATGGCTGTGCCTCTGACTTCTGTGTACTGTTACTAAATTCCTGCCAGGTTTGTTCACCGAGGGAGTCCTCAATATTTATGCCCAGAAAGCAGGGCTAGCCTTAAAACAAGACTAGAAGGGTAGGTTTTTACAATGTGTTTCTATTAATAAATTTGAAATGGAAAAACAAAGCAGACATTTTTGAAAGCTGAATCTTGGATAAATGATTATACCAGTTTGAATACAGTAGAGAGTTTTAAACGTAAAAGGCACTGACATTATGGAAATGACAATTCATTTACTTTAAAAATGTATGTAACTTCCGGTGACGTCATGACCGCGAGGGGTTGAAGAAAGCGATCTCTCCGGCTCCAATTCTCCCTCCGCACAAATAAACTCACAAAACCTTGAGTTATAATTAATCTTCGCTGCAACCTGAAGTGCTGGAGTGGCCGGCAAATATCATTTCTACTCCACTGGCGGCGAGATGGCAGCTAAAAACGTACATAAAGACAAGCTCCGGGGCAGAGGAGCAGAGGACAAGATGGCGCCGCCCGCAAGCCCGCCTGGTCTGACAGTGTCATCGGCCTGGATTGCTGAAATTACTACGGAAATGTCCTCAGTGCTGGAGGACATGCTGGAGCGCCGACTCTCCCCTATAAACACTAACCTGGAAAAGGTAAAAGAACAGCTCACCGATCTCTCTCGGGATTGCGCAGGGTTTCAAACGCGGGTGAGTGAAATCGAGGACAGAGTAACGGAGGTGGAGACTGTGCAGGATATAACCCAAAAAAAGTTGCAGGCGATGGAGGAAAAGATCGAGGACCTGGAAAACAGGTCCAGGAGAAATAATATTCGAGTGGTGGGCCTGCCAGAAACGGTACCTGAGCGGGGCTTGGAGGCTTTTTTGGCCTGCTGGTTTACCAACGAACTACAATTCCAAGAAGCCTCGGGGCCAATACAGATAGAACAGGCCCATCGCTTAGGGATGAAAATGGCCGGTACCAATAAACCAAGAGTGGTAATCATAAGATTCCTGAACTATGCGCAGAAGCAAGAGGTGATGCAGCTGCTTAGAGCGGGTAAAACATTGACACATGATGGAATCCCAGTGGTGGACCTGTGAATAAGGGGTACAGGATTTGGGGGGTGGGGGAGGGATGGGGGGAAAGGGTGGGGGGAGGGAGGAGGGATGCAAGCAGGGTACGTGTATTAAACAGAGCATATGAAAGGGAAGGTAATGGAGGCCTTCGGGGGGCTTTATCTCCCCGAGCTTTCAATGGAAGGCGGTTTGAAAGTAGGAGGCAGGCTATGATGGGATTGTGGGCAGAATACAGAATTGATGTTGATAAGGTGGAGGTACAAGGTATGGGGGACAGAGGCTGGGCTGTTCCCCTCATTTACAAAAGAGGACATCTATGGAATTAGCCACACATTTCCGAGTCCAAGAATAGTAAGAATAATATCATGGAATGTAGGCGGAGTAAACTCGCCGATAAAACGCTCCAAGATTCTACAACAATTAAATAGGCAGAAAGCAGACATAGCACTCCTACAGGAGACGCACCTGAACCAGATTGAGCATGCCAAACTCAGCACCTGGTGGGTCAGGGATTGTATAGCGGCAAATGCACAAGGCAAAAAGGGAGGAGTAGCGATACTATTCAGAAAGGGCATAGCCTCTGCAATCAACCCACTTCTGATTGATGCCGCAGGCCGTTAATGTTATTTTGGAAGTGGTTGTTGGGCAACAGAAACTGCTAATCTGTAATGTTTATGCTCCGAATAGATACGATCGGAGGTTTTTCCAAACCTTGATTAACTTTCTGCTCAAGCAACCGCACACAGCTATGGTAATGGGGGGTGATTTTAATGCAGCCTGGGACCCCTCTTTGGACAGATCAGCCCCGGGGACGGCCTCTTCATGTTATAATAATAGAGGCCTTTTGCAGTTGAGCCAGATGTTGGACCTGATTGATGCGTGGCGGGTGCTGCACCCAGGTGAGAAAGACTACACTCATCTTTCACGGGCCCATTCAACTCAGTCACGAATCGACTATATCCTGACATCGCGTCAGATGTTTGGGGAGGTGACAATGGCGGAAATAGGGCCGTACATGGTGTCAGACCATGCCTGGGTTAAGATAGAGTGGATACCAAGAGGTACGACCCAACAGATGCATAAATGGCAATTCTCCCTGGAGTTTAGCTCAGACCCAGTGCTTAAGGGCCGATTACAAGCTAGCTGGGCGGAATATAGCACCCATAACCAAGATCATGTAGATGACCCGGTTTTGTTCTGGGAAGCGGCTAAGGCGGTTCTTAGGGGCGAAGTCATAAGTCACGCACACTTTGTGAGGAAGGCACGCGACAGAAAGATCTTACGTTTAAGTAACCAACTTTGTAAGACGCGGAAGAGATACGGGGAGACACACGCGATAGGTGATAAGCAGCAAGTGTTAGAGCTCCAGACCGCCTTGAATGAACTTTTACAGGAGAGGGCACGCAAATCACAGCTCTACTATCGATACATGCTTTATAAGCATGGTAACAAAACAGGCAAGTTGATGTCAAAACTAATTACCCCCCGGGGAGAAACTAGAAATATTCTGGCGCTACGGCAAAGGGGGGGAGGTCTCCACACATCAGATAGGGCAATATGTGAAACCTTTCGGACCTTTTACCAAGAGCTGTACGCTCCTCCAGCGGAGGAGGGTCTATTAAACCAGATGTACTTAGAAAACTTAGCCTTGCCAAAGCTCACACCACAAGAGTTGGACCGCCTTAATCAATTAATCACTGAGGACGAAGTTAGCATGGTCATAGCCTGAAGCCCGCGATTGAAAGCCCTGGGACCCGATGGTTTGCTAGGAGAATTTTATAAATTGATGGAAGGAGGAATTATACCCGCCCTTACTAGATTCTTGAACCAATTAATAGAGGGACAGAGGATGCCCCCTGACTTGAATAGGGCTCAAATAATAGTCTTGCTAAAGCCTGGGAGGGACTCTCTAGAGCCGACATCGTATCGACCTATCTCCTTATTGAACTATGATACCAAGTTGTTGGCAAAAATCTTGGCCAATAGGCTAGCGAGGTTGCTACCTAGGTTGATCCATGAAAGTCAGGTGGGCTTTGTGCGAGGAAGGGCGGTGAGTAAAACCTTGAGGGCAATATTGACATCACTAGAGCAAAGCTCGCAGACAAAGGTAGCATCGCTGTTGGTTAGCTTCGATGCGGAAAAGGCCTTTGACAAGGTTCACTGGAAGTTTCTTTTTGATACGTTGGAACATTATGGCTTTTCAGGGAGATTTGTCAAGGCGATTCATGCTCTATATGCCAACCCTAGCGCCACATTGAGGGTAAATGGGATTGAGTCGGAAAGTTTCCCTATCAGGAGAGGCACGAGACAGGGATGCCCTTTATCCCCCCTTCTTTTTGTTTTAGTTTTAGACCCCCTTATCAGAGACATCATGGCAAATCCTTTGATCCGGGGAGTCGGCGTGGGGACCCACATGTTTAAGATCGCAGCATTTGCGGACGACATTTTGGTACACCTCACAAACCCAAGGGAGTCATTAGACACTTTATTGGAAACATTCCGTGAATATGGAGACTACGCGGGCTTCCGGATCAACCTGGACAAGTCTGAAGCTCTGGCCTCACCAGAGGTAAATCAGAGGGACTGGGGCCTGAATTTCCATTGAGGTGGGCCAGAGAGTCCTTCAAATATTTAGGAATTCAGCTCACAATGAATACTTCTGACTTATATCAGTTAAATGTTAAGATTTTACTAGAGCATACTAAGGACAAATTAGACTCTTGGATGAGCCTCCTGTTGTCATTGATGGGATGGATACATTTAGTCCAAATGGTGCTGTTCCCACGCTGGTTGTACGTCCTACAAACCCTGCCCATGCGCCTGTCGCGGACTGATTTGAAACGGATGATGCGACTTTTTATTCGGTTCTGTTGGACAGGTAAGAAGCCTAAAGTTAGCCAGGGCATGTTAATAGGGAGCTGGAGGCAGGGGGGAATGGGCATTCCGGACGTGTTCCTATATAATCAGGCGTGCTTGTTACGCCACCTGGGAGATGTGTTTAATGCCACGCAATACTACACACCTACAGACTTAGAGAAAGCCTTTTTTGCTCCCTATGATATATTAGCACTGATTCATTTGCCTCGTAGCCGGCTCCCTTCTAAATTAAAAAAAAGCATAATACTACAGCCTCTTCGAGAGGCGTGGCAGTGGTGGATGCGGCAGATGGGGGGTCAACCGCATGTTACGGATCAAATCCCAATTGTAGGTAACCCAGTATTTGAGGCGGGGATAGACAACCCGACCTTTGGTAGATGGCAAGGGCTGGGCATCACAAGATTGGAGCATCTGCTATTGGAAAATGGGGAAATGATGACATTTGATGCTCTTCAGGATAAAGTGGGATCAGCTTGGGGTAATAGGTTTGCCTACGCACAGGTCCGCCATTACATGAAATCCCTGAACCAGGCAACCTTGAAGGGGCGGATGGGGGAAACACTTCGAGGCTTCTTTGAAGAGCTGCAGACGGAGAGACAGTCGGTCTCTGCATTGTATGGGGCCCTGGTTAGGCGTAGGCCCAGGATGCAATGTGCTGACCTTAAGCGGAAATGGGAACAAGATCTCGGGACCTCACTAGCATCATGGGATGTGTCAGCTACTTTGAAGGGCATCCGGACGTTAGTAACGGACGAAAGACTGAGAGAATGTGGCTATAGAGTGGTCCTTCGGGGTTATATGTCTAAAGCACAACTGGCTCATATGCTGGGGCCGGACAGTTCGGAGTGCTCTAAATGCGGAGGGGGTCCCAGCTCATTATATCATGCACTATGGCAATGCCCCAAGGTGCGCATGTTCTGGCAGAGGGTAAGAGGGTTTTTGATTCGATTGGGGAATAAAATTCAAGGAACGGAGAGGCAGTTTCTGTTAGATCAACCAAGAGCGTTTGCTCCATTGCGCGCCCCCGCTATAATGCTATGCAGGAAGCTGAGTTTGGTAGCTCGGAAATGCATTATGCAATATTGGATCTCATCGGAGGGGCCAGCAAACTGGCACTGGCGCAACCAGGTGCATCTTCTGGCCTCCTAGGAGGCTAGGGACTCAAAACAATCACCTAAATGTAGAGTATGTTTTCTTCAGATTTGGACGCCATACCTGCAAATCCTTAGCCCTAGGGGACGTAGTTTGCTTATTAATGCCTGATAAATCGAGGGGAACAGTGGGGGAGTGAAGGTAGCCTGGAGTTGTAGATTTAGACTAGAGCTGTATACTGCTTGCAGGGAAAGAGGGGAGAAGGTGGGAGGAGGGGGGGAGGGGTAGTCTGGGGGTAGGACTAGGGAGGTGGATGGAGGGAATGGAGGTTATTGAGTACTAGCGAGAATAGGATTCTGTACAAATTATTGTCGCAATGCAGCTTCACATGGATCTTGGTGCCCTTAGCTTACGGGAAAATGATAGTGGGGATGGGACGACTTTCCTATGAAGAGAGGCTGAGAAGGCTAGGGCTTTTCAGCTTGGAGAAGAGACGGCTGAGGGGAGATATGATAGAAGTGTATAAAATAATGAGTGGAATGGATCGGGTGGATGTGAAGCGACTGTTCACGCTATCCAAAAATACTAGGACTAGAGGGCATGAGTTGAAGCTACAGTGTGGTAAATTTAAAACGAATCGGAGAAAATTTTTCTTCACCCAACGTGTAATTAGACTCTGGAATTCATTGCCGGAGAACGTGGTACGGGCGGTTAGCTTGACGGAGTTTAAAAAGGGGTTAGATAGATTCCTAAAGGACAAGTCCATAGACCGCTATTAAATGGACTGGAAAAATTCCTCATTTTTAGGTATAACTTGTCTGGAATGTTTTTACGTTTGGGGAGCGTGCCAGGTGCCCTTGACCTGGATTGGCCACTGTCGGTGACAGGATGCTGGGCTAGATGGACCTTTGGTCTTTCCCAGTATGGCACTACTTATGTACTTATGTACTTATGACCAGGTGGAGAATGGACGATGTGGAGAAGGGGGGCACTCCAGACATGTGGAGGCAAGAGAATGGACACATGAATCCGTTCGTTTTGTGTACCATCAACACGCCTCCGTACAGGCATAGAAGCATGGGGGGGGAGGTGTTGGGAGGGGGGCTGGAGGGGTTGAGTGAGGCGAATATCAATAAAAGCTTGGCATTGCTCCAGAGCTTTGATGTTCAGATATTATTGGTGTTTTATGATATGTACTATTTCATCTAACGAGTTATTTTAAAGCTTGTGATGTCAATGAACAATTGAAAATTTAATGTTAACATTCGCTGGAAATAAAAGTTGTAAAGAGGGGAGGGGGGAGGAAAAATGGAAAAAGTGTTTGACGGCGTTGAATATGTTGCTGGAATGTTGATTTGTATACTGATCCATGCTGTATGAATACTCCAAGTTGACTTGTAGTGTGCATATCGTCAATAAAAAAGTTTAAACCTAAAAAATGTAGAAGGTAAGAACAAACAAACAAAAATACAAGGAGAATTTTGAATATCATCATCACAATGAACTGCAAGAGCACCTCATAACAGCTGGATTGTTTTTTTAATCAAATCTTTTGAAAATTTTACTAAAGAATCACTTCCACAAACAAAAACTATTTGGGAAGATATTCAAAGTCAGTTATAGGTTTACCAGCAGCCAGTGAATATATAATTGACCTATCCATATAATTAAGGAGCAGGAAGAGGGTGGTCCGGAAGTTATCTAGATAGTAGAGATGTTCAGCAGCAATCTGGATAAGTTATACATTTAGCTTAGGCCTCTTGAATACTGTATTATAGCGCTGAATACACATTAATTAAAGTGTTGGTGTTAAATAAATATGGTCGCCATCTCTGCTGATTATTAACCCAGGTGTATATGTATGTTTCAATTTCTCAGTTTCGACGGTCCCTCGTGCAGCTCCTATGTTTTCATTTGTTGAGATTCCAGCGAGCCTTGAAGGAAAAGCCTATGGTTAGGAATGAAAAGCCAATTCGACCGATTGTGATGTCGCAGAGAATTGGCGACAGACCAAAGAAGAAAGTGACTTTCAGTTCTTCATCCGTCATTTTTATCATAACTAGTGATGAAACCTCTCAAGCTCAGGAGAGCATGAAAAACAATGGCACCAAAGTGAACATTAGCCAAGTAAAACCACTGTAGCCTGAACTGCAGGAGGTACCGCCATCCAAAGGATCCTTAGCACAAGAAGCACGTTTCTACTGATATGTTTCAAGACTGGCAGTACCTCACATGAGATATTGAACAATGATAACTGTTGAGTTTACACTTTTTATCAATGTTCTAATGAGTATTTTTAATCAGAAATTTATAATATTTTCTTCTTTTTCCTCAACCAGCACTGTTTAGATTAAGAGTGGACAACTATGGCTCATAGGCCCATTTTATCCAAACTGCTTCTCAATAAATCAAAAAGAAAAGAGATTTATCAGTACCCTATCCCTGCTGAAAGAAGAGCCAGCAAACAAAATAATGCAACACTACCTGTACCCTGTGCTCCTCTGCTCCCCATTTGAGGAATTCCTCCAAATTTCAGACGGTTAACATTCTTTTCTGGTTTTCGGCTGCTATTGTTGCTCCTCGTTGCATTAGACAAAACCAGTCCTGCACCAGAGGGAGACTAGGCAGGACAATGTCAGACTGCACCTTCATCCACAGCGCCCTCTGCAGGCACCTTCTTATTCTGCTCCCCACTCTGGAATTTCATACAGCTGTCCTGTCTCAGGCTCTATTGAATGCAAACACCTCAGCAACTCTCCAGTAAATCTTCTAGAACAGATCACAAAGAAGTGATGGTCCCCCTCAAAAACAGCAGTAACTTTGTTTCACAGTCCTGTACTGTGGTGCCTCACCATCTCCTGGCGGTAAACCTCATAAGTTGGGCTTTCATGATCCACAATTATTTATTTATGTAAAACTTTTTTATAACGCACAATCCAAAAGTTCTCAACGGTTTACAAGATATACATACGTAAAATCAAAATACAATTCTTCACACCGACAAAACATTACTGAGAGGCCCTTTTACTAAAGGATTGGTGTGCGGCAACAGGCTTGCCGCGCGCCGATCAGGAACTATCCCCGGGCTACCGCAGGAGCCCAGCAGTAGTTTCCACCCCCAGTATGCGCCATTTCCAGTGCTACAAAAATATTTTCTATTTTTGTAGTGCTGGTGCTTACCTGGCAGTAATCGGCACTGCCCAGTTACCACTGGGATAGTGTGGAAGCCCTTACCGCCACCTCAATGGGTGGCGGTGTGGCCCCCCCCCCCCCCTGACATGGCCGTGCGGTAAGTGGTTCACTTACTATACAGCCATTTCTTTTTGAGAAAAAAAAATATAGCCTTTTCCCCACAGCAGTAAAAGGATGCCTCAGTACATCAAAAACACAAATTGATGCTAGCGCAGGCCCCCTTTTACCACAGCTTAATAAAAGGACCCCTGAACTAGCTAAAATAAAATAACAAAACAATCAACATAAAAATCTTTTAAAACTTCAGTCTCATCACTCAGTCTGACCTCTTCCACCTTCTGAAATCAGATCACCTTCAGCCCCATACGCTTGTATAAAAAAATAGGTCTTCAATTCTCTTTTGAACTGCTGATCTCTTGTATTTTGTTAAGTCTCAAAGGTAAACTGTTCCACAAAATAGGACCTGCTACATAAAAAATAGCTGCTCTATATTCATTTAATTTTGCAACTCGAAATGAAGGTATATCAAAATATAATTGTTGTGCAGATTAGTGTGTATGAGATGGGTTTGCATACAGTGGATCTCTATTATCCCCTTCAGTCTATAACAGGTTGCCTAAAGTTACGTGCCAATTGCACAAGTAAGTGCTAGGGGCACGCATGCCGCTACCTTAGCACATAAATGCAAGGGGTGTTGATAGGGGGAAGAGTATGGGTGAGCCAAGGGCGTGTCTCCCACTGAATACTGTTACATAAGTGCTGCATTTAGGCATGTGATTTTACGTCTGCTGTGACATGGCATAATTGGATGCACCTCAATCCACCTAGAACTTGGGATAGTGTGGAATAAATGTAAAAATAAATAAATAAATGAAATATAGGCATATAATTGCCAATGTATGCTAGTATGTAATAACAGAAAGTATGAGTGCAATTGGGCTCCGAACCTGTGTAAAATGGCTATCTACATTGTGGCTCTCGGTTATACACTTGTCTCCTTATTATATAATCTTGCACTTACATTTTTGTGCATGGAGCCTTATTTTTAAAGGTTATGCTCCTAGATTTACGGTTCTAAATTTATGCTGCTAAATTACAAGCGTAATCTATTTTGGTGCATAGATTGGGCTCATAATTTAGCAGCATAAACTTTATAGATTACACTCCTAAATTTATGAGCATAATTTATGATCCTAAATTTTGAGCATACTCTATGCTCCAAAATAGATTATGCTTGTAATTTAGGAGCATACCATTTAGGAGTGTAAATTATGCTCATAAATTAGAAGCGTAAATTTTAGGAGCATAATCTTTACAAAATAAGGCCCTTAGCGCATAAACTTGCGCATGTAGGTTAAAGAATAGTGCCAGTTCCATGCATTAATAGTTAATTGGTGCTAATTGGCACTAACTTGCAGTTTATGTGCATAACTGCACTTACCCCCTAATTCTATAAAAGTCACCCAAAATTGCAATCATGCACAATTGAATGAGCTAATTAGCGCCAATAAGTGACTTTTTAGCAAGCAATTATTGGCACTAATTAGATTTAATTAGAACTTACACAAGGTGCGAGTAAAAAAAATGGGGTGCAGAAATGGGAGGGTCATGGGCAGAACGGCGGCGTTCCTAGCATTTATGCACGATGTTATAGAATACGGGGAATACATGCCTAATTGAGGTGTCTACATGACTACACCTAAAGTTAGGTGCAAGCCCCAGGCGTAAGCGCTAGTCCATAAACCACTTCTAACTTTAAGCACGGCTTATAAAACAGTGTGTTTTTTTTCAGCGTCACATATAGAATTCACCTCTTAGTGAATTATTTTATAACCTTAATGTGGAAATTCTTTAGTGCATAACTGCTAAGGGGTGTGGACATGTGAGAGGCATGGGCGGGTCAAGGACATGCCCAACACTTACACAGTAAAGTCACAGAATACTGACAGTTATGTGCATAACTTCAGACATTTACACCAGCCGTTGACATGGTGTAAGCAGCCGTGCCTAAATGTTTGCCCCTAACTTCACTGGTTGCCTGTAAAACATAGATGGGGGGTCCTTTTACGGTAAAAGGTTGCCTACACTGGCCCCCTTTTACCCGTCTTTCTTTTTTTAAAGAAATGGCCATTTCAAGGGAGCACTTACTGCCACCCATTCAAGGGCGGTAAGGGCTCCCATGCTAACCTGGCAGTTTCCGGGCAGCGCCGATTACCGCCGGGTACACACGCGCTACAAATTTCTGCAGCACCAGAAATGGCGCACGCTGGGGAAAGGAGCTGCTGCGATAGCCCAGTGGTACTTCCCTTTTAGCAGCCACTTCATAAAAGGGCCCCAGAGTTCAATATAAATTATTTACGGTCTAGCTCCGGAATACATGATTCCTTTAATAGACCTCCCACCTACAAATGCCATCAACACAGCCCGCACCTATCTCCAACTTCATTATCCGTCTTGCCGGGGTGTTAAATACAAGCTTCTTTTTGCCTCTACTTTTCACTACTCCAGCCCGAAGACTTGGAATGCTTTACCTCTGAACCTAAAATCTCAATCTGATCATCACCTTTTCAAGAAGATGTTGAAAACGTTCCTTTTTGAAAAAACTTACTCCATTAGTAATTCTGCTTATTAGTCACCCTAATTGTTGTTTGTGTTCTCTCCTTATTCTGCTGTAAAATTCATGTGTTGTACTTCTCTACTTTTGTAATTCATGTAAGCCACATTGTGCCTGCATTTGTGGGAAATTGTGGGGTATAAATGAACCATAAATAAATAAATAAATAAATAAAAAGTTATGACTCTCCTTTTCCAAGTGGTTCATGGTATTTTGGTCAGGTTTTCACTCTGTTCTCATCTGGAAGGTCTTTAATATCTGATTTCACTTAGGGCCCTGTTTAAAAGGTGCACCGGTGTTTTTAGCATGCACTAAAAATTAGCACATGCTAACCATGTAGATGCCCATAGGAATATTATCTACACAGCTAGCGTGTGCTCATTTTTAGCGCGCACTAAAACCGCTAGTGCGCCTTTATACGGTCTGTGCCAGAGCCGGTGGTGGGTGGCAGGGATAGTGCTGGGCAGACTTATACGGTCTGTGCCAGAGCTGGTGGTTGGGAGGCGGGGTTGGTGGTTGGGAGGCGGGGATAGTGCTGGGCAGACTTATATGGTCTGTGCCAGAGCCGGTGGTGGGTGGCAGGGATAATGCTGGGCAGACTTATACAGTCTGTGCCAGAGCTGGTGGTTGGGAGGCGGGGTTGGTGGTTGGGAGGCGGGGATAGTGCTGGGCAGACTTATACGGTCTGTGCCAGAGCCGGTGGTGGGTGGCAGGGATAATGCTGGGCAGACTTATACGGTCTGTGCCAGAGCTGGTGATTGGGAGGCGGGGTTGGTGGTTGGGAGGCGGGGATAGTGCTGGGCAGACTTATACGATCTGTGCCAGAGCCGGTGGTGGGTGGCAGGGATAATGCTGGGCAGACTTATACGGTCTGTGCCAGAGCTGGTGGTTGGGAGGCGGGGTTGGTGGTTGGGAGGCGGGGATAGGGCTGGCCAGACTTATACGGTCTGTGCACTGAAGAGGACAGTACAAATAAAAAAAGTAGCACATATGAATTTATCTTCTTGGGCAGACTGGATGGACCGTGCAGGTCTTTTTCTGCCGTCATCTACTATGTTACTATGTTACTATGTTAAATGTTTGAATCTGCATTTGGTATCTTCTGTGCATTATGCTACCACCCGAACAGCAGCTTTTTCGATTGCAGGAACACTTATGAGGAAAGCTTTGCCTGGTCAGCAGCATATAACGACTAGTTTTCAGCAATTTAAGAAAATGTTAAAGATACAGCTTCATAGGCGTAGTTTGACTGTTTCATTTGGGGGGGCAAAGGATGAGGCGGAGCATATTAGCATATTCATTTGCATATATACATATGCAAATGAATATGCTAATATGGAGGAAGGAAGGAAGGGAAAAAAAGCTGGCTTTTTTTGGGAATAACCATAATGAATATGTATGAGATATCAAGCCAGCTCTTTCTCCCTTCCTTCCTTCTTCCACTCCAGTAGTATTTCCCCACCCCTTTTCCCATACCATGCCAGTGTTGACCTTAGAAATGCATAAGCTCTATATGTAGATCCTTCAAGAGGTAGTGTGTCATGATTTACGCTCTACACACTTTCTGATGTTTTGGTGCCACCTCAGTAAAGCCAACACACAATCTCTCCACTGCAACACATTATACACAAACTTGTGCAAAAACACACTCATAACCTTACTAAACCATAACAGCACTAATTCCAAGGACAGGACGAGCTGCAACCTTATGCGTGAAAAGGCAGAACTGTAATTACACCAGGCTCTAAAACACCAATACACTACCTCGTGAAAAACACATGACACAACAGACATGACACAAGGAACTAGAAAGCAAAAAATATGAAGGCAAAATACTGAACTGGAAAGTTAACTCGATGTCAGACTCAGCATGCAGCAATACCAGAAAAATTGAAACTTACATGCAAAATTTCACAGAAAGCTGACATATTCCAATTAATAAATTCTGAATAAAATACTTTTTTCTACCTTTGTTGTCTGATCATTTAGTTTTTCTATTCGCTTTGGTCCCAGTGTCTTCTGTTTTATGCAGTGTCTTCTTTCCATTTGATATTCCATTTAATAGATCCAAAATAAAATACTTTTTTGTACCTTTGTTGTCTGGACATTTTACTGTTCAATCATGCTGGTTCCAGTTTCCTCTTTTCCTGTCTTTCTGCTAATTCTCCTTCAACTGCTTGCTGTCCATTTGTCTTTTCTCTTCTCTCCTGTCTTATTCCATTCCTTCACTACACCTACCTTTGACACATTATTTCTTTTTTAGCTGTTTCCTCTGGTTTTTTTTCTTTGCTGCCTCTCTGTTCACTTAAATTTCACCCTCGTCCTCATCCTTCTCCTTTTTAGTTTTCAGCTATCAAATTCCATTTCCTTCTCTCACCCACTAGCTGCCCCATTCCTCTTCTCAGTCCTTCCTCCAACCTTCCATTTCCTTTCATCTTTAATCAACTCTCCATTACCACATTTCTGCCCCCCCCCCCCCCCAATCACTATCATCCTCTCATTTGTTTCCTTCCCACCTCCCCTTTGGCCTCTCCCAAATAGTTCCACCATTTGCAGCATCTTCCTCCCTCCAACCTTCTAGCCCAGCACGCCTGCTCCCTTTCTCCCCTTGTAGCCTAATATCTCCCTGTCCCTTCCACACACACATCCACACTCCAGTATCTTCCAGCCCCCCCCCCCTGTGGTCCAGCATTTCTTCCTCTCTCTCTCCCCTCCCTCCAATTGTCCAGCATTTCTCCCTCACTCCCTTCTGTCCCTGGATCCACAATCTCCCTCTTTTTCTCTTTCCCCTCTAATGTATATATATCCCTCCCTCTCATCCATCCCCATGTACAACCTCTCTTCCCTCCTTCTTCTCTCCCACTGCCCACATCACTCTCAGTATCTCCCTTCCTTGCACCCTGGGCCCAACATCTATCTCTTTCATTCTCTTCCTTTCCCTTTTAGCATCTCTCCCATCCCCATACAGCATCTCTCTCTGTCTCCCTCCCTCCCACTTCCATGTTCCAACATTTCCCCTTTTCTCTTGCTGTCCCTCCCTCCTCCTCCACATCCAGTATTATTTCTCCCTCTCTCTCCCCCATGCATCTCCCCCCACCAACATTCCCCACCTCTCTCGCTCACCTCTACCTAGCATTACCTCATCACCTCAACAGTGCTCCTGTGACTGTCTCTCCCTGCCACCAGCCAGCATGCTGCCTCGCTCTTCCTCGCCGGCGCTGCCTCAGTCCCTGACTCCCTGCAGCATTTTTGTCCGTCGCCATCAGCGCTGCCATTCATTCTCACAGGCAGCCTCATTCCCGCTCCCCTTTGCCGCTTCCACTCCTCCGACCGGCTCTCTCTGATGCACTTCCTGTTAAACAGGAAGTGCATCAGAGAGAGCCAGAGAATGCGGCAAAGGGGAGTTGGAACGAGGCTGCCTGTGAGAATGAATGGCAGCGCTGACGGCGACGGACAAAATGCTGCAGGGAGTCAGGGACCGAGGCAGCGCCGGCGGGGAAGACACAATTAAGCCCCGCCAGTTCGCCGGTGCGACTTGTTTGGGGGGGCAATGCCCCCCCTCGCCCCCCCCCCCAATCTACGCCCATGCACAGCTTTTTGTTCAAGCTTCTTTCTGATGAGTAATGTAGAGTTGGAGAGTTTGTGATGGCAGCACTTATGTTATGTATGTTGATGCAGATGTATTTTTATTTTATTTTGTATTTGAATATGTATGTCTTTATTCCACTTAGGATATAGGTGGGCTAGAAGTACACAAATAAATAAATAAATGCTGAATTATGCTAGTATTCTATAATAGCAATTACACATGCAATTACAAATATAGAATTTGCGCTCAGCACACAGCATCCCAGCGCCTATCGTTAGGTGACTTGTACTAAATTACCCACTATCCCCCGGATTCTATATATGGCAACTGAAGTTGCATGTGCAAATCAGTGCACATAGCCGATCAGGGCCAGTCTTAGGCAGGAGCAACTGGTGCGGTCGCATAGGGCCTTGCACTCCCAAGGGCCCCCGTGCTGCTGACCCCAACATGATGGCACGTGCAGCACCTTTCTTTCCTTGCCTGATGCAGTGCCTCTCTCCCTCAGGCAGCAGCGAACTCTCGTGAGAGTACTGCAAGAGGTCACAGCCGCCACTTTGATTCTCTGTGCTGGCACAGGCAGCAGCGACTCACTGGGGATCACTTCTGCCCGAGGGAGAGAGGCACTGCACTGAAATTCACGTTGCAGGTCTCATAATGTATCATGATAATGATGTCAGAAAGCCAAGACTGGTGTAAAATCTCCTTTTCAAATGAGGTAATTTGGCAATTCTGCTGCTGTGGGCAATCAATTTCAGCTGCGTTCTCTTATTTTGGTGACTGAGTCAATCTTTCAGTGCCTTTTCTTTGGATGGTTCATTCTGTCACAGAGTCCTTTTACAGACTCCTAAGGCTTTAATAGTAGATTAGAACAAGAACTAGGATTGTTCAAGGTATGTCTTAATGCCATTGTACCGCCAAGTGCATCCAGCACAAAAGGGTAAAAAATGATTACTAAAAGCAAAGAGCTTGACAAGACACTGGACTCCCAAGCCTTCAGGAAGGCAAAAAACAGGAACCAAATTGTCTTTATATAGAAGGTTGACCCCTAGTGATAGTATCACAAGACTACCATGTGGTCAGCACTGCAGTTTTTGAACCTGGAGCCAGATGAGGCGGGATCAGAAGGGGACTGCTTCCATCTCAGCCCACTAGACTGCCAGAGATCACCTCCAGGTAAGTCCCAGAGATAGTGGGGTGTCCAGGGGAGTGAGAGATGGTTGCACTGGGGACAAAAGGGGGGGCAGAGGACATTAGCTATGCAGACACCACAACACTACAATTCGTAACTACCCCATCTGCTCTTGACTTTCATCATGTGGTCCCACTACATGAACCTCATGTGGTCCCACCACATGAACCTCACGTGGTTCCCACCACATGAATCTTTTCCTACCACAACTTAACCTTGTATCTGTAACTGTTTATTCCGGAGTATACCAACACCTCTCCGGCACCATGTAAGCCACATTGAGCCTGCAAATAGGTGGGAAAATGTGGGGTACAAATGCAACAAATAATAATAATATTCAGTGCTGGCACCAGCATAGCTAAGTGGTCAGACAGGACCACAGAAAAGAATTCCTGTCTGGCTGCTTAGCTATGTGAGCTCCAGCATAAGTGCCAGCTTCTCACAAACTCTGCCCTTGGGCTGCCCCAGCACTACCTGGCCAGTGCTGCAGCAGAGAGATGATATTCAACAGCACTGCCCAGTTGAATATCAGCGGCCAGCCTGCTCAGCATGGTTTAAGCTGCCCCCCCCCCCCCACTCAGGTCACCTCATCTCCATACCTTCCTGCATCTGCTGCTCCCTCAGTCTGTCTCTCTCCTGCTCCTGTGTGCCAGGACCCAGGTTATTGCTTTAACACAATCACCCAGGTTCTGACACACAGGAGCAGGAGATAGACCCTGGCACTGGGCCCCCCTTGGAGGCCGGGCCAGGGGAATCTTACCCCTCCTGCCGCCCTCTCAGTGGCCCTGGCATCAGTGTGAGCTCTGCTGCATCAGACTGGGCAGAGAACAAGTGCGGCTGTGCTGAATTATTGAAAGCAGGAGGAGGCGGTACTTGGGTGTTGTGCAGGAACTTGGGTAGGTAGCTGGTCACTAAGAGACTTGAAACTCCCATGGAAACCCCACAGGGATGGTCCAAGAAAACAGCAGGGTAGCCGATCCACAGACTCCAAGATGGAAACAGACAAATCTGTTTCCAACCCCACAGGGACTACTTCCATGCCCTCAGGATTCCGGTGGACCTTGAGGCAGAGCTGGTTTTAGACATGCTTGGGTCCTAGGCAGAAATTAAGGAGCCCCCCACCACCACCATTACTACTACACATAAAACAACTTTAAATGACTTCTTCACATACAAAACACAGACAGACCACCAAATACACAAGAAGGGATTAGAAATAGAAATATTAACACCAAAATTGAACTGGGAACCCCAAGAAGTTAAACTTCGTAAGAACTGCAAAACTGAAGAAATAAAATCAGAAATAAACTTTCTTTTGTATTGCACACAATCGGTGGCATAGCCACAGGGGGCCTGGGTTCCCCCACTTTGGGCTCAGACCCTCCAAAATTAGCCATCACCATTGCTTTGACTAGCAGGGTTCCCCAAGCTGTGCCAGCTGAAGACCACCTCCTCTGGTCTGTCAGCCCAAGCTCTTCCTCCCCCCCACCCCTCATCTGAAATCTCCCTGTCCCTTTTCCTTCACCCCATTATCTTCCTGTCCCATCTCTCTTCGCTCCTGCTGCTCCCCCTCCCCCAAAGTCCATCATCTCTTCTCTTTCTCCTCCTCCATGGTCCAACATTGCTCCCTCTCTCTTTCCTGCTGATGTCCCTCTCCCCACTCCATTCCACATGAGCCAGCATCTCTCCATCTCTCTTCCCTCACTCCCATCCATTGTTCAGCACCTGCCTCTCTCTTCCTTTCCTGGATCCAACATCTTTCTCTTTCTTCCCAACTGCCCTCCCATCTAGCATCTCTCCCTCCCTCCCCACCACCCCCAGATTCAACATCTCTCCCTCTCTCTTCCTTCCCTCCACCCTATTGTCCACTATCTCTCTCTCTCTCTTCCTTCCCTCCACCCTATTGTCCACCATCTCCCCTCTGTTCCCAGGCACATCATTTCTCCTCATCCCCTCCCCTCACTCCCAGCACGGTATGTCCCTCTATGTCTCAACCCCTCCCCCAGTCTACTTTAAAACAGCTCCAGGGGCCCCTTTGGTCTGCCATCTCTTCCCCTTCTTGCCAGCCAATCTAAGGTCACCTTCCCTTCCCCTCACCTTCTGTAACTTAAATTGCATTTTTGTTCACAGGTCACCACTGTGGCAGCAATTCTGATATGGAGCCTGCATCTGCCCCGGCGCTGTTCCTCTGCCGCGTTCCTCCCAGGCTGAAACTGGAAGTTGCATAAGAAGGGGGTGGAATGTGATTTAACTTAGGGAAGGTGAGGGGAAGAGAGGGAGGCCTCAGATTGGGATGACTGCTCTGTTCCCCCCCCCCCCCCCCCCCTCCATAATGCCAGCCCTGCCTAGACTGGATTCCAGTGGGATCTCCGTGCAGCTCTGGGCCGCAGCACACCTTGGGAGCAGCCATGGCACACTGGTTGAAAAACACTGAACTAAGGAGTAAGGAGATCCTGGGCTACATGAATAATTTCCAGCAGGGTGACCTGGACCTTTCCCATCTCCTGGTGTTTGGGATATCTACTGGGCTGAAGGAGAGCATTATCACCCACATCTACAGCGTTCATAAGGCTCCATACAATTCTGCTGACCCCAACATCAAGAACCTGCATTTGAGTCTCATCGCAGTTGTGAACAGCACTGTGAGTATCTTTCTTGGACTCTGTATGCATCCTGCTGTATCAGAAATCAGGAGGCATAGAGGAAGTATATAAAGGAATAAAAAGAGGGCTGTGGACTTTCTCTGGGATCTGGGGCAAGGTGAAATATTTCTTTTGCTACTTATTGCCTGCTTTGTGCTGCCTTTGCCACACTGTGGGGGTCTTTTACAAAGGTACACTAGCAGTTTTATTGCTTGTGCTAAATGCTAGAGACGTCCACAGAAATATATGGGAATCTCTAACGTTTAGCATGTGCTTATTTTTAGAGCACGCTAAATATGCTAGCAAGCCTTTGTAAAAGGACCCTTGTATATGTCCCTGCTGAGTTAATAGACTTGTTTCAAGTAAGCTAGCTGGTTCAGAACAACATACTTTGAGAGGACTGAGTCACTGTGGGGCCATTTTTTTTTTTTTTTTTTTGCAAAAGCGCAGAAGGGTCTATGCATGTCCAGCGTGTGCCAAATCAGTATTACCACCTGGCTACTGCATGCCCTGGGCAGTAATTCTGAATTTGGCGCGCCGAAAACATGCAGTAGAAAATATTTTCTATTTTCTACCATGTGGCACTTACCCAGCGGTAGATGGCAGTGTGCATGTGCTGCATGCCTACCGCCCAGGTAGCATATGAGATCTTAATGCTAAGTCAGTGGGTGGTGGTAAGGTCTCAGGCTGAAAATGGATGCGCATTGGTTTTTATTTTGCCGCATGTCCATTTTCTGGCCTTTAAAAACAGGCCCTTTTTCCCAGGACGCGGTAAAAACTGGCCTGGTGTGCGCACAAAAGACACTCTCGCACAGCTGCAGTCCACGTTTTGCTGTGGCTTAGTAAAAGGGCCCCTGTGTGAGTGGAGAAACTTGGAGAGAGTGTGATAAGTTGCAGATGGCCTCCTGGTGAATATCGGTGCCAGCTCTGGTCCCAAATATATAAATACAGGTTCCTTACTTTCTGAGCATACACTGGAACAGTTTGCTAAAATTGCATAATGGCGACCCCTTGTGGCTGAATTTATGGCACAGTGCATGATCTCTGAGAACCATTGCTGCAATAGCTGGGCTAAAGTAAGTAGGAAGAAAAAACTTAGGCCCCCTTTTACCAATGTTGCACTCACGTTTTTAGCACGCGCTAAAAACGTGAGCATGCCTTAGTAAAAGGGCCTAAGGGCCCTGTTTACTAAGCCGCGCTAGAGGCGCACTGGTGTTTTTAGCACGTGCTACAAATTAGTGTGTGCTAATCCTAGAGACACCAATAGGAATAAATGGGTGTCTCTAGCCTTTAGTGCATGCTAAAAACGCTAGCGCACTTTAATAAACAGGGGCCTAATTGAGGAAATAATTCCCTGATATTGCAAAAAATAAAATGTTTAGCCTTAGCTCTGACTCAACTGAAATACCAAAGGAGCAGGGGGAAACAGCCAGATTTATTATTATTAGAAGTTATCAATAGAAATCAAACAAAATAAAACATGGAAAAGAAAATAAGATGATACCTTTTTTATTGGACATAACTTAATACATTTCTTGATTAGCTTTCGAAGGTTGCCCTTCTTCCTCAGATCGGAAATAAGCAAATGCGGTAGCAGATAGTAATGAAATGCTTTGATGTCCCCATGCATACCCCCACCTTCCCACTCTGTCAGACTGTCAAAGTAATGCTTTGATGTTTCTCTCATATATATACTATCTGCTACCACATTTGCTTATTTCTGATCTGAGGAAGAAGAGCAACCTTCGAAAGCTAATCAAGAAATGTATTAAGTTATGTCCAATAAAAAAGGTATCATCTTATTTTCTTTTCCATGTTTTATTTTGTTTGATTTCTATTGATAACCTTTAAGAGTGGACTAACACGGCTACCACACCTCTCTACTTATTATTAGAAAAATGAACACAGATCAATTCCAAGAGCTGCATGAACAAGGGGGTTGTTTACTAAAGCTTAGCTTGAGTTATCTGCAGCAGGGCCCATAGGAATAAAATGGGCCCTGCTGCAGCTAAGCTTTAGTAAACACCCCCCCCCCCCCCCCTACTGCAGATAAGCCTTCTTCTATTTTTATCCCTGATAGAAAGCAGAAGAATAGTTGAATTTGCTCAGGCAGGTCTTGTTTTGTAAGTACAGATAATATTTCAAGAATTTTTTCTAAAGTGTCATCTGTGCTTGTTCAATGTAAGAATTATGGGCCTTAAATAAATTGCTGTATTTGTATGTTTTTATATCTTGATCTATAGTCTCACTCCTGATGAAATCTAAATGAAACACAGATCTGTGTCGAGTGAGAACTTTTGTATCTGAAGATTGGACGATGGCTTTTGGACAATCAAGTATATGAGGATCTTTGCCACCAGTGATTTCTTTTTGGTTTGGGACATCTACAGGCATTTGTGTCTACAAACTTATATAACCATTTTGATCCGCTTTCAACTGAACCGGAATGCCATGAAAGAATTAAAATGTTGATTTAAGTCCTTATGGGAAGCAGTTGGAGCGAGTACTAACTACTAAAGAAGCTCTTGAATGAACTGACTAGTGTTTGTTTTCTCTCATTATGTTTTTTTTTTTATTTCTTTGCTTTCATCAAAGGTTAGATGTTGAGAGGAAGACCCTGGTTTAAAATTCCTAGGGAGAACAGCTGGCATTATTAAGAGCTAATTAAGGATCTTTTTGAATACATGTTATAAGTGTTGACTGCTCCCGAGAGTTTAAAACTGTTGTTAAGGGGTTCTTTATTGGCTCTGATTTAATAAGTGTGTAGTTAAGATCTAACAGCTAATGTTCAGATAGTATTGTAGAGCTAATTGTGATGTTTGAAAAACTTTTGTGTAAATTAAAAGGGGAATATGATTTCATTTTCTTCTATCTTTAGAATTGGCTGCATTCTCTCTGATTTGTGTGACCAAGTCATACTAGATTTCTGTGGTGTGCTTTACATATTAATATTATTCAGTAATAATAAATAATTTTGTTTTCATTTTTGATCTTATAAGAGCCTTCTTTTTTTGTATTGTATTAATTTATATTTGTTTGAAGGCTACTATTTCACTGGATACCCTGTTTTTTTTGTATTATTATTATATCAATTTGAGATGATGTTAGAAGTGTTAGGAGACTTTTATATGTATAAAAAGCTGACTTACACATGCAAATGGGTATATACTAAGAAGAGGGGACGTTATCAACGTGGGCTACTATTAAAACAAGTTACTTTACCTCTAACCTGTGCTATTTTAGCACAGGGGCCATTTTATGTCATTGACTGTTTTATGTGTTTTATTCCTCTTGGCCTCTCTCAGAGACAGGAAGCAGAGTAAGAGGTCCTTTTACGAAGCTGTGCCAAAAGGGGGCCTGTGCTGGCATCGGTCAGGTTTTTGACACATGCGGAGGCCCCCTTTCACTGCAGCAGGTAAAAGGCAGACCTGTTTTTTTTTTTAAAGAAATGGCCATGCAACAAGTGAAGCACTGGCCGTGCAGTCATTTTGAGGGGAACACTTACCGCCACCCATTGAAGTGGTGGTAAGGGCTTCCGCACTAACCCTGCGGTAATTGGGCAGTGTGCGGCACTGCCCGATTACCGCTGGGTACACACAATACAAAAATTGAAATAATTTTGTTGCACTGGAAATGGCATGCACTGGAGAGGGAACTACTGCCGGGATACTGCAGTAACCTGGCAGTACTTCCCTTTTAGCGAACGGTAAGCCCAAATTGGGCTGCCCCTAAATGTCCAGACTGTGACTCAGATTCAGTCTCTGAGGGGGGCCCTTTTACGAAGCAGCAGTAAGCCCAATGCGGGCTTACCACTTGCTAAAAGGGAAGTACCGCTGGGCTACCGCAGCAGCCAAGCGGTAGCTCCCTCCCACAGCGTGCGCCATTTCCGGTGCTGCAAAAATGTTTTAAATTTTGTAGCACTGGTGTGTACCCGTCGGTAATTGGGCAGTACCGCACGTCGCTCAGTTACCGTTGGGTTAGTGTGGGAGCCCTTACCGGCACCTTGATGGGTGGCGGTAAGAACTCCCCCCCTGAAAAGGCCATGTGACACATGCATCACTTGCTGCAAGGCCATTTCTTTAAAAAAGGAAAAATCTCCCTTTTACCCGCTGCGGTAAAAGGGGGCCTCACCATGCATCAAAAACACCTTTTGATGCAGATTTGTAAAAGGAACCCTGCGAGATGCCAATGCACACATGCATCCACTCAGGTAGGTATAGGAAAGAAATCCGTCAAAGGACGGAGAACTCTAGACACCCCACGGACAACAACAAGATGAGATAAAAGTGGGAGGACGACCAAGGATTCCAAAGGCTGAGAAGATGTGTAATAATAAAGATGTTTATTGAGGTATAAAGACTCAACACAACGTTGTGTTTCGGCCATTAGGCCTGCATCAGGAGTCTTGTTATCAGATACCTTAGGAGCTGATGTTGAAGACAAATCCTCAAGAAAAAGAAGGTCTTTAAAAAAGACCGTTGTGGAGGTAAGCATTCTTAGTTGTCTCGATGGACTACGCGCTTGCAATGGAGTACTACAAGAGCCCTCGGTGGAATAGAATAACTGAGGAAATTAAGCAGTTACAGTTTTCTCTGAATGGAACTTTTTCTGTAGAGAAGCTGTCTTATCTGGCAACCCAGCTACAGTCTGAGCACCATGCGAGGGATCGGAAGTGCCACGACTGGTAGAATTTGTACTGGGTGTCAGGAAACCACATAAAATCTAAAATGAGAGAGGATAATGTCTAAGTGCCGGTCTGAGGAAGGCACTAAGGTTAGAAAATTAGAAGATAAAATTCAACAACTCACTATGTTGCTAAGCGAAAGCAGAACTGAGAAAGGCAGGCTGGCAGCTTGCTTTCCCTATACAGTGCCCCATAGTGGCAGGCGATGACATTTATAGCAGGGGATTCAGTAGATGTGCTAAACTAGTGCAGTGAAAAAAATGAAAGTACCACCTGCTGATAAGAGGTGGGGGCCATGGCTACTGCAGGAACAGGAGTAAAGTGGGAACAGAATCAGGATCTTCAAGAAATAGACCAAGGACGTCCAACGTAGAAATAAAATTTATTGAGAGAACACAGTACCAGTGGCGTAGCTACGTGGGGCCTGGGCCCCCATAGATTTCATCCTGGACCCCCCTCCTGATGACCCTCTTGACCCCCCCCCCCCGTGAACCCGCCACCGCCTACCTTTGCTTTTGCTGGCGGGGAACCCCAATCCCTGCCAGCCGACGTCCTCTTCGTCCTGCAGTCAGTGCAAAAAAGTCTTTGTTCTGTTGCATGTTGACGTCCTGCAAAAGCGAAGGTAGGCGGCGGCGGGGAGGGTTCGCAGCGGGAGGAGGAGTCGAGAGGGCGGGAGGTTGTGAAAGGTGGCGGTGGGTCGGCAATGGGGGGGGGGGGTCGGCAATGGCGAGGGGGGTCAGCAGCACCGGGGGGGGGGGGCTAAAATGTGCCCCTCACCTCAGGCTCTGGACCCCCCTCCCACCGAAGTCTGGCTACGCCCCTGCACAGTACCATGTTTTGGCACTGAGAGTGCCTTCTTCAGGAGTCCACACAAAAGCAGGAAAAGATAAAAACATCTTACGTGAAAATTAAAAAAGAAATGAAAGAAGACATGTAAACGGTAAATGTACAAGTATGACGAAGTTACAATAAAGTAATAAAATTATGCGTGTGATGAAGTTACAATAAAGTAATAAAATAGGATATAGACTAGGAAATCTAAACACACGACAAAATACTGCAGAAACTGACATATGGTTAAAAAAAAGATAGATTTGCATGTGTTAAAATTACAAGTGTGATGAAGTTACAATAAAGTAATAAAATCGCATATAGACAACAGGAAATCTACTGCAACAGACTGTCACAGTCATCGAAGTCTGTGCCTTGCTGGTCAGTGTCTTGCTCCATGTAGACACATTAGATTTACCTGCAGTTCTTGCCAGTGACCCGTGGGGTCACTGTGGGGTCGTGGAATCTAAGCTGGTTATCATCAGTGCTGAGCCCTTCTTAAGCTGGCCTCTGTCTGCATGTAAGCCACATTGAGCCTACAAATAGGTGGGAAAATGTGGGATATAAATGTAACAAATAAATAAAATAAATAAATTCAGTGTTCTGGCAATAATCCTTGATTAAGCTCAGGTCTACCTGAGGCTCTGCTAGTTCCATCTGCTGTTTCTTTGTTAGGCTGTGGCCTGAAGCATTGCTGCAGCTTTCTCCTTCTTGCTCTGTTCCAGTGAAACCTGCTTCCAAGCCTTGAAGTCCTGAGAACTACTTGCCTTTCAGCTGAGTCCCCAGTCGTCCACAATGAATCCCTGGTCACTGGCTACAGTGAGTAGGCTCTGTGCTGAGTTTTGGACTGTGAGCTGTTCCTGGTTCCTGTTTGCTGCGCTGTGCCTGTGTGTGTCTTTTGTCCTGGGAGCGTTCGGCTCGGGTGTTTCAGAGACTATTACTGACCTGCCTACCCTGGGAGCATTGGCTCGGGCATTGCTTTACTTAAACCTTTTTGCCCTAGGAGCATTGGCTCGGGCATTGCTTTACTTAAACCCTTTTGCCCTAGGAGCATTGGCTCGGGCACTGCTTTGCTTAAACCCCTTTTGCCCTTTTGGGAGCATTGGCTCGGGCATTGTTTGCTAAACCTTGTTTGCCCTGGGAACATTGGCTCGGGCACTGCTTTGCTTAAACCTGGTTGCCCTGGGAGCATTTGGCTTGGGCGCCTCTGTTACTGTTTTCTTCTTTGCCTTCAGGAACCTGAGTGGACTGCTCAAGTTCCCTATCCGCGGTGCGGGTCTTCAAGAGACTATTCTAAGTTCCTTTTGCTTTGCGGCTTACATGACAGTCCTGACAGAATGAACCTCTATCTGACTGCCAGTGGTCTCACCGCTTCCAGCTAAGTGCTACTGCTTTCCATTGCCCGCCAGGGTGAGCCTTTGACTAGTTTCTTGGCTCTTGAGTTTGCTTTTCTTGAACAGCTAGGCTGTCTTACTATTTGCCAATATTGTATGCTTAATGTTTTGCTTTGCTTTAGCTAGTGTTAGGATGTGCAGCTAGGCTGCTTATTGTCCTCTCTTCTCTTATGTTATCGCTGAGCCGTTTGTTTGCCTTTTGCCTTGCTGCCATTAAAGCTAACTTAGTTCACCTCCATTTGAAATCCAGTCCAGTTCCTTGGGATACTCTTGTCTCTATGGGACTCCTTCTACCCAGAGGTGGTTGAGTGATCCAAGAGCTCACAAACGTCACACAGATGCTGCTTCGTGACTGAAATTCAACCACTTTCCTCGTCCAAAGTTGGAAGTTCTGGATTAGGGAGTGGAATGCTGAATTTCAGAGCATAAGAGATTCTAGTATGGTCAACCCAGACCCCAACATCTCTACTTGAGTGCAGCCTGAAGATGTTCGGAATAACCCAGTCTGCACTGGTCAAAGCTTTATTAGGAGAGCATGTGGACAGTTCTTCCTCCTTGAAGTGAAGGGTTTGTTGAATTCTTCCCTTAGGCACAGTAAGTTCTTGACAGGATGAAACCTTAAAATATATTTAAATGTATAAGAAAGATCAATATTTTATGATGATAGGATAAGAAATGATTCTGCTTTTATTAATGTAATCAGTTATCACAGGGTTGCCTTCCTCAACAATTTAATATGATAGTACAACGAACTGTGATCAATATTTCCAATAGCCCTCTCAGATAGAATTGGCATGCTTGGGGCAGATTAATGATGCCTCATGGGATATAAGGGGAGAGGCTGAAGACTCTAAGAATATTTATGAAAATAAGATACCCCTATCCAGAGAGGAGTATGAAGGGATCAGAACATATGCAGAAAATAGAAAAGAATGGCCTAAGCAGCTTGTGACTTGTGTATGTAATAAACATAACCTGCACAGATGTCAGAGACAAAAACATGGAACCAAGTATGTGATAATCCCATCCTGCAGGGGACAAAGTTGAAGTCTTAATATAATTTTTGCTTAGCCTTCAACTAATGCAATAATGTATAGATAATCAGTATCTGTTCCCTGTTATTGCTTGCTTGTTTCACAAGAACAACAGCTGAACTTCACATTTATGTGGAGCAAATGTGTCCGATATTCAAATAAAAAGGAAAAGAAGCAAGTAGAGGGGTGAAGAACTCAGGTGAACTTCATTAATAAGGGTGAATACCATGAGCCTCTCCCAAAAGCTTTTGTCTGTGAAAAGTCATTGACTGTAATGTGTTTTATTCCTCTTGGCCTCTCTCAGGGACAGGAGGCAAAGTGCCGAGTTAATTGTCCAGAGCAAACATCATGAGTCTTAGTTACTAATAACCTAGGTTAAATAACATGTTTAATTGTAGCACACGTTCCTAACTTCCCCCACTAAGTATCAATTTTAGAAAAGGTGCTACTTATACATCCAGAAAGGCAAAGCGGGGTTCACGCTCTCAACAGCAATCGAACACAACAAGGAAATGGGGTGGAGAGGGCCCAATATCAAGAGACCGTGTTGGGTCCCAATAAAGGTTTTTCTGGAGCATCTTACCCTTGTATGTGGTGACTGATATTGGGCTACTTATACATCTGCAGCACTATTATATTAGGCAGTACATTTTTAAATGTGTTTTTCATTGTACTTTTACTTAAGTATTAAAATACACATTTATTTTTACTTTTACTTAAGTACTTTGACCTAGTACTTTGAACAACACTGCATTTCAAAGAGGTGTGCTGTGGATGTAGCTTGGTTGAACCTTTGGAATACACATGTACCTCATATTCAAGAATGACAGTCTACTCATCCTTGGGGAAAATTTCCATATCACCATTTAAACCCACTTCAAGTCACGTACAATTGTCAACTGACTTCTCATTTAGATATGGGCAGAGGAGAGCTGGGGGGGAAAGGGTTTGGGGGAGGGGGTTGTACTTACCTCTCAGGTGTTTAAAACCACCTGAAAATGCCAAACGTGTGATTTTTGGAGCTCAGCTCTTTAAATTGGCTCCCCTTTCACAAGAAATTTTGCTTGATCAACTGCTTACACATGTAAGGAGCAAAATTGCAGGTTCTACATGAGAGCAGTGTTACAATAAAACCTGAGTGACACCAATCTTTTGGAACACGCTTTTTTAATAGTTGTTTATGCTGTGCATGCCACCAAATATATGTTTACTTTTTGTGCCATTCTTTGTATTTTATAAGAGGCTGCATTTTCCTTCAGTTTTTATTTATTTATTTATTGAATTTTTACAACTTAAACAGACATACAAAAACTGCTAAGTGAAATACAGCTTTAGAAACAAACCAAACATACAGGAATTTACTTTCCTCAATAGTAACATATCATTTAGCTTCATTAGACCTCAATAAAGGAAGGGGGGTAGGAATTTGTGAAGATTACATTGTATTTATCTCAAAATTAATAAAGAAAGAAATTGATGCCGCCTGCATTCTCATTTTACTCCTTCAAAGTCTCTATCGTTGTTTTGAGTCTAGGAAAGATTTAAGCTGATCAGGATTAAAAAACACATATTTTGTTTGACTTAACCTTACAACACATTTACATGGGTACACAAGAAGGAAGGATCCTCCTATTTCTATTGTTTTAGACCTCACAGAAAGAAACAATTTTCTTTTTTGTTGGGTAATCTTTGTTACATCTGGATAAATCCAGATTTTTTGTCCTCCAAATATACGATTTGTAGTTTTGAAATAAAGTCTCATTACTGAGTTCAAATCTTGCTGGAAGACAAAAGAAACAATCAAGGTTGCTCTTTCGGTTGCCTCTTCTAAAGATTGTTCCAAAATGGCTGTAATGTTATTTAAGTCCATTGATTTCTATCCTTCAGTTTTAAAAAATATATTATTATTGCAGCTTTGTACCCCCCCCCCCCAAAAAAAAAAGTCTGTTTTCTGAGCTACATGTCCCATACAATTATAGCCGGCACAACACTTGGTTCTTCAGTTGCTGTTGTGTCTTACTGAAAAGCTTCCAGTTTTCTTTAGATGAGCTGCCCAACTCCACCACATTTCCAGCCAGACTGAGTTGTAAGGTCTGTATTTTATTAACAGGTATGTGCTGCCAAATGCTGCTGTCATTCCTACAAAGAAAAGTCCCCTGTTGATCACCTGCGGATGGAAAAGAAGTTTCAATTTTGCTTAATACTGGACTGGCAAGACCCTTAGAACTTTCTAACAAAGTACATTAATTTGTAGGTTAACATATATTTAAGCAAGTCAGTGCTCATTAAAGTTCTCAAGGCACGCTAACAAATCACATGCACACCAACAAATTAATCCAAGTGTATAAATCTCAACTAGAGAAGAAGGCTCTTGAAACAGACCTTATATATAGCGGAATTAGAAAAGGTGCAGAGAAGGGCAACAAAGATGATTAAGGGGATGGGACGACTTTCCTATGAGGAAAGGCTAAAGCGGCTGGGGCTCTTCAGCTTGGAGAAAAGGCGGCTGAGCTGTGATATGATAGAGGTATATAAAATAATGAGTGGAGTGGAAAAGATAGATATGGAACGTCTGTTTATGCTTTCCAAAAATACTAGGACAAGAGGGCATGCGATGAAGCTGGAGTGCAGTAAGTTTAAAACAAATAAGAGAACATTTTTCTTTACTCAGCACGTAATTCGACTCTGAAATTTGTTGCCATAGAATGTGGGTAAGGCTTAGCAGAGTTTAAGAAAGGTTTGGACGGCTTCCTGAAGGAAAAGGCCATAGAATGTTATTAAATGGACGTAGGGAAAAATCCACTATTCCTGGGACAAGCAGTACAATATGCTTTGCTCCGTGGATCTTGTCAGGTGATTGTGACCTGGACTGGCCACTGTTGGAGAGAGGGTGCTGGGCTAGATGGACCTTTGGTCTGTCCCAGTGTGGTGATGCTTATGTCTTATGAACAGGCATCTACCCCAACCTGCTGTTAGTAACAGCCATTTCAAACAATTTATTTATTTATTTGGATTTTGCTCACACCTTTTTCAGTAGTAGCTCTCAATCCCAGGAGGGCTCACATCCTAAGGCGTGCCTAAAAGTGGCCTGCGCTGGTGTAGGCGCATGTTTTGGATGCGTACAGGTCATTTTCTGAGTGCACCTGGAAAAAAGGCGCTTTTTTGTGGCCAAAAATGGACATGCAGCAAAATTAAAACCAGCGTGCGTCCATTTTTGGCCTGAAACCTTACTGCCACCCACTGACTTAGCGGTAAGGTCTCACATGCTAACAGGGTGGTAAGCAGCCAGCACGTGTAAACTGCCGATTACCGCCGGTTACGTCCCACGTGGTAGAAAATAGAAAATATTTTCAACCGTTGTTTTGGACTCGCGTCAAAAATGGAATTATCACCCGGGGCACTCGGTAGCTGGGCAGTAGTTCCAATTTGGTGTGCGTTGGACGCATGTAGGTGCCTACGTGCCTTAGTAAAAGGGCCCCTAGGTTTCTACCTGAGGCAATCTAACCCACCTGTTTACAAAGCCAAGTGGCAATGCAGACACAGCCCCATTTAAAACAAATGGGCTGTGTCAGCATTACTGCTCTGGCAGCTGCTAGTGTGGCTTTGTAAACAGGGGGGTAAGTTTGTACCTGAGGCAATGGAGGGTTAAGTGACTTGCCCAAGATCACAAGGAGCAGCAGTAGGATTTGAACTGAATACCTGTGGATGTCAAGCCTGGTGCTCTAACCACTAGGCCACTCCTCCACTCCAAAGTAGGGAAGTAGGGTTTCAAAAATACCCTATGAAGGAGACTGGGAGTTATAGAGGTATGAGGAGACAGTTTGGGCAATGGTGGGATTCACAAAGGACCTGTTCCTTTTCTACAAGAAACAAAACAATAGGAGTAGAGGCTGACTAACAGACATGCCAACTTGGGAGACGATGCTGGAGACATTTTATTAATAACTTGCATAAAGGACCCAGGGGTCTCCAGCATCATCTCCCGAGCTGGTTTGTCTATTAGTCAGCCTCTACTCCTGTTGGTTTGTTCTACTTATCGTGGAGGTTTCCTCTGTTTTTTGTTCCTTTTCTACAAGATGCATCTGGAAATTGGAGGGCAGGCCAAGTGAAAGCTGCATAACACTTTAAGCCTCTCTTAGGGGGCCCTGATAGAATTGACAGAAAGCTAACTACACCTTTTGTTATAAATAATCTACTGGGGCTGAGGTGCTTTGCATGCATTTCAGTGCGACACAACTTATTAATGGGTCATGTGTTGTACCAGATTTGCATGAGTAAAGCAGCATGCAATAATTTCATGTTCATCATTTAGCATGTGATATATAATAGCCATACTGGGTCAGACCAATGGTCCATCTAGCCCAGTATCCTGCTTCCAACAGTGGCCAATCCAGTAGCAACATTCCAAGCTACAAGTCCCAGGGGAAGCAGTGGCTTCCCCCATGTCCATCTCAATAACAGACTATGGACTTTTCCTCCAGAAACGTGTCCAAACCTTTTTTAAACCCAGATATGCTAACCGCTGTTACCACTATTCTTTGAGTGAAAAAAATATTTCCTCCTATTTGTTTTAAAAGTATTTCCATGAATTTCATTGAGTGTCCCCTGGATTTTTGTATTTTTTCAAAGAGTGAAAAATCAATTCATTTCTACCTGTTCTATGCCACTCAGGATTTTATAGATCTCAATCATATGGCATTGTTACAGCTTTATACTTAGACTCCTGAATAGGAACCAGAGAACTGTAGTAAAAAATAGTCTTAAGATGAAATATAACTTTTAGAGGTTCTAATTCTTAAAGTCAAAGATTACGATGTCACTCAATGGCACACAACATTTTATTCTTCTCCTGATTTTTCCACTGTATGTCCTGACCTGTTTGATGCATATCTAAAATCAGTAGAAACAAAACTTCTGCTGTCTACTTCTGAATATCTACAAGTCCCTCTACTATGAAGACAAGTGAGATCCATTTTCTACGTTAGAAATATCATTACTCAAATACCCAATACAAAATTCTCTTTGAAGCTCACCATTATCACCAAGGGTGGGGGGGGGGGGGGGGGAGATTCAACACGGTGCAGTAAAAGTTCGCCTTTTAAAGCAACTTGATTTCCTGTGGGACTCTGCATCCTGCATGATCCCAGTACCGCAGGTTGCTGAATCTGCCTTGGAGGAATAACACTGCTTGTGAGTCACCTCACAAGCAGTGTTATTCCAGTGGCATGAGAGCATCGGGCTACAAAACAGCAGCCTGATGCTCCTGGGCCACTAGATGAGAGTCCCTCACAAGTTGAAACCCCCCCAACTCAAGGCCCCCTCCTGTTGAAGCACCCACCTGATAGGTTGCTGGTCCAGGGTGGAGGTATTCGGGGATCCAGCGGGCTCTTCGGGCAGCAGCAATGCCCAGTTGCTCCTGCCCTATCAATTTTGAAGGTGGCGCTGGACAGGGTATAAGCAATTGGGCATTCCTCCTAACCGAAGAGACCCCTGGACTCCAGAAGACCCCAACCCTGGACCAGCAACCTATCAGACCCTCAGCTGGTGGCACAGGAGCATTGGGCTTCCGTTTTGTGGCCCAATGATCCCGGAGGTAAAATAACCCTAGCAAAAGCCCTAACGCAACTTGATGGGTCAAATAACATGCATTACGGCCCTAACGCACTTGATGAGCCCCCCCCCCCCCCCCCCCCGTGAAGTGAAGAGTAATCTGTAATATTGTAATATGCAAGTAAATATTTATGACATATATAATAGAAGGACCATCAGAAATCTATTCAGTATCTGTAGCTTAAGAATATACTTATGACAATACTGCTGAACAGGAAATGAAACTGTTCTGTACAATAGCAATTAATCAGTTGTCTCTCCAAACTTTATAAGTAATTATCTCTCCATAATAAGTTGTAGCACTGCAGTCACTGGTCAATAATGCTGAAGCCCACTTGAACAGAACAAATAAACACTCATGTAAAACAATGCTAAACAAACACTAATCTTGTGCAACCTCCCAAATTGTCCAGAGCTAAATGTAGAAACAGAGAAAATGAAGGCAGACAAAGACTATATGGCCTATCCAGTGTGCTCATCCATACCATCTACCATCCACCATCCATTCCTCTCCCTTAGAAATCCTATGTACTTGTCCCAAGCTTTCTTGAATTCAGATACAATCTTTGTCTCCACCATCTCCACTGGAAGGCCGTTCAACAATTCATCACCCTTTCCATAAAGAAGTATTTCCTCAGCTTACTTCTGGGTCTGTCCCCTTCCACCTTCATCCTATGCCCCCACATTCCAGAGCTTCCGTTTAACTGACAAAGACTCACCACCTATGTATTTATGCCACAGAGGTAGTAAAATATCTCTATCATATCTTCCCTCTCCTGCTTTTCTTCCAGAGTATACATATTGAGATCATTAAGTCTGTCTCCACATGATTTATGATGAAGACCACTGACCATTTTAGTAGCCGTACTCTGAACCGAGTTCATCCTGTTTATAATTTTTTTAAGGTGTGGTCTCTAGAAATGTACACAGTATTCAAAATGGGGTCTCATACAGACTCATTATCACCTCCTTTTTCCTGCTGGCCATTCCTCGCCTTATGCACCCAAGCATCCTTGACCAAAAGTAGATTAGTCTAGAGCTGTACCGAATAGCATATTTTACTATTCAGCCAATGAAAAATATTGTTCAGCCAAATACAAATCAAAATACAAATAATGGGCATTGAGCTTTAACATAAATAATAAAAGAAGCAAAGTGAAATCAGAGATCAAATGTTTATTTCAGTAGGATTTAGCATAGTAGAGCCCTGGATTATTTACATTTGAATTTAAATCACTATTTGGCTGAATACGAACAATGTATTCGGGCACTATTCAGGGCCGAATCGAATTGAATCTGAACATTTGGTACAGCCCTAGGTCAGACACCACTGGAAGTGGTTATGATAGCATTCTATGAAGGAAAGTAGGCACACAGAGGCATATTTTCAAAACAGACTTACAAAATTACTACATTAACTTATGGAACTTTGTGACAGTGGTGTAACAACAGGTGGGCCTGGGTGGGCACAGGCCCACCAAGCGGCAGCACCCCACATCAACACCGCTCCTCCTCCATAGCATCCCATCCCCGGCACCTGCACTGATTCATTATTTCTGCCTGCACCAGCCCTGTAGGCTTCCATCGGCCGAGTCCCGCCCTCGCTTTCATCATTTCCTGTCTGGCGGGACCCGGCTGATGGAAGCCTGCGGAGCCTGCACAGGCGGCAATAATTGAATTGCTGCAGGCATCGGGGACACCTGTAAGGTACACCAGGGAGGGATGGGGTTCAGCGACGGGCGGTCAGATGCCGGATGGAGAAGGAGAGATGTCGATGTGGGGTAGGTGAAAAAAATCTATAATATTTTTTTATATCTTGGGGGGGGGGGGGGGGGGGGCTATGGAGTGCCGTGCCATGGAAGGGCCCACCTAAGTTAACTCTGGGCCCACCCAAAATACTGGGTCTGGCTAAGCCACTGCTTTGTAAGTCTAAGTGCTTTGAAAATGAGCGCCATAGTTTCCTTTATAGAATATGGACCAAACAAGCTCCCTCTGGAAGCCTATACATAGGTGCTCAGTTACAAAACAACCCCCTACAATGATCAGGAAATTGTATTTGATGCTATTTCCATGCACAAACAAAAGTTTTATGTGTGGAAATAGCTTTTGAAATTATTCCCAAAGTAGCAACACCAGTCTTCAAGGCTTCAATTTTTCAGCTACAAACATGTTTTAAACTAACCTTATTTTGCCACTTCCACTTCTGTACCACTTCATGATATCGTCTCCTGCTAAAGGTGACCTGAATAAAATTGGGAAAAGGCATGAGTGGACATTTCTGGAGGATAAATAACATTTCTGAGGACAAAACTAAAACAAACCTTACCATAGTATAAAGTGGAACAATGGTGGAAGGCAGAAGCAAATGCAGGAAGGTATCTAAATATTTCCGGAAAAGGAACCATCTAGAATTGACATGTGCACGCATCTAGAAAAAAGAGCCACAACACAAAAGGTAGTCCAGTCAGAAGAATGCCAGTGAATACATGATTAAACAACGTCAGTAATCATTGGGTGTTACTGCACAGAGATAACCAGATAAGTTATCTGGATATCTTTAGGTGCATTTTCAGTTGCACCATACATTTAAGCAGGGTCAGCTGAAGCCACTGGCCAGGTGAGACACTGGCTCAGGGCGCCAAAAGCCTGCCTTGCCACCTCAACTTTCACAGCAGCAACAGCATGCTTTGCTAGCATCCCTGTGCTCTCACATACCACATACATCTCTTTCATGAATATTCATTGTGGATACCTTGAAAACCTGACTGGCAAGAGGTACTCCAGGGCCGGACTTGGGAAACATTACTCTATGGCGTCTACCAATACCTCAGAAACTCTGTGTAAGGAGTTACTTAGCTCCTCTTATACGAGCAGATTTTTAAAATCCACTAAATATACAAATAGGCATATGTTGCAAAACTGGCACACACGCTTGTACATGCTAGCAATACATGCATGAAGCCTCCAGAGATGCTGCTTTTTCTGCATACGCAGACTTATAAATTGCTGCTCCATTTGGAATTCCAAGAAATACCCATATATTTACCAGCATCCATATAGGTATTTTACAAAATACTCTCCACTCGATGTTCATCATTATTTAACTATAAACTTCAAAATAACTGGCAGACTTAAAATCCTGGTCAAAAAACCTAACCAATATCAATCAGCTGGAGACCAAATAGTCATCAATCGAGAAGCTACACGAAAATTATTGTGCCAGAAAACTTGATATCAATTAAAGCATAGGGTTGACCCGGAGGAAAAGTTCTCATAAATCACCCAGTCAATTCTCCATTAATTTAAGGAGTGCTCTGTTAGACTTTTGGTGATAGATATAATCACTGACCAAAAACCTCCACCCTCTTAAACCCTATGCTGTGCACACAATGTGAAATTTTCACAAATTAAAGGCTGTGCAAAATTACTAGCGGTACTTTAAAGGCCTCCTTTTTTTGGGGGGTCGAAAATGGACTTGCGGCAAAATAAAAATTGGCGCATGTCCATTTTGGGCCTGAGACCTTACCCCCACCCACCGACTTAGCAGTAATGTCTCATGCGTTAACCAGGCGGTAATCATCAGCACACGTACACTGCCGATTACCGCCCGGTTAGTGCCATGCAGTAAAAAATAAAAAATATTTTCTGCCAAGCATATCGGACATGCGTAAAAAATGGAATTACCACCCGGGGCACTTTAGCTGGGTGGTAGTTCCAAACTGACACGCGTTCGACGCACTTAGGCGCCTAAGCGTCTTAATAAAAGGGCCCCTAACTGGCCAGCACTGCATATTGACTTGAGTGGATAAGTTGAATCCGGATAAAAATAAACTGGATATTCAATGCCGGTCATCGGAAATGGCCTGGAACTGAACATCTGGGCTCAGTGCCGACCACAGGAGTCAGCCCAGCTAACTCTCATAATCTGAATATCAGTGCTTCTGTGTTTGGCAGAGCCTTTTGTGGGGTAATTGAGCATGTCTCGACCAGTTATCTCTATTCCTAACTCAACGACCTATGCAAAAGAGGACTTTGCATATCATCAGATCCTTGCTTTCTTACCTCTTTATAATTGTACATGGCTAGGTCTGAAATGGCATGAGCATCTGGTACCCTAAGTCTTGAAAATTCAAGAAGGCAAATCCCTGGAATGTAAACAAACTAATTATATACCAGACACTTTCAACATGTGTTTCCAGTCATTGTACTTGTGGCATGGTAATTCTTTAAGCGGTCACCTTTTTTGAGGCTATTCTAAAGACACATGGGTGCTTATATACAGTGGTGTGCTGGAGCAGGCTCTCATAGGCTCGCAAGAGTCGGTTGTTAAGTTTTTAAGAATTTTGGGAGCCGGTTGTTAAAGTAGGGCCCTCCTTGGCTTCTTTAACAACTGGCTCCCAAAATGTGGGCTTGGGCCCCCTGCTGAATTCTCTTTTACTTTGCTGGTGGGGATGCTGAGCCCTGCCAGCCAAGTAAATAGACTGCTACTGCTCCCCACTCTTTGTTTCCAGCTCTTAGCAGCAGGCTGGGACTTCTCCAGCATGTGTGAGAAGTTTCAGCATGCTGCTCAGAGCAAGACGTTGGGAGTGGTGGCAGTCCATTTATTGGTTGCAAGCAAAGGTATGCCTAGCGTGCCCGCACAAAGGGAGGGAGGAGAGAGAGGCAAGTGTTGCTCCCCCCCCCCCCCCCCCCCCGGCCGGCCACCCCTGGCCCTTCCAACTGCAGAGCTGGCTACGTCCAGAGAAAGAGCCTGTTGTTAAAAATTTACCAGCACACCCCTGCTTATATATCTTTATAAAACAGCCTCACAAAAGCTGCAGGTATGGCTAAAATGAACCTGTGTACATCTACACCTGCTCAGGAGCAGAAGCAAATGTATGTTGCTAAAGTACATGTGTAAGTGTTGTTTTAAAACTTATGCATGCAATTTCTCAATCTACCTGTGCTCTGCTCACGCTGCGCCCCTGAACATGCCTGCATGTCTCTTGTGTAAAAGTATGCACCTTCTAAAAACATGCACTCTTATGCACATAACTGGGGGGTAAGTATAAATTTCTAAACATAGTAACATAGTAGATGACGGCAGAAAAAGACCTGCACAGTCCATCTAGTCTGCCCAACAATTTAAACTCATATGTGCTACTTTATGTGTTTACCTGACCTTGATTTGTTTCTGCCATTTTCAGGGCACAGACCGTAGAAGTCTGTCCAGAACCAAACAAATAAAAGAATTTTCTAATGTCAACACGGAGAAGACTTATAAATTGCATCATTTCACTAATTATTTGCCTGACCACGTCAGTTATCCTTGAATTAAATTCTATGTAGGAATGACAACCAGACCTCTAAAGGTGAGGATCCTTGAAAACAGATCAAACATCAGAAGATCGGTTCATAAAGAACCCCTTGTACAGCACTGCATAGATAAGAAGCACAAATTTGAAGATCTACAGTGCTTTGCAATAGACATGATAAATAATGCAGAGGTGGCAATCGTAAATTGTAGGTGACAGCGGGTTGGTGGCGGGAGGGGGGGTCGAGAGGGTCATCGGCAGGGGTGGGCAAAGTTGGTGGTGACAGTGGCGGTGCCGCCGCCGGGAGGGGGCTAAAATGTGCCCCTCACCTTGGGCTCTGGACCCCCTCTTGACAAAGTCTGGCTATGCCCCTGTTGCATACCCTTAAAAGTGAGACTTACACAGCCATTGAGCTTATGTAAGCACCTAATTAATGCAGATATGCGTGTAAGTTATAGTATTCTATCAGTTATATTTGTAACTGTGAGTCCCATACAAGCTTCACCCATGTGTGCCCCCTTCTTTGCAAAAACACATGCTAAGTTAAGCGGGTATTTACAGAATAACTCTTAGGCAGAATTTTGGCATTTGCACACGAACACACATAGGGCTGAATTCCACAAACAGTGCTCAAAAATGGGCACCAGAAAATATTGGTACTACGTACGACTCTATAAAGGGTGCGCACTCTTTATACAATCGTGTTTAGCACCGATTCCTGCACCCTAAGTCTGGGCACCAGGCTTACGCCTGCTAAAACCTGGTATAAATGCTGACGTCTAAGTTGAGCGGCCTAACCCATTATTCTGTATCAATGTGTGCAACTTTTTGGAACGCTCCTGACACGCCCATGCCCCTCCTATGGCCATGCCCCCTTTTGAGTTATGCATTATGGGATTTGGGTGCCATGTGTTACAGAATAACTTGCAGCCAGATACGTGCGCAAATCCTAACCAGTGCCAATTAACATCAACAGTTGGTTGCTAGCAGCCAATTATTGCTAGTTAGCCGCTCATATTGCCAATTAAGTTGCGCATGCATCTCAGAATTGCACCAAAAGTTAGGTGCTCATATCTGAATAATCAACAAAAAGAGCAGACCACGTAGAAGACACAGTTTTTATTCACTACTTTAGCTCCCAGGTTTATACAGACAGACCCACCATGGCCATGTTTTCCCAAAATGGCTGCCTCAGGAGTGAATGAACACCAGCTGGTGAAAAATTCAAACTCTGGATTCACTATATGAAAGCCAGGTTAGAGTTAGGCTGTCCCACTAAGCTGACTCACTACATGAAAGCCCAGGTCAGAGTTACAGTTTTTACCATAAGTACATAAGTAATGCCACACTGGGAAAAGACCAAGGGCCCATCGAGCCCAGCATCCTGTCCACGACAGCGGCCAATCCAGGCCAAGGGCACCTGGCAAGCTTCCCAAACGTACAAACATTCTATACATGTTATTCCCGGAATTGTGGATTTTTCCCAAGTACATTTAGTAGCGGTTTATGGACTTGTCCTTTAGGAAACCGTCTAACCCTTTTTTAAACTCTGCCAAGCTAACCGCCTTCACCACGTTCTCCGGTAACGAATTCCAGAGTTTAATTATGCGTTGGGTGAAGAAAAATTTTCTCCGATTTGCTTTAAATTTACTACACTGTAGTTTCATTGCACTGCCCCCTAGTCCTAGTATTTTTGGAAAGCGTGAACAGACGCTTCACATCCACCTGTTCCATTCCACTCATTATTTTATATACTTCTATCATGTCTCCCCTCAGCCGTCTCTTCTCCAAGCTGAAAAGCCCTAGCCTCCTTAGTCTTTCTTCATAGGGAAGTCGTCCCATCCCCGCTATCATTTTAGTCGCCCTTCGCTGAACCTTTTCCAATTCCACTATATCTTTCTTGAGATGGGGCGACCAGAATTGAACACAATATTCAAGGTGCGGTCGCACCATGGAGCGATATAACGGCATTATAACATCCTCACACCTGTTTTCCATACCTTTCCTAATAATACCCAACATTCTATTTGCTTTCCGGGCCATTCTATTCGCTTTCCGAGCCTATTCTATTCACTTTTCACCAGTTTGGTGAAGTTTGAATTTTTCAACAGCTGGTGTTCATTCTTCCCTGAGGCAGCCATTTTTTGCAAAACATGGCCATGGTGGGCGTGTTTGTATAAACCTGGGAGCTAAAGTAGTGAATAAAAATTGCATCTTCTACATGGTCTTCTCTTTTTGTTGATTACTACTACTACTAGTACTACTTAACACTTCTAGAGTGCTACTAGGGTTACGCAGCGCTGTACAAATTAACAAAGAAGGACGGTCCCTGCTCAAAGGAGCTTACAATCTAAAGGACGAAATGTCAAGTTGGGGCAGTCTCGATTTCCTGAGTAGAGGTGTAGTGGTTAGGTGCCGAAGGCGACATTGAAAAGGTGGGCTTTGAGCAATGATTTGAAGATGGGCAGGAAGGGGGCCTGGCGTATGGGCTCAGGGAGTTTGTTCCAAGCATGGGGTGAGGCGAGGCAGAAAGGGTGGAGCCTGGAGTTGGCAGTGGTGGAGAAGGGTACTGAAAGGAGGGTAAGGGAAGATGAGGGTAGAAAGGTAAGGAGGGGCTGCAGATCGAGTGCATTTGTAGGTTAGTAGGAGAAGCTTGAACTGTATGCGGTATCTGATTGGAAGCCAGTGAAGTGACTTGAGGAGAGGGGTGATATGAGTATATCGGTCAAGGCGGAAGATAAGACGTGCAGCAGAGTTCTGAACGGACTGAAGGGGGGATAGATGGCTAAGTGGGAGGCCAGTGAGGAGTAGGTTGCAGTAGTCAAGGCGAGAGGTAATGAGAGAGTGGATGAGAGTTCGGGTGGTGTGCTCAGAGAGGAAGGGGCAAATTTTGCCAATGTTATAGAGGAAGAAGCAACAGGTCTTGGCTATCTGCTGGATATACGCAGAGAAGGAGAGGGAGGAGTCGAAGATGACACCGAGGTTGCGGGCAGATGAGACGGGGTTGATGAGGGTGTTATCAACTGAGATAGAGAGTGAAGGGAGAGGAGAAGTGGGCTTGGGTGGGAAGACAATAAGTTTGGTCTTGGCCATGTTCAGTTTCAGGTAGCAGTTGGACATCCAGGCAGCAATGTCGGATAAGCAGGCCGATACTTTGGCCTGGGTTTCTGCAGTGATGTCTGGTGTGGAGAGATAAAGCTGGGTGTCGTCAGCATAAAGATGATAGTGGAAACCATGAGATGAAATCAGGGAGCCCAGGGAAGAGGTGTAGATTGAAAAAAGAAGGGGTCCAAGGACAGATCCCTGAGGAACTCCAACAGAGAGCGGGATAGAGGTGGAGGACGAACCATGAGAGTGTACTCATATTGGATCCTGCAAACCATTTGCCTTGTTGCTTTCTTGGCCCAAATCTAAGTGCCATATATAGAATCCAGGGGATAAATGACATTATTCTAAACATTTATGGGCATAATTGGCATGCAAATGTTAGCACCTATGCTACAGAATTACCCTCCTATAATAAAACTCTATAAGCGCGTTATGGCACCTATTTTATAAAGAAAAATAGGTGTCTACTTGCATAAATTATTTTCTACCGTGTGTTTTCAGCACACGTCAAACTCAGAATTACCACCAGGCGCACACGCCAGCTGAGCAGTAATGACGATTTGACACACACTGAATGCACATTAATGAATGCTCACTAAGGAACAGTGGGGTGAAAACAAGATACAAGACATTGATTTGCTTACGGAGATCATTGTGGTACTGGTCCATTAATTCAGCAAAGACAAGGCAGTCTTCAAAGCCCTAGAACAGATGCACAGACACGTATCATATGCAACCTCTAGACAGGCAATCATTATATTAAATATAAGAAAGCAGCTTACAACTTGTTCTTAACAACTTAGGTGTGGAATCAGAATATCTGATTTGGTCCGACAGTACTTTCAGCAGCTTTAACGCTGCTCAACACTCTCCTGTAATTTTCCCATTTTCTCCATTTGTGAATGGCGACTATTGCTATAGACTTTTTCAGGGCAGTTTTCAAAGTCCTTTTCATTGGTAAACCAGTGTTGTATGCGCAGAAATGAACTTTTTAAAAATGGCCCACTCTATGGGCTAGATTCTATATATGGTGTCTAAATAATTGGCGCCGAAAAAAGCGCTATTCTATAAGCTACGCTTAAAGTTAGGCGTGGTTTATAGACTAGCACTTACATCCAGGAGTTGCACCTAAATTTAGGCATGGCTGTTTGCACCAACTGAAACGTGGTGCAAGTGAACGCATCTACACTAGGCATATACACTAGGCAATACACTAGGCATATTGTTATTCTATAACAATGCGCATTAATTTTAGGAACACCCCCATTACACCCATGACTCTCCCATTTCTGCACCCCCTTTTTCAGGAGGGGTGCTTGACCACAGGGGGGCTGCTATTTTTGGGGGGATTGGGGAGCGCTAGACCACCAGGAGTCAGGTGCTGTGTCGGGGAGCTAGGGGGGGGGTCTGGTGCTTTGTTGGGGGGGGTATCAGGCCCTGTGTCAGATTGGGATGGGGTCCTCACAAGGCTGAGTCTTTTTTTTTTTTTTGACAGCCTGGACCTGTCAAACAACTTCTGCGGGAGGATTGTGCCTTGGGCTTAAATTTGCATGCTATTAGCTCTGATCATAGGGGTGTTAATGGCCCGCACTGTTCCAGCACTAATTTTAGAGCACTGTTTGGAACAGCGTGGGGCTTCTGATCATCTGCCTGTAAGAGAATGCTTTTTAAAGGATTGGTCCAACTTGGTGCTTGCTATCTTTGTGTTGATACTGCCAGGAATATGTGATAGTCTCAGCTGCAGCAAAAAGTAAATTTACCACTGGATTCACTAAACTGTGGCACTAAGGTATCCTGCAGTAAATTTTCATGCAGTGAAATACAACTAGGACCCTTCATGCAATGTCTATGGGTGAAAGAGTACCCACAGACTTTACATATGTTTGTCCAATCTTAAAATCAACCTTCTTTATAGGCAATAGTTGCCTTTTCAAACATACTTTCATGTCCCACATCTGCTACGATACTAGAACACAGTATTGTGTAATGAATTAGAGCTGTATGGCACAATTTGAAGTAATTGCTACAAATTACTTACAGATTTTCTTTCCAGCTGTTGCAAACAGCTGTTCATGTAATAACAGTTAAACCACAGTGCCATTATTCTGATTTAGTATCTATATCCCATATTGAAGGCAGGGCCAGTGCAAGGGTATTGGACACTCTAGGCAAACCTTAAACCTTACCCTCCCCCCTGCCAATTAACTTTTAGGCCCGTAATCTGCCCTCAACCCCCCAAAACATCATGCTTTAAAATATAAAACTTTGTTGTGTGTGTATGTGTATGTATCACTCACACAAATAATGAAGGCAATTTCCAAATGTCCTTTACCCAGCTAAATGGGCTATTTGAAGATTACCCACCCATCTTGTAGGTAAAAATACACACTGATGGTTCTTTGAGTTTCTCTGGCTGTCAGGATCTCTTGTTTCGCTTTGATTGTATCTGCTTATCGCCCAGAAGCTGCTGCCCTAGGCAAAGGCCTAACCTAATGGTTGTACCAGCCCTGACTGAAGGAAGGTAAAATTATGTATCATACCTGATAATTTTCTTTCCATTAATCATAGCTGATCAATCCATAGACTGGTGGGTTGTGTCCATCTACCAGCAGGTGGAGATAGAGAGCAATCCTTTTGCCTCCCTATATGTGGTCATGTGCTGCCGGAAACTCCTCAGTATGTCGATATCAAAGCTCCATCGCAGGACTCAGCACTTAGAGAATTACACCCACAAAGGGACACTCTGCCCAGCTCACCACCGCCGAAACGGGGGAGGGGAATTAACCCAGCTCATCCCCACACAAGTGGGGGAGGAGAATCCGTCCAGCTCATCCCCGCGGAGCGGGGGAGGGACACCACACCCGCCGATGCGGGGGGATCTGGCTTATCCTGCAACCGCAACCGCGGGAGGAGCTGACTGACCCTAACACCGCCGAAGCGGGAGGGGTACAAAGCTGCCCTACAGCCGCACGAAGCGGGAGGGAGCGCCGGCAGAATTTAGGTCTCAATCCAGCCCCGTGAAACGGAGGGGAGAGGAATGCAGCAGCTCACTGTAACACAAAATCGTCTCAACTCCTGAAGAATCCAATTGAAAAAACTTGAACACGAAGTCCTCCTGAACAGGAACTGAAGACTAAACTTGAACCTGAAATGCAACCAGAATAAAAACAGTACAGATATCTGGGCGGGGCTATGGATTGATCAGCTATGATTAATGGAAAGAAAATTATCAGGTATGATACATAATTTTACCTTCCATATCATCATGCTGATCAATCCATAGACTGGTGGGATGTACCGAAGCAGTACTCACCCAGGGCGGGACATAGAAATCCCTGACCGCAACACTGAAGCTCCAAACCGGGCCTCCGCCCGAGCAGCCACAGTCAAGCGGTAATGCCTGGAGAAGGTATGAGCCGATGCCCAAGTTGCCGCCTTGCAAATCTCTTCCAAGGAGACGGACCCGGCCTCCGCCATCGAGGCCGCCTGAGCTCTAGTGGAGTGAGCCTTCAGCTGGATAGGCGGCACCTTCCCAGCGGCCACATAAGCTGCTGCAATGGCTTCCTTGACCCATCTTGCCACTGTAGGCTTAGCAGCCTGCAGACCCTTACGAGGACCTGCAAACAGGACAAACAGATGATCCGACTTCCGGAAATCATTGGTCACTTCCAAGTATCTGATGATGACTCGTCTCACATCTAGATATTTGAGAGCAGAGTACTCCTCTGGGTAGTCCTCCCTACGAAAGGATGGGAGACAGAGCTGCTGATTCACATGGAAGCGAGAAACAATCTTGGGCAGGAAGGAAGGCACTGTGCGAATAGACACTCCTGCCTCAGTGAACTGCAGAAAGGGCTCTCGACATGATAGCGCCTGGAGCTCGGAAACTCTTCTGGCTGAAGTGATAGCCACCAAAAAGACTGCTTTCAACGTCAGGTCTTTCAGAGATGCCCTCGACAAGGGTTCAAAAGGCGGCTTCTGCAAGGCTCTTAGCACCAGATTGAGATTCCACGCAGGTACCACTGAGTGCAGAGGAGGGCGCAGGTGATTAACGCCTTTGAGAAAGCGCACCACATCTGGCTGCGAAGCCAGGGAAGCACCCTTCAGGCGGCCCCTGAAGCAAGCCAGAGCCTCTACCTGGACTTTAAGGGAACTGAGCGACAGGCCTTTCTCCAGACCTTCTTGCAGGAATGCCAACACTGAAGAAATTGGAGCAGTGAAGGGAGAAAGTGAGCCTGCCTCACACCACGATGCAAAGGTACGCCAAACCCTGGCGTAAGCAGTAGAAGTAGAGCGCTTCCTCGCTCTCAGCATAGTGGCGATGACCTTGTCTGAGAAGCTTTTCTTCCTCAGACGCTGCCGCTCAATAGCCAGGCCGTAAGACCAAAGTGGAAGGGATCCTCCATCACCACGGGACCCTGATGCAACAGGCCCTGCTCCGCTGGCAGTCGCAGAGGTCCGTCCACTGAGAGCCTGATCAAGTCCGCATACCAGGGACGTCTGGGCCAGTCCGGACCCACCAGGATTACCCGGCCCTGATGCTTTGCCACCCGGTCTAGCACCCTGCCCAACATGGGCCAGGGCGGGAACACATAGAGAAGCTCCTGTGTAGGCCACTGTTGGAGAAGAGCATCTACTCCCAGAGATCGAGGGTCCCGTCCTCTGCTGAAAAAGCGAGGCAGTTGGCAATTGGCCGATGACGCCATCAGATCTAGGCTCGGCTGGCCCCAGCACTTCGTGATGTCCAAGAACGCCTGAGCCGATAGCTGCCACTCTCCGGGATCCAAGGTATGGCGACTGAGAAAGTCCGCCTGGACATTCATGACTCCAGCAATGTGGGCCGCCGACAGCTGTTCCAGGTTCGCTTCCGCCCACTGGCATAGATTCATGGCCTCCTTGGCTAGAGGGGCGCTCTTGGTACCTCCCTGGCGATTGACATAGGCCACAGCCGTGGCATTGTCCGACAGGACCCGTACTGGCTTCAACGCCAGTACCGGGAGAAACTCCAAAAGCGCCAACCGAATGGCTCTGAGTTCCAGGAGGTTGATAGACCACTTTGCCTCTGCAGGAGACCAGAGCCCCTGCGCTGTCCTTCCCAAGCAATAGGCTCGCCAGCCCGTCAAAGAGGCGTCCGTCGTGACGACAACCCACTCCGGGGTCAAAAGAGGCATCCCTGCGGACAACTTGTCTGTCCTCAGCCACCAGCTCAGCGCCTTGCGCACCGCTGGGTCCAAGGGAAGGCGCACAGCATAATCCTCCGACACTGGAGTCCAGCGCTGCAGCAGAGAGAGTTGTAGTGGTCTCATATGAGCCCTGGCCCAGGGCACTACATAGTAACATAGTAGATGACGGCAGAAAAAGACCTGCCGGGTCATCCAGTCTGCCCAAGATAAACTCATGTGTATACCTTACCTTGATTTGTACCTGTCTTTCTCAGGGCACAGACCGTATAAGTCTGCCCAGCAGTGTTTCCTGCCTCCCAACCACCTGTCCCGCCTTCCATCACCGGCTCTGGCACAGACCGTATAAAAGTCTGCCCTCCCCTATCCTCGCCTCCCAACAACCAACCCCTCTTCCCTCCACCTGCTCTGCCACCCAATTGTAGCTAAGCTTCTGAGGATCCATTCCTTCTGCACAGGATTCCTTTATGCACATCCCATGCATGTTTGAATTCCGTTACTGTTTTCATCGCCACCACCTCCCGCGGGAGGGCATTCCAAGCATCCACCACCCTCTCCGTGAAAAAATACTTCTTGACATCTTTTCTGAGTCTGCCCCCCTTCAATCTCATTTCATGTACTCTCGTTCTACCGCCTTCCCATCTCCGGAAAAGATTCGTTTGCGGATTAATACCTTTCAAATATTTGAACGTCTGTATCATATCACCCCTGTTCCTCCTTTCCTCCAGGGTATACATGTTCAGGTCAGCAACTACTTCCATCGTGGCCGTCATAGAGCCCAACAGCTGCACATAGTCCCAAGCCCTAAGAGGAGAGGCTACTAGGAACTGGTCCACCTGAGCCTGAAGCTTGACAATTCGATTGTCCGGCAGGAACACTCTGCCCACTTGGGTGTCGAAACAAACTCCTAGATATTCCAGGGACTGAGTCGGGCGCAGCTGGCTTTTCTCCCAGTTGATGATCCACCCCAGGGAGCTCAGAAGAGCAATCACCTGGTCTACAGCTCTGCCGCACTCTGCATAAGAGGGGGCTCGGATCAACCAGTCGTCCAGATAAGGATGGACTTGTACTCCTTCCTTTTTTAAGGAAGGCCGCGATGACCACCATTACTTTGGAGAAGGTCCGCGGAGCAGTAGCCAACCCGAACGGGAGGGCTCTGAACTGGAAGTGTCGGCCCATGACTGCAAAACGCAGAAAGCGTGATGAGGAGGCCAGATGGGAATATGCAGGTAAGCTTCCTTGATGTCCAAGGATGCCAGGAACTCCCCTGCCTTCACTGCCGCTATAACAGAGCGGAGAGTCTCCATTCAGAAGTGCCGAACTTTCAAGGCCCGATTCACCCATTTGAGGTCGAGGATAGGCCGTACAGAACCTCGTTTCTTTGGTACCACAAAGTAAATGGAGTAACGTCCCTTGCCAAGCTGATCTTCTGACACCGGAACGACCGCACCCAGGCGGATCAGATTGTCCAAAGTCTGCTGCACTGCCACAGCTTTGACCAGAGACTTGCAGGGAGCGAGTACAAACCCGTCTCTTAAGGGTCGGCAGAACTCTAGCTTGTAGCCGTCTCTTATGACTTCCAGGACCCAAGCGTCTGAAGTTACCCTGGTCCACTCGCCCAGAAACGAGGACAGGCGTCCTCCAATCTGCACTGGGCCATGGACCAGGGCCCCGTCATTGGGTACGAGACCCTGGGAGAGGACCGGAGGAAGCACCTCCGGGACGGCGGTCTCTGTGAAAGGAATGCTGCTTGGGGGAGAAGTTCCTCTTGAAGGAAGAGGGGGCAGAGGAGCCCGACTTGCCCGGGCGATACCGACGGGCTTCCTGAAACCGTCCTTTGGAGGACCCGGGGCAAGCACCACTGGCCCGAGCCCTGACCTCTGGTAACCTCTTGCCCTTAGACGTGCCGAGATCTGTCACAATTTTGTCCAGCTTGACCCCAAAAAGCAGCTTGCCTTTAAAAGGCAACTTAGCCAGGCGAGACTTAGAGGCGTGGTCCGCAGACCAATGCTTCAGCCAAAGCCACCGCCGCGCAGAGACTGTCTGAGCCATACCTTTAGCTGAGGCTCTCAAGACATCATACAGCAAGTCTGCCAAATAAGCCAAGCCCGATTCCAGGGCCGGCCAATCAGCCCTCAAGGAATGATCCGAGGGGGAAGCCCGCTGCACAATCGTCAGGCACGCCCTGGACACATAGGAGCCCCAAACTGAGGCCTGCAAGCTTAAAGCAGCCGCCTCGAAGGATGACCTTAAGGCCGCCTCCAATCTTCTGTCTTGGGCGTCCTTTAGGGCCGTGCCACCTTCCACCGGCAACGCCGTTTTCTTAGTCACCGCAGTGATTAAAGAATCCAAGGTAGGCCAAAGAAAGGCCTCCTGTTCACCTTCAGGCAGAGGATAGAGGCGGGACATAGCCCTAGCCACTTTGAGGCTCGCTTCTGGGACATCCCATTGAGCCGAAATCAAGGTGCGCATGGCTTCATGTACGTGGAAGGTTCTAGGCGGGCGCTTTGTCCCCAGCATAATGGCGGAGCCAACAGAGGCTGAGGTAGAGACGTCCTCCGGAGAGGAAATCTTCAAAATGCTCATGGCCTGCACTAACAGGTTGGGCAAATCCTCTGAGCGAAAGATCCGCGCTGCAGAGGGGTCATCCGCTCCATCCGAGCGGGAATCCGTCTCCTCCAAGGAATCCCCAAAGGACCGTTGGGAGAACTCAGATACGCTGCCCTCATCTACATCAGAGGAGACAGAGTCCTCTAGGGCCTGGAAATCCACCCGAGGGCGTTTGCTTCCGGAGGCCTCAACCCCTTTATCTGACAGGGGGGCAGGGGCAGCGTTTTGCATAAGAAAAGCCTGATGCAGCAGCAAAATGAACTCAGGGGAGAATCCCCCTGAACTGTGCACTTCTGCAGCTTGGGCCACGGCCCTAGCCGCACCCTCAACCGGCGCTCGCAAGAGCGGGGGAGAAACGTGCTGCGCATCCAAAATGGCGTCCGGCATGAAACTCCGAGAAGGAGCCGCTCGGGAAGAACGGCGGTTAGCTTTGGCCGCTTTCTTACCATCGCCCGAATCAAGGGCGACCATAGTATTAACGTCTCCCAGCTCGAGGGCGGCCCAAGAAGAAGCCGTCCGAGCAGAGTGGCCGGCCAACATGGAGTGGGCGAGCAGCGGGGGATGGGCGCTTATGGCGGGAAAAACCGCCGCACCGGAGGAGGAGCCGGGACATTGACCGGACTCCAAACTGATGCCTAATAAAGGCGATTCATGTTTTGAAATCCCCGCTAGACGCACCCAAGCGGTCCGGGGAGCGAATCCTCGCGCCCTCGCCCTCCGACGCCATAAGCCACGTGGAGACCGAACGGGGAACCCCCTGCCCGCTATAAAAAGGTAAAAATTACCTGCTTCTCGCTCCGAGCTGTAACGAACTGGTGTCCCAGTGAGCAGCTGCAATAAACGTTGAAATAAACGTTGAAATAAACGCCCTTAAGGACGTCCAAAAAATTTTTTTTTTTAAACGGAGCCAGCGGGAGGGGGGAGAAAAGGAGGTACCTGGCACCACCAGGTTTGCACTTGCTCAGGAAGATCCCTCAACCCCAGGTACTCAACAAAACCTAAAAATTAGGCTTGGAGACCTAGCCAGAGCTGCTGCTGTGTGTGACCACCACCTGCTGAGATAGAGAACATACTGAGGATTTTCCGGCAGCACATATAGGGAGGCAAAAGGATTGCTCTCTATCTCCACCTGCTGGTAGATGGACACAACCCACCAGTCTATGGATTGATCAGCATGATGATATGGAAGTAGGTATTACGGTAAAGTTGTAAACAACTCATGTTTACTGATATCTATAACTTGACACGTTTAGATACATCTTGGCATGGTGCGCATTTTGAAATGCTATAATTTACTCTGCTTCCTTAAAAAGAATTGGAGATTTACAAAATGAAGATGAAGCTGGAAACAGCAAATATCCAGGTCTATGCTTTTACCTGCAATGGGTACTCCCAGCTTATTTTCCAAAGATCTGTTTATAGAGGGCTTAAATTCATCTCCAGTTGGAACCTGAAGGCACTCTTCAGTCAAAAATTATATTTGCTAGATTCTGGACATAGTTAGTAATATTTTTTAGACCTAGAAGGACCCTAAAGTAGCTAGAACTCACTTCAATAGATAGATTTAACTATCTTTGCACAGCATGTTTTAACAAGATATTTCAAATTGATGCTTATTTTTAAAGCTTAATAAATAATACTACCACCCACTTCCCAAGCCTACCCTTGTATGGAAGGCTGACCCCTAGCAGTACTACCATCTTGAATCTGGAGCCAGAGAGAGTGGGAACGCAGGGGGATTGGACCACCAGGCCTTGCATCCAGATAAGTCCAAGAAGTGAATAGGGGTTCCAGGAGGGTCTGAGGGGTGGTGGGAGGGTTGGGTTGGGGACAGGTGGGAGAGGAGGTGCTTATGGGAGGGATACGGTGGAGGTGGGGTTCGGACTTTGTGATTGGGGGGGCGGGGTCAGGGTTCAGACTTTGCAAACAGGGGTGGAGGATCAGGAGGGAGAGCTGATTGGGTGGTGATCTGGGGGGAGAAGCTGAGAATGGATGGCACCGCTGTGGGTATCTGTAGACAGTTAAGACATAGGCATCATGTTACATAGCCAGGCTGATAGCACGAAAGGCCCACACTAATGGCCCAGGCATGTTACATGGTGCCCCTGCATTAAGGGGCATTTATATAGAGGGGTGTTTAAGTGAAGGCACCTCAATATAGTGTGGTGAGAACCTTTTCTATAATGGCATCTGGTCGCCCAGATTCCATCATAGAATACTAGCATAACCCACATTGGCGCGCCTACATTTAAGTGCAACCACTTCTGCCAGGTCTATGGAAGGCATAAATGGATGGGCCTATGTGAGGCAAGCACCGCGCGCAACTTACAAAGTTATGAGCATAAGTGGGATACACACCCATGTCCCACCTATGCTACACTCATGTGTATGCTCCTCACAGTTATGCACTATTCCTTGGATTCTATATTTGGGCTTGCAGGGCAAATGTGTGTGCAAATGACTCAGTTAACAAACCGTTAATAATGAATTAGTGACATTAACTGGCACTAATTTGGGTTTATGTGCCCCGCTGCCTACGCACTATTCTATAAGGCTGAATGCCCGAAGTGTCTCGTGTGTAAACTGAAAAGGGGCGTGGCTATGGCAAGGGACTGGGATGGTCCCAGACTGTAGGCGCAGTGTTACAGAATACCAGAGTTATACGCCCAACTTGTTCACCAGGATTTACACCAGGTTTCAGCAGACACAAGTCCAAAGGTGGACGTGGAAATCCATGCTAAGCAAAACTCTATAAAAGGGTGCTCGGCCCAGAGTGTTCTTTATAGATTATCTTGGTGCAGATTTTTCCCATCACCTGCCAGTTACTGAATCTGGCCCTATGCCAGATTCAGTGCCCACTTACAGAATAGTGCTTAGGGCACTCGTGTGTGTAAGTGGCACAATTTGCTGATGTACCTGTTCAAGACAGACACCCAGATATAGACCTGTCCTTCGCTGTCTGCCCTGCATAGTAAATAAAGGGTGGATGCACTGACCACATGTTCATTTTTACTGTTAATGTGCAGTACTCTGCTGCATTTTAGTAAAAGATCTCCTTAATTGTATTTCTATTGGTAATTTGGTTTGCTCTTTCTATTTTTCTAATACATTATCCTGAGATGCTGCCTGAACAGTGACACCCCCCTCCCCCGGAGGTTGGAGGTCCTGTAATACCTATGGTGAAGTGAAAGGCTCACATCATAAGGTATGTTTTGCCCCTGAAGCAGCCCTTGCTGGGCAAAACACATCCATGGCAGGCACATTTTTTATTTAATTAATAAAGTTTCCTGCTTCTTTTATCACCTTGTCTGCTGCAACGTCTTTATTCCTTTTGGATAATGAATGTGTACAGAACAAATATGTCAATAACTGTCTTGACCTGAAAATGACACCAATATTAAACTGACATTTTAGCATAAATTATACTATTATCTAACACCTTGTAACCAAGTAGTCACTCTGATCACAGTGCCCTAGCTCTCCCTCTCCTATGATCAAGTCCAACAGAAAAGTACAGAAAACATTCAAGCGTTCAGGCATTTGTTAGATCTCCTTTCAGCAGATAGTTTCAGGAATTGGGCTATAAGATCATTTCAGTGCTTTTGAATATCCCTTGAGGCACTCTCAGCTCTATCATTGTAAACTGGAAAGAATTTGGCATCACTAAGGTCGCTGACCTCTTTTAGATTTTAGTAATTTGTCTATAACTTGTAATGTGAACAAGTGCAAAGTGATGCATGTGGGAAAGAGGAACCCAAACTATAACTACGTTATGCAAGGTTCAGCGTTGGGAGTCACGGACTGAGAAAGGGATCTAGGTGTCATCATTGATGATACGTTGAAAACTTCTCCTCAATGTGTTGCTGCGGCTAGGAAAGCAAATAGAATGTTAGGAAAGGGATGGAAAACAAAAATAAGGATATTATTCTGTCGTTGTATCTCTCCATGGTGCGACCGCACCTCGAGTATTGTGTTCAATTCTGGTCGCCGCACCTCAAAAAAGACATAGTGGAATTGGAAAAGGTGCAGAGAAGGGCGACAAAGATGATACAGGGGATGGGATGGCTTCCCTATCAGGCTAGGCTGAAGAGGCTGGGGCTCTTCAGCTTGGAGAAAAGCGGCTGAGGGGAGATATGATAGAGGTCTATAAGATAATGAGTGGAATGGAACACGTTGATGTGGAGGGTCTGTTTACACCTTCCAAAAATACTAGGACAAGGGGGCATGCGATGAAGCTGCAGTGTGGTAAATTTAAAATGAATTGGAGGAAATATTTCTTCACTCAACGCGTAGTTATACTCTGGAATTCGCTGCCGGAAAAGGTGGTTAAGGCGGTTAACTTAGCGGACTTCAAAAAAGGGTTGGACGGCTTCCTGGAGTAAAAATCCATAGAATTGTATTGACTAGATGAGGGAATACAGTATTTCTAGGATGGGCGGGACAAATTGCTTGTTCTTTTGGCCGCTGTCGGTGACAGGGTGCTGGGCTCGATGGACCCTTGGTCTGTCCCAGCACGGTGATGCTTATGTACTTAACTTTAACTTGTTAGGCTCAGGCTTTGGATCAACAGTCAATAAGAGTGGTAGCTGTGATAAATAAAGTTTCTGGTGAACTACAAAAAAGTCTTGGAACCTTTGTTAAAGATAAGAATTATACAGCTAGAAAAAATGGAGTATATGGAAAATCAACAGAGAAAAGCTACTTTAAGATTCTTGAATTTTTCAAAGTCACCTTGGATAGCACCTGTTAATATGGTTAGGAAGTATTTTAGAGAAATGTTCAAGTTGTTACCAACAAAAGTGAGAACACATTGTCTGATGTTGCCAGACAATACAGACAAAACGGGTATTCAGGAAGTAAATCTGACAGATCTTTTGCAATCATCATCTTTGGCACTTGTAAGCCAAAGAACCACCATGGTAGTGACGTTTGCTTTGGTGCCAGATAGGGATACTGTTCTGAAATTGTATTTCCACTATATGGATCAAGAATTTTGGGGCTCGATGATTAGAATTTTTCCTGATATTTCTATGAATAACCAGCGGCATCACCAGGAATTTCTGGCCTCTGCCCTAGGGCTCTGGCTCTGGAGATGAATTCTGCCGGTTAAATGGCACTTAACTGGCTATTCGGCGATATTTAGTGGGGGATAACTGGCTATTCCCTGCTGAATATTCCCAGTTAGTGACTAGGATATAACCAGCTATATTGTGCAATAGAGCTGGCTATCCTCAAATATTTAGCACATAGCCGGCCAGTGGCGTACCAAGGGGGGGGCGGTCCGCCCCGGGTGCACGCCGCTGGGGGGTGCCGTGGCGCGCGCCTTTCAGCTGAGTTCGCTAACATCACTGTAGCTCCCTCTGCCCCGGAACAGGTTACTTCCTGTTCCAGCCGGGGCAGAGGAAGCTACAGCGAACTTAGTGAACTCAGCTGACAGGCGCGCCACGGCACCCCCCCCCCTAGCGGCGTGCACCGGGGGGTGTCATTTCGCCGGGGGGGGGGGGGGGGCGCATCAACGATCCGCCCCGGGTGTCATGCAGGCTAGGATCACCACTGTAGCCGGCTATTGTAAATGGCTACATCAGAATATCTTTGGCCAGTTTAAATTTATCCGGCTATTTCCAAATATTAACTTACCGGCCCAAAATAAACTGGATATTCAATGCCGGTCACTGGAAATAGCCTGGTACTGAAAATCCGGGCTGATCACTGACCGTGGAAGTTAGCTGGGCTCCTTCCCGCTGTCTGAATATCAGCCCCTATGTCTTTAATGATCCCAAACAATTATTAGAGTTTGTGTTGTCCAAGGAAGAGCTTAATGTTATAACATGACTTTCTCACAGTTTATATAGGGACATCGTTAGGGATGGTTGAGACTTCTTGCTGATTTTTGTGTCTGTTCTGGATTTACTAATTTTTTTTCCCTTTTACTTAAATTTTCCATATCATTAGTCCTATTATCTAGGATTGTGGATGAATGTAATTGTTTAATTTCCTTAGATATTTCTGTGATGTTTCTGTATTTCATTAGTTGCGTATATGATGTGATTGTACAATTTGAAATTTGTTAACAATAAAAGTACAAATAAAAATAAAAGAATTTGGTACTATTGAGACACTGCCTCAATCAAGCTGTCCCTCCAAAGTCACTGATCAAGGGTTAAGAAAGCTGTTGAGCAATAGTGCTGAGGCGGTCAGTATTATTATCTTGTTAGTGCCATTTAATATCCCTCTCACTGGCACCTATCTGGTTAACAACAGCTGCTAAAAAGATAAGTGCCTTTGAATAATGACTCCATTATTTTTTAGTTTTTCTTGTTTTAGTCGTGTAACCTTAGTTGCTGTATAAGGATTTTCCTTGTACTGTTACGTGATAAATTGATTAAAAAAAAGTGAAAACAAAGGAAAAATGAAAGGTGGGTTATTTTCACATCAACCCAATCATCTAATCTCCGCTCAGGATCCAAGTTTGATTTAAGGTAATCACCAGTAGCCATCTTTCACCCTAAAAATGACAAATATCATTAGATGCAACTCAACAGTAGTTTTAACCACGTGTGACTCACAGCGTTCATGCCTTGTCCATAGAATGGCACAACAGCGTGGGCAGCATCTCCCATCAGCACGCATTTCGAGTTCATGTGAAATGAAGAACACTTCACTGAGATCATGGCTTGGGGTGGCAACAGGAAATAATCTTGCTTTAATGCTTGCCTTAAAAACAAAAGATCTTGATCAACATGTTTGAATGTCATACAGATCATTTTACTTTGAATTTGAAGAAGCACACTGACAGGGGGATACCTCCTCCAAGTCAATTTTATAGAGGGTGAATTTAGAAAGCTTCCTCTGTACGTAAAGTCACCCATTTTACCTTAAGGAAAGGGTTTTTATAAAACCATATGACTGCCTATGTTTGTAAAAACTATGGGGTCCTTTTACTAAGGAGCGCTGAAAAATGGCCTGCGGTAGTGTAGACTCGTGTTTTGGGCAGTACACCTGCAAAAAAATGCCTTTTTAAATTTTTGTTGAAAATGAACATGTGGCAAAATGAAAAAAATCTCACGCAGTAACTGGGCGGCAATGGCCTATTTGCGTCAAATGCCACTTGGTGCGCACCCAATACGCGCGTCCGAAAAATATTTTTCAGATGCACGTATTGGACGCATGCCAAAAATGAAATCACCACAAGAGCCATGCGGTAGCCGGGTGGTAACTCCATTTTGGTGTGCGTTGGGCGCATGTAGGTGCTTACGCAGCTTAGTAAAAGGGCCCCTATAAGCCCTGTTTACTAATGTGTGCTAGCATTTTTAACGTGTGCTAAAAATTAGTGCGCACTAACCGTGTAAATGCCCATAGGAATGGGCATCTACATGGTTAGCACGCGCTAATGCTTAGCACACGCTAAAAATGGTAACGCACCTCTAGCGCAGCTTAGTAAACAGGGCCCTATGTGTAATGAAAATGTGCATTTACTTTTAAACAATCTGCCTGCAGGTGTTCTCAGAAGCATAGCTTGGGTGGAGAAGAGGTACCATTCCAATATATGTATTTATTTGGATTTAGAAGTACAAAAGCAGGAGATCAAAACCCTTTTCCAAACAAACAACCACTGTCTTTCAGAGTAGGGATGGGCCAATGGATTTCCACAAACTAGGAAGCCAAAAGTGGCATGCAGAAGGTCTTTATTAGGAATACAGCACACATATATAATGCTGGATAACATCCAAAGTGAATGTCCACCAGAAGAGACAACAGTAAAGTCCAAGGACCCAACATGGATCCGTGTTTCAGCACAAATGCCTGCGTCAGGGGTCAACACTTCTAGGAACCCATCATTGTGTCAGGGTTGTGAAAAATATATGGGGTTGGAACAAACTGGGCTAACTTCCTAGGTATTGCTTCTATCCTGCCCCTCCTCCCAGGGCTTCTTCTTGTTACAACCCCATGTATTTTTCAGGACCCTGACACAATCATTCTCTAGACGTGTTGACCGCTCAAACAGGCAGAAATGCATTGGTCCATCCCTGCTCTGAAGGACTTTATTTGTATTTAGTTCACACCTTTTTCAGACGCAGCGCAAGGTGCGTTATATTCAGATACTACACATAATTTCAGATGGTGTACAATCTAAGGGGTCCTTTTACTCAGTTGCAATAAAAAGTGGCCCTAGCACACCCTCGTGCAGGTTTTTCCTGTACCCTATAGCCATTTTTACCTCAGCAGTAAAATGGGCGATTTTCTATTTTTTTGTATTAATGGCCATGTGCTAATGTTGCCACCCATTTTGAAGGTGGTAAGGGCTTATGTGGCAATCCTGCGCTAACCTGCCAGTGTATGCTAATGTAAACACGCCAACTGTTTAGTGCAGGAATGCACGTTTGCCATCCACCGACACGTACCCTGCCACCCCAAATAAAAAAAGAAATATTTTTTAGTGCCCACATTAGCAAGCACTAATTTGGAAGCTATCACAGGATACCTGAGCATGTTCCGCGGTATGCCATTTTAAGCTGCAGTAAGTGTGCATAACACCTAACGTGGATAAGTAAAAGCGCTCCTAAATTTGTACTTCTCCAAGATCAAAAGGAGAAGCAATGAGATTTGAACCAGACTTCTGTGGTTATCAGCTTGCAACTCTAACCAACAGGTTACTCCTCCCCAGTGCTTTATTTTTGTAGAAAAAAAGGTGCCGGTACTCGTTATGGGTGGGGTCACCACATATGGCTCCGCCCTTATGGTAGCCACACCCCTTATACCAGCCATGGCGCATATAAACAGACATCATTGAAAATATTATACTAGTATAGGAGAAAAAAATAACATTTTTATTTATTACATTTGTACCCCGCACTTTCCCACTCATGGCAGACTCAATGCGGCAGGCAATGGAGGGTTAAGTGACTTGCCCAGAGTCACAAGGAGCTGCCTGTGCCAGGAATCAAACTCAGTTCCTCAGGACCAAAGTCCACCACCCTAACCACTAGGCCACTCCTCCATTATAAATAATTTCTGTAAGCTGTTACAGCTCCAGTATACCCAGTGCAAAATAAGACAGCAGATGTAAATTCTCAAATTGGACATATTCCAAACACTAAAATGAAAATAAAATTATTTTTTCTACCTTTGTTGTCTGGTGACTTTGTTTTTCTATCCATATTGGTCCCAGTCTCTAATTGTGCTGCTCTCTATCTGTTCCCTTAACTCCATTTCGAGGGCTTCCTTTCCATTTATTTCTTTACTTTCCTCCTTTCTTTTACATTTCTTGCCATGCATCCAAAAGTAAAAGCTGTGTCCTCATCCGTGGAATTGACTGGAGGAGGTATAACTTTTGCCTATTTTGCCTATTTTCTCCATCCATGTGCAGTTTTTCTCCTCTCTTCCCTTTCCTTCATCTCCATCCATGTGCATCTTCTTTTTTCTTTCCTCCCTTCCATCCATGTCCAGCATTTCTCCTCTCTTCCCTCCCCTGTATCCATATAAAGCAATAATTTTCTCTCCCCTCTCCTCCATCCAAGTCCAGCATTTCTCCTCTCTCCCCGCCAACCCCTCCATCCATCCATGTCTAGCAATTCTCCTCTATCTCCTGCTCTCCTCTCCATCCATTTCCAGCATTTCTCCTCTCTTCCCTGCCCTCCCATCCAGGTGCATCTCCTTCCTCTCTTCCCTCCCCTCCATCCATATCCAGCATGTCTCCTCTCTCCTCTGCCCCCCTCCCATGTCCAGCGATTCTCCTCTGTCTCCTGTCCTCCTCTGCCATTCATGTCCAGCGATTCTCCTCTCTCCCCTGCCCTCCCCTCCCATCCATGTCCAGCAATTCTCCTCTCTCCCCTGCCCTGCCCTCCCATCGATGTCCAGCAATTCTCTCTTCCCTGCCCTCCCCTCCCATCGATGTCCAGCAAATTCTCTCTTCCCTGCTCTCCCCTCCTCTCGATGTCCAGCAATTCTCTCTTCCCTGCCCTCCCCTCCCATCGATGTCCAGCAAATTCTCTCTTCCCTGCCCTCCCCTCCTCTCGATGTCCAGCAATTCTCTCTTCCCTGCCCTCCCCTCCCATCGATGTCCAGCAATTCTCCTCTCTCCCCTGCCCTCCCTTATCCCATGTCCAGCGATTCTTCTTCCCCCAGCCCATCCTCCTTCTCCCAGCCCATCCTCCTTCTCCACTGCCTTCCATCGAAGCGAAAGAAAGGCTGCCAGCATCGGACTCAGCAGCGCAAACGATGCAGCGATTGAGAGAGGCTGGCAGCATCGGAGCTTCCCTCTGCGAGTCCCGCCTACGCGGAAGCAGGAAGTTGAAACAATGTAGGCGGGACTCGCAGAGGGAAGCTCCGACGCTGCCAGGCTCTCTCAATCGCTGCCTGCACCGTTCGCGCTGCCAAGCCCAACGTAGTAGTAAGTAGGGGAGTGAGAGGAAGGGTGCAGGACTCGCTGGGGGGGGGGGGGGAGGTGCCAGTACGTCGTACCAGTGCATACCGGCACAAAAAAAGTCCTGCTCCTCCCCTTCTCTACGTGTGTATTGTAAAAAATACATGAGTACACGCATGGAGGGTAATTTCACAACAGGTCACCCAGGTGAAGATGTCAAGTTCGCACTATTTTTGTAACCTATTTTATAAAGACACATGAAGCCCCATTTTAAATAGAACATAGAAATAGGAACTGAGATGTCCAGGTCATGATGTGTCAATTTCCGCTAGTATTTTCGAAAAGGATCTGCCACCTTAGAGCCTTTTCTAAAACAGATGCAGGAGCGGACATGTGTGTACCAGCTATTTGTGGTGGGTGCATCCACTTAACAAGTGTCACCCTCTAAATATCAACAGGGCCAACATGGAACACATACATGTATGATGGTATTTCAGAACAACGTTATCAACTGGGTAATTATTTAAATTATAATCACACTGGTGCGACTCCAATGCCAGACACACACTTACATGCACCAGGAATATAGCCTTCACCCTTAACTTATATTAGGTAATGGAACATCAGCAGTGATTCTCATTTGCAATAAGATGTTCAGCTGATTGGTATAACTAATCACTTTTAACTTTATCAGTCTATACCTGACTATCTCATGTTAACACTTCTTCAAATTCTATTTTATTATATATAATTTTTTAATCATTTTATATGCTTTTAAAAATAATAATTAACTTATATACCTGGCTATAATCTACTCAGGAAGGACAAGGTAGGAAAAAAGGGTGGAGGAGTGGCATTATATGCTAAGAATAATGTTAAAGTGACAGAACTGCAGGACACATGGGGTATGGAAGAAGTATAGTGGGTTAAACTGGAAAGAAGGAAAGGAAAATGTATTTACATCAGAGTAATATACAGGTCACCTTCAGAGTCAGAAGAAATGGACAGAGACTTAATTGAAGACATTCTCAAGATAGCTAGGAAAGAGGAAGTACTACTGTTGGGTGATTTTAATATGCTGGATGTCAATTGGGGTGTCTCTGCTGTGGGGTCATCCGGAAGCCAAGGGATCTTGGATTCCCTACATGACGAATTGTTTCAGCAGTGGGTAACGGAACTGATGCGGAATGGAGCTATTCTGGACCTGGTGCTTACAAATGGAGAGAATGTTTCCGATGTAACAGTGGGAGACCATTTGGCATCTAGTGATCACCGAATGGTGCGGTTCAATATTAAGACAGGAGAGGGCTTATTCAAGATTGAAGATCCTGGATTTCAAAAGAACTAACTTCGTTGAGACGGGGGAATTTCTCAAGGAAGAGTTGGTAGGATGGGAACAGCTGAAGGAAGTAGAACAGCAGTGGACAAGACTGAATGGAGCTATTTTAAAGGCAACTAACCTTTTATGTTAATAAATTACATAAAAGAAAAAAGAAAAGAAGGCTGCTCTGGTTCTCGAACGTAGTAGCCGAAAAGGTAAGGGAAAGGAGATTAGCCTTCATAGATTATAAAACGACTCAGAAAGAAGAAGACAGACATGAATACCTAAATAAGCTAAGAGAAGCTGGAAAAGCTGTCAGGAAAGCAAAGAGGCAAATGAAAGAAAAGATAGCTAACTGTAAAACTGGGGGAGAAGACATTTTTCATATATGTAAGTGACAGGAGGAAGTGCCATAATAGCATTGTGAAGCTCAAAGCTGAGGGGAACGAATATGTGGAAGATAAGGAAAAAGCTGAACAGCTTATCAATTATTTCTGTTCTGTGTTCACAGTTGAAAGGCCGAGGGTAGGACTGCAGAAAACAAATGCAAATGGGGATGTGTGTATAGTAGACCAAGACCCGTTCTCAGAAGACTGTGTTCATGAGGAACTAGCTAAACTAAAAGTAGACAAAGCAAAGAGGCTTGTTGGGATACATCCGAGGGTGCTCAAGGAACTCGGAGAAGTTCTGGCGACTCCGCGGCTGACCTCTTCAATGCTTTCATAGAGTCCGGAGTGGTCCCGGTGGACTGGAGAAGGGCAGATGTGGTCCCCTTTGCACAAGAGTGGAACTAAGGAGGAAGTTGGGAATTACAGACCTGTCAGTCTGACCTTGGTGGTGGAAACGCTTCTGAAGTGGAGGATTGTGAGGTTTCTCAGCCTGAATGGAATGCAGGGCCCGAGACAGCATGGCTTCACTAGAGACAAGTCGTTTCAGACAAATCTGACTGATTTCTTTGACTGGGTGACCAAACAGTTGGATGTGGGAGGGGCACTAGATGTGGTGTACTTAGATTTCAGCAAAGCCTTCAACACGGTTCCACACAGGGGACTCATAAATAAGCTGAGCAGGGCCACTGAGAGGGGGGAGGGGGGACAGCAGGGACAAAATTCCCCAGGCCCGGGCCTCCAAGGGGGGCCCAGCGCTGGGGTCAGGCTGCCGGCGCTGCAGTCCCCGGTCTCACCTGCCTGCCCTCTGCTTCGTCCGCCACCGGGCTCCCTGCATTAAGATCGGCAGCGCCTCAGCTCCATTTGGAAAGGCAGATCACCTCCCTTCGGGCCCTCCCTGTGTCCCGCCCTCGCGGAAACCGGAAGTTATATCAGACGAGGGCAGGACACAGTGAGGGAAGGCCCGAAGGGAGGTGATCTGCCTTTCCAAACGGAGCTGAGGCGCTGCTGATTTTAATGCAGGGAGCCCGGTGGCAGACGGAGCTGAGGGCAGGCAGGACAGACCGGGGACAGCAGCGTCGGGCATTGGTGGAGGGGGTGAGGGCATCGGTGGAGGGCAGCAAGGGCAGTGGCGGGGGCCTGGCCTTACTCCGGGCCCGGATTTGTCTCTCGGCGGCCCTGAAGCTGAGTACCCTCAGTATGGGACCTAGAGTAACTGCGTTAAAAATTAGTTGAATGGAAGGAGACAGAGGGCACTGGTAAATGAGCTTGCTCTGAAGATAGGGATGTTATCAGTGGAGTACCGCAGGGTTCAGTCCTAGGGCCGGCTATTTTTAACATCTTTCTGAATGATATTGCAGAAAGGCTGTCTAGTAAGGTTTGTCTCTTTGAGGATGATACAAAACTCTGCAACAGGGTGGACACCCCGGAGGATGTGGATGACATGAGGAAGGACCTAGCAAAGCTTGATGAATGGTCCAATATTTGAAACTAAGATTTAATGCTAAAAAATGCAGGATCATGCACTTGGGCCACAGGAATCTGAGGGAACGGTACAATATATGGGGTGAAGTGCTTCTGTGTACAAAGAAAGAGCGGATGCATGCTTATGCTTGAGTGCATAAGGAGAAGGATGACCAGCAGGAACAAAGAAATGATAGTGCCCTTGTATATGTCTCTGGTGAGGCTCCATTTCATTAATGTGTGCAATTCTGGAGACCGCACCTATGGAAAAATACAAACAGGATGGAGTCGGTCCAGAGAACAGCTACAAAACTAATAAGCGGTCTTGGACATAAAACATATAGAGACAGGCTTATGAACCTCAACATGTGTATGCTGGAAGAGAACAGGGAGAGAGGAGATACGATAGAGATGTTTAAATATCTCAGAGGCATTAATGTAGAGGAAGTGAACCTTTTTCAAATGAAGGCAAACAGTGGAATGAGGGGGCATACGATGAAGTTAAGAGGAAATAGGCTTAGGAGGAATCTAAGAAAGAATTTGTTCACAGAAAGGGTGGTGGAAGCGTGGAATGGCTTCCTGGTGGAGGTTGTGGTGATGAGGACTGTGTCAGAATTTAAGAAAGCATGGGACAAGCACATGGGATCCCTTAGGAAAAGAAAGAGTTAGTGGTTACAGAGGATGGGCAGACTGGATGGGCCATTTGGTCTTTATCTGCCGCCATGTTTCTATCTTGTTGGGGAGAATCTACCGACATGAAATCATGTTTCGCTGGTTGCTGCTTCAAGGCTCAGTCTCCTGAAATCGAGCATACTGCTTCAATTGCATCTCCCTATGTTTAGTTGTTATTTTTAAAAGTATATTTAAAAAAGTGATTAAAAAAAATATATATATATATATAATAAAATAGAATTTGAAGAAGCGATCACATGAGATAAAGCCAAGTATGGACTGATGAAGATAAAAGTGATCGGTTATACCAACCTCCCAAAAATCTTATTGCAGATGAGAATCACTGCTGATGGTCCCTTACCTGTACGTAATATAAGTTAAGCATGAAGGTTATATTCCTGGTGTGTGTCTGGTATTTCAGAACATACATATGTTTGCACTGGGACATGCATGTGTATGTCTGCCATTTTAGAAACCTGCACATATGTTTCCCAAGCTGTCACAGAACCTGATACCATTTGCCAGTATCACTTTAGAGTGGGGGGGGGGGGGGGGGGGAGAAAAAATACTGGGGGAATAAAAGACTGACCTCCCCACAAAGAGGGAAATTCTATACATGGTGCCGAATGTTAGGTGCAGCTTAAGCGCTGAATTTTCGGCACCGCAAAGTGTTTTAACTGATGCAAGGAACCAGAGCGGGGCAGAAATTGTAGATATGCCAGAAAACACACTTATGTGACCATTTATAGAAAAGCGCCTAAGTGTTTCCATGTGCATCTGCAAAGGGAGTGCGGCCATGGAAGGGGCATGGACGGTTTAGAAGTTCCCTTAAATCCGTGCCCAATCTGAGCACTGGAATTTACCCCTGGTTTTAGTTGGTGTAAATCCTTGTGCCCAAAGTTGAGTGCAAATCCCAGTGCTACATGCTATCCTATAAAGAGTGCCAATCCTGGAACACCCATTACAGAATACTGTTCAGCACCAATTTTATTCAGCATCAAATTTTGAGCATCATTTACTGAATCCAGCCCAAAATGAGTACCTTCAAATAACCTAGATGTCCCCGAGAGCAGTTGTAAATTCCAATGTTGATCTCAGGGGACATAAACATGCAGTCCCCTTTTAAAATGGACAATGTATATGTAAACTTTAGCTCCACCCTAGTCCTGGCCAAATACCACCCCCCCCCCCAACCCTGAGTGCTATTTAACCAGCCAGGAACAGCTCCTGGCCGGTTAAATAGCCTTAAGCTGAATATTAGCCTTAAGTGCTAATATTCAGATCAAGATAGTTCGCTATCTCGACTGAATATTAGTGCTCAGCAGCTAGACCGATTACCGGCTATGTCGCACCAATATTCAGCAGCTTACTGGCTCAGTTTAGCAGTCAGATGGACCCACATAAATAGCAGATCTATCTTTGGCCATAATAACTTAGCCGGTCAGCCGATGAATATTGGCGTAACCAGATATGTTTATAGTGGCCAAAAATACCCTGGAAATTCAATGCCGGTCACCAGATACGGCCTGGCATTGAATTTATTTATTTATTTTTATTTATTTGCACATTTATACCCCACGTTTATCCCACAGTTTAGCAGGCTCAAAGTGGCTTACAATGCACTGATAGGCTATTGCCAAATCAGAGGTGACACGGTTACTATTCATTTTGAGAGAATAAAAGAAACAGGACAAAAGAAAACAAGGAAAGGAGAAGTGAGACGAAAATGGACCGTAGATATGCTGTTAGAAAGGACTTCAGGGTATATGGTGAATCCTTGGGTTAGACTGAACCTCTTACGGCTGGCAAAGATGGAAATCGACCAAGATGACAGAAATGGAGCTGAAAGCCTCTCCACAAACTGTCCTCTTCTGCTCCCATGGTAACTGGCACAGTGACCCACTCACTCTCGGACATCTTCAACGAGAAACAGCAGGATGAGAAGGTGGAAAGCCAATACACAGTCTATGCAGGCCGTTTTCTCAGCTGGATCGACAAGACAGCACTATCCAAAAGGACCCAACGGTGCCACCGCCGCAACGTCCAACGGCCAGCAACCGACCGAGCGGCAGGCCGACGTCAAGAGGAAACCCGCCGCGCTGAAGAAGCCCTTATCAGAAACAGACAGATGCCCGCAGACAGTGGGACAAACGAGCCCCCTGTAACTCGCAGGACCCCACTGGGTGATACAGGATCGGGCCGCTGCACCCGCCCACGGCCGTCACCACATCCCCGATGCGATCGCACCAAACCACGGCCAAGCTCAAGCGGCGAGAAGGGAAACAAACGACCGTAGACAGGGGAACCGGTGACAAGCAAAGCTCCGCAGTCACCTACTACGGCACAACCAAAAGATCGGACCAGGGCTCAGCCAGACAATGGGCCGTAGCGGTGATGGCATCAGGAGCCAACGGCTCCTGAGTCCACTAACTGGCAGCCATTTTAGAATTATATCCAGGTTCGCTGCTGACCACGAGAGTTAGCTGGGCTGCCTCCTGCGGTCTGAATATTAGCCCCAACCAGACCATGCCCCCTTGCCATATGCATATATTCACCATTCGGACATGTATATCTTGGCTTTCTAAAATTAAAATTTAGTCTTGTATACAACATAGATATCTACATGCTTATTTATACTCATTCAAAACACACATAGGACTTCTAATAAAAACCACCACAGGTGTATATGTATCCTTATAAAACTGCCCCAAAAAGCTGCAGAAATTGTAGGCCTTGGACATTTACACCTACTTAGAAGAAGCAGTAAATGTTTGCATGTTAAATATATGGCAACAGGCCCACTTCATGATGTATGCATATAAACGGCAGGAAGGGATGAATTTTAGTCTTATTTTTTTTCTCACACTCATTAATAGTGCTGTTTATCTCCTGTTGTCAAATTCTCAGAAATTCCTTAGGCACTTGGTTGCTACTACAAATTATTTTTGACCCCTATAATAGCTATTTGTATACAGAGAGCATAATGTATATCTTAACTCTGATCACAGTCCCATATGTTAGGCATCATTAACATGGAAATCAAACTTTGGGACTGGGCATTACACAAGGATGTGGAACAACTCTGTTCAAATTTATTTCACAAACCTAAGCCATAAAGGAAATAAGACCTACTCTCCAATCAAAGGAATGGAATCTGGGAAGTGTGTTTTGAAGAAATCCAGTACTTCATCACCCGTACTGAGCTTCTCGAAGTCCTCAAAGGGCATGAAGAGAGTACAGGTAAAAGATCTGTCCTGCAGGATTACAAAGAGAACATTTTGAAGACTGGGAAGTGAAGATATACACATTTGTTGCAGTTGATCAGACAATTTACAAAGAAAATCTGACCCATATACTCTACATAAAGAGGTGTCACCAGAGTAGAACAAGCTTTTGAAACAGAATTAATATATGGGTCAATATTCAGTGGGAGTTATCAGGGTAGGAGCCACTCCTACATGGAAAAGTTCCAACTTTGGACAAGGTCAGGATAGTAAAAAACCTTCCTGAGGGGGCCCTTTTACTAAACTGTGGTAAAAAGTGGTATTAACACACCCTTACGAGGGTCTTTCTTGAGTGCTAAGGCCATTTTTACCACAGGGGTAAAATGGCCAAATTTCAGATTTTTCCATTAATGACCATGAGCTAATTTTCCCATTAGCCACCTATTTTGTAGCCGGTAAGGACTTACATGCTAAATCTGCACTAATTGGTTAGCGCACGGCAATGCCGACACACTAACCAATTTGCACAGACGCACCCCACTCTCCACCCCTAGACACGCTCCCTTCTGCAAAAAATATTGCACAATGTAAAACTTACCACAATATGCCTCAACACACCCCACGATATACCATTTTAAGCTACAGTAAAAATACATTAGTGCTTACCACAGCTGTGCAAAAGGGCCCCTTTATCATGGGTAGTTATCCAGGTACTGGTGTGAATATCACCAATACCCAGATGAGTGCCAGCAGTCAGGTTATACCCAGGTAAACAATGCCAGCTGGTATCTGGATATCAGTGCTTAATATTTGGGAATAAACAAACTGCAGAAGCCAGCATTTAAATCAAATGCCAACTGCCATGCAGGGCTATGGAGTCGAAGTTGAAAGTAAATGTGGGAGGGGGGTTCTCAAAGCCAAATTTAGGCTCTTAGGTAGAAAGCGGAAATCCAGTTCCTCCAGGGTAGCATTTTCGCAAATGCTCCCCATTATATGCGCAGAATCCATGAGGCAGTCAGAGCACCGCAGTTTCAATGCGTGGTTGAGATGATGTTGCACGGATGAGGGGTTTAAAATTGTTAGGAATTAGAAAATGTTCTGTGGAAGGGGGAGCCTGTTCCAAAAGGATGGATTCCAGCTTAACTGAATTGCTAAGTTTTAAAATGGAAATACAATAGCTTTTAAACTAAAATGGGGGAGGGGGAGCCAACATTCACCCAGGAGCACATGGTTCGGTGAGTATCATTGAAGCATACTATTGAAACAGGACATTTAGGGAATCCCAAAAAAGAGGTTTCAATAATGGTGAAAGTAGAGGAGTGTGGTAGCCGTGTTAGTCCACTCTTAAGGTTATCAATAGAAATCAAACAAAATAAAACATGGAAAAGAAAATAAGATGATACCTTTTTTATTGGACATAACTTAATACATTTCTTGATTAGCTTTCGAAGGTTGCCCTTCTTCGTCAGATCAGAAATAAGCAAATATGCTAGCTGACAGTGTATATAAGTGAAAACACTCAAGCATTACTATGTGGTATATATCATTCAGTGTAAAAAATGTAACGAAGGATGCTATATTGGAGAAACAGGCCAGATGCTTAAGACAAGATTCAATTTACATAGACATCACATGAACAATACTGGTGCCAGTAGGGCTCCCACTCCTGTTGGTCAGCATTTTACAGGACCAGGACATTGTACCAGTGACTTCACAGTGAGAATCCTGAAAGGTAACTTTAAAACCATACAAGAATGTAAGACCTTTGAAGTCAGAATGATTGAATATTTTAACACCCAACAGAAAGGACTTAACAAGGATCTGGGGTTCCTAGCCCATTATAAACCAAAAAGCTGTATTTCTCTCCACCCCTCACCTATCCACACCCATTCTGTTAGAATATCAATGATATGCTTTGATGTCCCCATGCATACCTCCTACCCACCCCCATCCTCCCACCCTGTCAGACTGTCATAGTAATGCTTGAATGTTTTCACTTATATACACTGTCAGCTAGCACATTTGCTTATTTCCGATCTGACAAAGAAGGGCAACCTTCGAAAGCTAATCAAGAAATGTATTAAGTTATGTCCAATAAAAAAGGTATCATCTTATTTTCTTTTCCATGTTTTATTTTGTTTGATTTCTATTGATAAAAATAATGGTGAAAAAAAGTCAGGACTGTTTAATGAGAGAACAGAGTAAAGGATGCAAATTATCCTTGTCAACTTCAAAGCAGCTTGTAGATGCTAGGAAATAACCCAGTTTGTGAAGTGCCTATATACAAATGCTAGAAGCCAAAAAAATAAGATGGGAGAGTTGGAGTATATAGTACTAAATGAAAAGGTAGATACAATAGGCATCTCAGAGACCTGGTGGAAGGAGGACAATCAATGGGACTCTATTGGGCTCATTTTCTAAAGAGAAGGACGCCCATCTTTCGACATAAATCGGAAGATGGACATCTTTCTCTCATGGTCATCCAAATCGGTATAATCAAAAGCTGATCAAAATCACAGGGACGGCCAAAGTTCAAGGGGGCGTGTTTGAGGCGTAGCAAAGGCGGAACTTGGGCGTGCCTAGCACTTAGACATCCTTGACCCAAAATCGAAAGAAACAAGGACGTCCCTGACGAACACTTGGACGACTTTACCTGGTTGTGTTTTTCTTATGACCAAGGCACAAAAAGATGCCTGAAATGACCAGATGACCACCGGAGAGAATTGGGGATGACCTCCCATTACTCCCCCAGTGGTCACTAACCCCCCTCCCACCCTCAAAAAATATCTTTCAAAATATTGATTACCAGCCTCAGATGTCATACTCAGGTCCATCACAGCAGTATGCAGGTACCTAGAGAAGTTTAAGTGGGTGCAGTGTACTTCAGGCAGGCGGACCCAGGCCCATACCCCTCCTACCTGTTACGTTTGTGGAGGAAACAGCAAGCCCTCCAAAACCCATCACAAACTCACTGTACCCACATCTAGGTGCCCGCTTCATCCATAAGGGCTATGGTAGTGGTGTACAGTTGTGGGTAGTGGGTTTCGGGGGGGCTTAGCACACAAGGTAAGGGAGCTATGTAACTGGGAACAATTTATGAAGTCCACTGCAGTGCCCCCTAGGGTGCCCGGTTGGTGTCCTGGCATGACAGGGGGACCAGTGCACTACAAATGCTGGCTCCGCCCATGACCAAATGGCTTGCATTTGGTCGTTTCTGAGATGGACATCCTTGGTTTCAAAAATGGCTGAAAATCAGAAATGTCCATGTCTAGGAACGACCATCTCTAAGGACGACCACATTTCAGGATTTGGACGTCCCTGACCATATTATCGAAACAAAAGATGGACGTCCATCTTGTTTCGAAAATACAGGTTTCCATGCCCCTGGATCGGGACATTTCGCGAGGATGTCCAAATCGAAATGTGGACATCCCTTTCAAAAATGCCCCTCCACGTTATCAGGGTAAAAATTATATCGCAATGATACAGTGGATCAAATTGGGGGGGGGGGGGGGGGGGGGGGGAGGGGTTGTGCTATATGTTAAAGAGGGAATTGAGCCAAACAAAATAAATATTCTACATGAAACAGATAGCAGCGTGGAATCCTTGTAGATAGAAATTCCATGTGTGAAGGGAAAGAATATCCTGGTAGGTCTGTATTACTGTTCGCCAGGACAGAATGGACAGATGAACAAATGTTTACAGAAATTAGAAAAGCTGGCAAACTGAGCAGCATTATAATAATGGGTGATTTCAATTATCCCAATATTGACTGAATATATGCTACATCAGGGAGCGCTAGGAAGGTAAACTTCTTAGAAATAATAAATGATTGCTTCCTGGAGCAACTGGTCCAAGAACCGAAAGGGAACTACATTAGATCTTGTCCTTAATGGAATGCAGACAGAAACAAAAAAAAGGCAAAGATCTGCCACAGAAATAGCAAACCAAAAGAAAAAAAGCAGATCAAAAAAGACAAAAAAATGGAACAGGAAGGTAACAGAAGAAGTGGTTTATTACAAGGTTACCCGACGTGGCCACGTTTCGCCCTCACACTGCGTCAGGGGTACAAAAACTACGAAATAAAAATACATAATGAATAAAACATAAACATCACGTGGAGGGGCATAATCGAATGGGGGCGCCCAAGTTTTCCTGAGGACGTCCTCACAGGACATTTCGGCGAAGGGGCGGGGAAACCCATATTATCGAAACAAGATGGGCGTCCATCTTTCGTTTCGATAATACGGTCGGGGACGCCCAAATCTCAACATTTAGGTCGACCTTAGAGATGGTTGTCCCTGGTTTTCAGCGATAAGGAGACCGAGGACCCATCTCAGAAACGACCAAATGCAAGCCCTTTGGTCGTGGGAGGAGCCAGCATTCGTAGTGCACTGGTCCTCCTGACATGCCAGGACACCAACCAGGCACCCTAGGGGGCACTGCAGTGGACTTCACAAATTGCTCCCAGGTGTATAGCTACTACTACTACTACTTGACATTTCTAAAGCGCTACTAGGGTTACGCAGCGCTGTACAATTTAATATAGAAGGACAGTCCCTGCTCAAGGAGCTTACAATCTAAAGGACAAATGTACAGTCAGTTAAATAGGGGCAGTCAAATTGGGGCAGTCTAGATTTCCTGAAAGGTATAAAGGTTAGGTGCCGAAAGCAACATTGAAGAGGTGGGCTTTGAGCAAAGATTTGAAGATGGGTAGCGAGAGGGCTTGGCGTAAGGGCTCAGGAAGTTTATTCCAAGCATAGGGTGAGGCGAGGCAGAATGAGTGGAGCCTGGAGTTGGCGGTGGTGGAGAAGGGTACTGAGAGGAGGGATTTGTCCTGTGAGCGGAGGTTACGGGCGGGAACGTAAGGGGAAATGAGGGTAGAGAGGTAACGAGGGGCTGCAGACTGAGTGAGCTCCCTTACCTTGGTTGCTGAGCCTCACAAAAACCCACTTCCTACAACTGTATACCACTACCATAGCCCTAAGGGGTGAAGGGGGGCACCTACATGTGGGTACAGTGGGTTTCTGGTGGGTTTTGGAGGGCTCACATTTTCCACCACAAATGTAACAGGTAGGAGGGATGGGCCTGAGTCTGCCTGCCTGAAGTGCATTGCACCCACTAAAACTGCTCCAGGGACCTGCATACTGCTGTCAGGGAGCTGGGTATGACATTTGAGGTTGGCAAAAAATATTTTAAAAGTTTTTTTAGGGTGGGAGTGGGTTAGTGACCACTGGGGGAGTAAGGGGAGGTCATCCCTGATTCCCTCTGGTGGTCATCTGGTCAGTTCGGGCACCCTTTTGAGGCTTGGTCGCAAGAAAAAAGGGACCAAGTAAAGTCGGCCAAGTGCTCATCAGGGACGCCCTTCTTTTTTCCATTACCGGCCGAGGACGCCCATATGTTAATCACGCCCCAGTCCCACCTTCGCTGTACTTCCAACATGCCCCCGGGAACTTTGGTCGTCCCCGCGACGGAAAGCAGTTGGGGATGCCCAAAATCGGCTTTCGATTATGCCGATTTGGGCGACCCTGGGAGAAGGACGCCCATCTTCCGATTTGTGTTGAAAGATGGGCACCCTTCTCTTTCAAAAATAAGCCTGATAGTATATTTTAAAATAAAATATATCTAAAAACACAATCAAATCCTGTAAGATAAAAACAGATCAAATCTAAAAACATAATACAATAAAATATAATATCAAATCAATATCAGTTAAAAACATTCAGATTAAATATGCATGCAATAAAAAAATAATTTTAATAGAAGACATAAGATATCAACAAAAAATAATATCAACACAAAATATATATCAACAGAACTGCATAAGACAGATAGGTGGAGATGTACAACACTAAAATAACTGAATAACCATACATACTAGATATCACCTACCTAATAGGGGTAAAAAGCAAAATGAACCCCTAAAAGTAGTCATACAACCACCTAAAAAATACAAAATAAAATAAATAAAATCTCACAATCCTTGATCTCAATAGCTGTCTCTTATGCACATTCAATGATCTAAAAACATTGAAATTAATATTCACTTTATATTTAGTAATTTTTTTTTTTGTTAAAGGTTAGAATCAGTGAAAAATACCTATTAGATAGGTTTCCATGTTCTAATGATAGACAGCAACTCAAATCAATAGAAATTAACTTTAGCATGAACACTACCTAAAAACATCATACTGTTCTGTGACAATCACATTTAGCCTGATGATATCATTAAACAGAACTACACAGTGACCATGAAAAAAAAACTGATTCAGAAGCACTAATCACAACTCACAGGCAATCCAGCACTCATTACTGCTGTTTGAATGGGTGGATATACAAACATCGATTGAAATTGTTACTGCTGCAACGTACCAAACATGCTTACTGTTCTGTAACAAACACATTTACCCTAATGATTGTGTCATTAGAAAAAACTTTGCGGTGGATGTAGCAATACTGATTCAGAAGCACTCAGCAAAACTCACAGGCAATCCAGAGCTCTATGCATTATACATTAGGCTGATCAGATTACACAAATTTCAATCAAACAGACGTGGATCATAGAGCAACTGGCTTAGAAAAAGTAACTGACTTAGAAATTGCACTGATAAAACATATATTTAAAGCAAGCCAAGCTGTTTAAACAGTACACACCACAGTCTAAATTCCATATGGAGTATCTTATATTCTACCTTACATATGTGCTTCTAAAGTCTGAAGCAAAAGGGCACTCAGGGAGGACAAATCCATAGCGGAGAGATTGAATAAATTCTTTTCTTTAGTCTGTACGGAAGAAGATGTAAGAGATCTACCTGTACCGGAAATGGCTTTCAAGGGTGACAATGCAGAGGAATGGAAAAAAATCTTGGTGAACCTGAAAGACATTCTGAGCCAAATTAACAGGTTAAAGAGTGATAAATCACCTGGACCAGATGGCATACACTCCAGGTTACTGAAAGAACTCAAACATGAATTTTTGATCTTTTGTTAGTCATCTGTAACTTTTTCGTTAAAATCCTCTGTAGAACCTGAAGATTGGAAGTTGGCCAATGTAACACCGATTTTTAAAAAGGGATCCAGGGATGATCCAGAAAATTACAGACCGGTAAGCCTGACTTGAGTGCCAGGGAAAATAGTGGGAACTATTGTAAAGAATAAAATTACAGAACACACAGACAAGCATGGTTTAAAGGGACAGAGTCAGCATGGGCCCAGCCAAGGGAGGTCTTGTGTCACTAATTTGCTTCATTTCTTTGAAGAAGTAAATAAACGTGGATAAAAGTGAGCTGGTTGATGTAGAGTATCTGGATTTTCAGAAAGCTTTTGACAAAGTTCCTCATGAGAGACTCCTGAGAAAATTAAAAAAATCATGGGATAGGAGGCAATGTCGTTCTGTGGTTTACGAATTGGTTATTGGACAGAAAACAGAGGGTGGAGTTAAATGGCCATTTTTCTCAATTAAGGAGGGTGAATAGTGGAGTGCCTCAGGGATCTGTACTAAGACTGGTGCTATTTAACATATTTATAAATGATCTGGAAAAAGGAACAACAAGTGAGGTGATTAAATTTGCAGATGACATAAAACTATTCAAAGTTGTCAAAACACATGTGGATTATGAAAAATTGCAGGAAGACCTTAGGAAACTGGAAGAATGGGCATCCATATGGTAGATGAAATTTAATGTGGACAAATGCAAAATGATGCACGTTGGGAAGAATAATCCTTATCATAGTTACCTGACGCTAGGGTCCATCTTAGAGAAGTCAGCACTCAAGAAGAAGATTTAGGTGTCGTAGACAATATGCTGAAATCTATCCAGTGTGCAGCAACGGACAAAAAAAGCAAACAGGATGCTAAGAATTATTAGGAAAGGGATGCAAAATAAGACCAAGAATATTATAATGCCTCTGTATAGCTCCATGGTGTGATCTCACTTTGAGTATTGCGTTCAATTCTGGTCGCTGTATCTCAAAAAAGATATAGTGGAATTATAAAAGGTTCAAAGACGAGCAACCAAAATGCAAAAGGGGATGGAACTCCTCCCATATGAAGAAAGACTAAAGAGATTAGGGCTCTTCAGCTTGGAAAAGAAATCACTGAGGGGGCATATTATCGAGGTCTATAAAATCCTGAGTGGTATAAAAGTGAATCAACTTTTCACTCTTTCAAAAAGTACAAAGACCAGGGGACACTCAATGAAAGTACATGGAAATACTTTTAAAACAAATAGGAGGACATATTTTTTCACTCAAAGAATAGTTAAGCTCTGGAACTTGCTGCTGGAGGATGTGGTAACAACGGTAAGCATATCTGGGTTTAAAAAAGGTTTGGATAAGTTTCTGGAGGGAAAGTCCATAATCTGTTACTGAGATGGACATGGAGGAAGTCACTGCTTGCCCCAGGATTGGTAGCATGGAATGCTGCTACCAACTGGGTTTCTGCCAGGTACTTGTGACCTGGATTGGCCACTGTTGGAAGCAGGATACTGGACTAGATGGACCATTGGTCTAACCCAGTATGGCTATTCTTATATTCTTATGTTTGGTGTACCGACTCCATAGTCCTGCTGCCCAGCTGAATATTGAGGGATAGAATCTTTTTGTTCTTTTCATAGTGTCTGATTTCCTAAGGAGACTGTGGTAATGTGACTCTGCGGACACGCCTGGGCTCTCAATAAACACAGCCACATAGGGATTAAAGGTGAAATGAAAATGGCACCCGACATAATAGCCCTGACAAAAAAGATCCAATAAAGCAGCCCTTGACAATTCAGTCTCTAACAAAATAGCCCCTCCCACAAAATAACCCTTGACAAAATAGCCCCCTAGAAAAAAATAACACATCACAAAAAAGGATGATAAACTACAAGTGAAATCTTCAGTGATGAAGGCTCCTACCAGTATTGCATTGTATAAAGCACATATAAATAAACAAAATTCTATAGCTACTGGCATTCATGATCTGTTCTGCTGTTTAAGGAAACTATTTTTTTGTTACATTTGTACCCCGTGCTTTCCCACTCATGGCAGGCTGAATGTGGCTTATATGGGGGCAATGGAGGGTTAAGTGACTTGCCCAGAGTCACAAGGAGGCTGCCTGTGCTGGGAATTGAACTCAGCTCCCTCAGGACCAAAGTCCACCACCCTAACCACTAGGCCACTCCTCCACACCCAAAATATCACCATATTCTTCCAACAACATGCTAATTAAAAAAAAACAACAACACTATCATCATCATTTTCATAGTCTTACCAACCTTATCCTGTTTGGCAAAGTAATAGGAAAAAAAATGCAGTGCCATATTCTGGGCAGCCTGATCAGGCCCTTTTGTTGGGGGGCTAATTTGTCAAGGGCTATATTGTGGGAAGGCCATATTGACAGTGGCTGTTATGTCAGGGGCTATTATGTCAGGAGCTTTTTTTGTTTAGAGCTTTTTTGTCGGGGCTATTTTGACTGGGTACCAACCAAAATACTTACTTACATGCAGACAATTATGTAACCTGTTCTCTTCACAGGTTAGAGATAAATAAACATACAAAGTCACTTCTTACAGTCATGGGCTCTCTCTCCCATGGCCTGCTCCTCTAGGCTCACAGCACATATTTGGTCACCTCTCCACCAGGCAACCCAACCACCTTGTGTCTTCCTGGAATTCCCACCATTATTATTTCAATATTCCACACTGGGCCCTGCTTGGCCCTGACTTCCCAAGTCACACTGTCAACCAAGTTGTAAGGTAAACTTATCCTACCTCAATCTTCTTCTGCTCTGTCACTTATAGGGTAGCACTCTCTGCTAAGGCCACTCTTTTTCCCCAGGCCCTTTTCAGGTACTGCAGCCCTGCTCTCCACACCCATGGAGTCCTGTGCACTCAGGGCCTCCATGATCTATTCAGCCTCAGGGCATTTAACTGCAGCTCGGTCTGAGCCCTGCCCCTCTGACTCATAAGTACATACTAACACATCTTTTCAGCTCTGATTTGCACTATTTGCAAGCGAAATGAGCATTTTTATATTATGATTTTAGAACTGTGGTGATATTTTGGGTGTTCTGGTTTACTTACTTTCAGAGTCTGTCATACCACAACAAGTTGGAAACAAATGGACTTCTTCAAAAGGAAAAGATGCAAAGCCCTATTTTACATAGAACATAAAGAGCAGGTTGAGACGTACTCAATGCTGATTGTATTTTAGAAAAGGATCTGCCAGCACAAAGTCTTTTCTAAAATACCTGCAGAAGCGTATGTGTTTTTGTTGGCATTTGCAGCAGGAACAGCCATTTTACAAATATACATGTTGAAAAAATAAGTCTGAGTTCCCATACATAGGACAGAATAAAAAACTGCATCAAGCCCAAGGGAGGGGGACACAGAAGAGAAGCAACAGGAAGCTCCCCTGAATTCTGAACTGGAATTCAGAGGAGAGGAGCCTATGGATCGGAAGAGATGGATCTGAGTTAAATTAAAGTAACTACTTAAGGACTGTGTAATGCAAATGCTCTGGGGGTACCTCTGTGAGGCAGTTTACCTAAAAACATAGCATTTGCTGTATTGTTTTAAAGTATAGTTTGTTGTACCTGACTCAGAATGGTAGATGATGCAAGTTAGAAATGTGTTAAAAGAAAGAAGGAATGAAATCTTTTCTATGTACCCAGTGGCGTAGGAAGGGGGGGGGGGCGGTCCGCCCCGGGTGCACGCACTGGGGGGGGGGGGGGGGGGGGGTGTCGGCTCGCAGGTTCCCTGCTCTTTCTGCCCCAGAACAGGTTACTTCCTGTTCCGGGGCAGAGAAAGCAGGGAAGCAGCAGAGCTGACGCAGCTCCCAGTGACGTGCACTGGGGGAGGATCGGCCCTCCCGCCTGCCCCCCGCTGAAAGGTAGGGTGCGTTTCGGGGGGGGGTGCGCTCCTGAGGGGGGGGCACCGTGCCCTGCACCCAGGGGGGGGGGGTGCGCAGCGGCGACCCGCCCCGGGTGTCAGGCACCCTCGCTACGGCACTGTATGTACCAAGAAAAAAGAAGAGAGGAATATAATACATGCAGAATCAGCGAAGCAGTGGTAACTATATCAGTCTTCATTGTGATTCTAATAAAGAAGTAGAAAATGTGATAATCCTTACCAGGTTAGGTAAAGCAATCATCATGAAAGTATTCCTGGGCCAAATGTGGAGGTAATTGGGTTCCATGGCAAACTGGAAAAAATCAAAGTGGAAATATTTTTATATAGTTTAATTCATTGCTTATAGCACACTTCTAGCCAAAAAAAAAAGTTGATTTGAAGCAGATTACACAATCAACTCATACAAGTTTCAAAATATTAAAAACTGCCTTACTAACATTTCAAAATAACAATCCTGCCTTTAGAGCTCATGTCTATCACCTCAGAAATATCTATAACAAATCTGTAGAAATAGCAAAATGTTCAATTTCTTCCAAAAGAAAATGGTGGACTTTGATCTTTACCATTCCCTACCCATAAAGTCTTTGTTTTCTCTGGATCAACGAACTGTCTGCCATACAATCAGATATCACTCCATATGCTGCACGTTTGTCATATGCCTTATTTATTTATTTTATTTATTTATTTTGCACATTTATACCCCACTTTTTCCCACAGTTTTGCAGGCACAAAGTGGCTTACAATGTACTGATGAGGCTAACGCCAGACCAGTTGTTATATAATTACAATCAAATTAGATAGGATAGAAGGAACAGGGTAAAAAAAGAAAAAGGGAAAGGTTAAAGAGTCTAAAATGGTCCATTTCAACATTATCGGTAAATAAGTAAGGAATCAAACCCAACATTTCCAGTAACACACTTAAAGATTGCAAATATGCATTGATCAGCATAGGGCATAATGAAAATCCTGAACAACTACCATTTGTAAGAAAATCCACAAACTAACTGAAGACTACCCCCGATACTCTTATGCATGAAAATTTTACTAGTAAAACTCCATGATCTACAAGCCACAGACTTATCAACTTGAACCAACAATGCTGCAGTTCCCTTATATCAAAGCTGCTATTATTGATTCCATATTGTAATTTGGCCTAAAACGTGATTGTGTTATAGCCAAAAAAATCAAAAGTATCCATAAAAGGTTATAAATGTCTAGCAACTATAGCTTCTAAAATTTTCCATAAAAATGATGCATTTACAATAAGCCTATAATTTGCACAGTTTGATATGTCTCCTTAAGCAAAGGTTTACACTCTCTAAGGCTTACTGGGGTGTTACAGTTTTAGAGGCTATCATTTAAAGGGACTATTTTAAGTTACCATAATAACAGTATAAAGCACAGCTAACAGTAAAAGGAAACCTCAGCTCTCCAGGGGATACAATATCCTCTCGCACCAAGGATGTGTCTCCAGGGGCTTCTACATAGGAGGGAAGGGTTAAGGCAGCCGTTGTAGATAGAGGTTCTATCATTACACATGTAGATAGCTGGGTGGCTGATGAATGTGAGGATCGCTTGGTCACCTGCCTGCCTGGTGCGAGGGTGGCGGACCTCATGCAGCACCTAGACAAGATTTTAGACAATGCAGGAGAGAAGCCTGCTGTCTTGGTACATGTGGGTACGAATGACATAGGAAAATCTGGCAGCCAAATTTAGGCTCTTAGGTAGAACGCTGAAATGCAGACCCTCCAGGGTAGCATTTTCAGAAAATTTCCCCATTCCACACACAGGGCCCAAGATACAGGCAGAGCTCCGGAGTATAGAATGACACGGGGACGGGGACCCGCAGTAACTACGGGGAAGGGGACAGAGCCCATGGGGACGGGGCGTGGACAGATCCCGCAGGGACTGGGCAGGGATGGGGACAGAGCCCTTGAGGATGGGGACAGAGCCCTTGAGGATGGGGACAAACTTTGTCCCCATGTCACTTTCTACTTTGAAGCCTGTTAATCAACTGGACTGTTATTTATATTTGATTGATGCAGATGACAATATTTTTTCTATTTGTAAATTAAACACAACAGTTACACAGCGTATTGTTCCTTTTTATACTTTAATAAAAATATTTAAATATAAAATCATAAGTGTTCGAGGCTTCTGCAGATGAGACCACAGGGACGGGGATGGGGACAGAACCTGCAGGGATGGGGCAGGGACGGAGATGGGGCCTGCGGAGACGGGACGGGCATGGAGATGGGGCCTGCGGTGACAGGGTGGGGACAGAGACAGAACCCACAGGGACAGGGCGGGGACAGGGACAAATTTTATCTCCGTGTCATTCTCTACTCCGGAGTCTCAATGTGTGGATGAGATGATGGTGCAGGGAGGAGGGCTTTAGATTTGTTAGGAACTGGACAACATTCTGGGGAGGAGAAGCCTATTCCGTAAAGATGGGCTCCACTTTAACCAGGGTGGAACCAGACTGTTGGCATCAACATTTAAAAAGCAGATAGAGCCTCTTTTAAAAACTGAGAAAAGGCTGACAGTCACTCAAAACTGCATGATTTAGAACAAGGTATCTTTAAAAGATATCACCAAAGCAAGGAAGATAGGGCATCTCGATAGCGAGGCTGTAATAAAGACCATAGTAGACCAGGAAGTGTATTTTCAAGCACTTAGATTTACAAAGTTGCATAGAGGGGGGCATTTTCGAAAGAAATGTCTAAATTGGGGTTTGGCTCTCTTTGTAAAACGTCCAAATCCAGAGGCGGGGAAAAGCTCATTTTTGAAAAAAGATGGACGTCCATCTTTCATTTCAAAAATAGCAAGAACGTCCTTAGATTTGGACGTCTTTGAGTTTCGGCGATTTTCGAAACCAAAGACATCCATGTCAAAAACGTCCAAATGCAAGCCATTTGGACATGGAAAGAGCCAGCATTTCAAGTGCATTGGTCCTCCTGACATGCTAGGACAGCAATTGGGCACCCTAGGGGGCACTGCAGTGGACTTCATAAAATGCTCTAAGGTACACAGCTCCCTTACCTTGTGTGCTGAGCCCTCCCCCCACCCCATAACCCACTACCCACAACTGTACACCATTACCATAGCCCTTATAGGTGAAGGGGGGCACCTATATGCGGGTACAGAGTGTTTCTGGTGGGTTTTGGAGGGCTCACTGTTTCCTCCACAAATGTAACAGGTAGGGGGGGTATGGGCCTGGGTCCGCCTGTCTGAAGTACACTGCACCCACTAAAACTGCTCCAGGGACCTGCATGCGCTGTCATGGACCTGAGTATGACATCTGAGGCTGGCACGTAGTATTTTTAAAGATGTTTTTGAGGGTTGGAGGGGGCTAGTGACCACTGGGGGAGTAACAGGAGGTCATCCCCGATTCTCTCCAGTGGTCATCTGGTCATTTCGGGCACCTTTTTGTGCCTTATTCGTAACACGGACGTCTCTGCTTTTTTCCATTATGGCTCAAAGATGTCCAAGTCTAAGGAACGCCCAAGTCCCGCCTTCACCACACCTCCAATATGCCCCCTTGAGATTTGGATGTCCTTGAGATGGACTCTCGCTTGAGACATACAAAATCGGGTTTAGATTATACTGATTTGGACGTGTGTGAGAGATGGACGTCCAAGTACCAATTTATATTGGAAGATGGACATTCATCTCTTTTGAAAATGAGCCTGACAGTAACCCACAGAACTTTGTAATTCTAAGTGCTTTGAAAATGAGACCCAAACAGGCTCATTTTCGAAAGAGAAGGACACCCATCTTTCAACACAAATCGGAAGATGGGCATCCTTCTCACAGGGTTGCCCAAATCGGTATAATCGAAAGCCGATTTTGGCCATCCCCAACTGCTTTCCGTCGCGGGGAAGACCAAAGTTCACGGGGGCATGTCTGAGGCATAGCGAAGGTGGGACTTGGGCGTGCCTAACACATGGGCGTCCTCGACCCATAATGGAAAAAAAAGGGTGTCCCTGACGAGCACTTGGAAGACTTTACCTGGTCCTGTTTTTCTTACAACCAAGGCACAAGAAGGTGCCCGAACTGACCAGATGACCACCGGAGGGAATCAAGGATCACCTCCCCTTACTCCCCAAGTGGTCACTAACCCCCTCCCACCCTCAAAAAACATCTTTAAAAATATTTTGTGCCAGTCTCTATGCCAGCCTCAAATGTCATACTCAGGTCCATCACAGCAGTATGCAGATCCCTTGAGCAGTTTTAGTTGGTGCAGTGCACTTCAGGCAGGCGGACCCAGGCCCATCCCCCCTACCTGTTACACTTGTGGTGGTAAATGTGAGCCCTCCAAAGCCCACCAGAAACCCACTGTACTCACATGTAGGTGCCCCTCTTCACTCCTAAGGGCTATGGTAGTGGTGTACAGTTGTGGGTATTGGGTTTTGGGGGGCTCAGCACACAAGGTAAGGAGGCTATGTTCCTGGGGGCAATTTATGAAGTCCACTGCAGTGCCCCCTAGGGTGCCTGGTTGGTGTCCTGGCATGTCAGGGGGACCAGTCCTCCCATGACGAAAGGGCTTGCATTTGGTCGTTTCTGAGATGGACGTCCTTGGTTTCCATTATCGCAGAAAATCAGAAACAACCAAGTCTAGGGACAACCATCTCTAAGGACGACCTAAATTTCAAGATTTGGGCATCCCCGACCGTATTATTGAAACGAAAGATGGACGTCCATCTTGTTTCGATAATATGGGTTTTCCTGCCCCTCCACTGGGACGTTTTGCGAGGGAGTCCTCAGCAAAACTTGGACATCCCTTTCAGGGCCGCTGAGAGACTAGGCTGGGCCAAGGCCACCCCTGGGGCCCCGTCCCGTGCCCCCCCCCCCCCAAGGTCATCGCCGCAGTCCCCACCCGCCCCTCCGTCCGCCACCAGGCCAGGCCCCCCGCATTGAAATCATCACAGCGCCTCACCTGTCACCTCGCTCCGTGGCTGAAAGCACAGCAGCGGCAGATAAGATTCGCCTCCCTTCGGGCCTTCCCTCCCTGTGTCCCGCCCTCGCGGAAGTTACATCAGACAAGGGCGGGACACAGGGAGGGAAGGCCGGCGAATCCAATCTGCTGCTGCTGTGTTTTCAGTCAAGGCAGTGACAGGTGAGGCACTGTGATGATTTTAAAGCTGGGGGCCTGGCCCGGTGGCGGACGGAGGGGGGCAGGTGGGGACTGCGGCACTGAAATCCCCCTGGAGGCCCGGGCCCGGGGAATTTTGTGCCCCCTGCCCCCCCTCTCTGCGGCCCTGGTCCCTTTCGATTATGCCCCTCCACATAACTTCCCTGATGATGGCTCACAATCTAATTCTGTACCTGAGGCAACAGAGAGTTAAATGACTAGTGCAAACTTGCAAGACAGAAGAGTGGGATTTGAACCAGGCTAACCACTAGGTTATTCCCCTACTCTAGTCTTGCCAAAAGGATTTTCTATAGTGCTTGACAAAAACCTCAATTTATCATCATTCATTTTTGCCATTTGTGAGAAGCATTCTACTGTTATAATGTGGATACACATGCTGTAACGCTAATCCAATTGTGATCATGCCTGAAAGTGTGGGACAATAATAGGGAAGAGTGGTGTATACCAAACCTACATCTCCATTTTTGGGTGGAATAGTCAGTTCTTTGTATCCATGGGAGATGTACACTTGACTATAGTTAAAACGAGGCTGCCTCATAAACTGTTTTCTAACTGCAGAAAAGGCGCCATCACAGCCCACTATGAGATCACAAGTAGCTTCGACAGTTTCTTTATTTTTTCTGTAAAGCAAAATAAATGTTTTAAAAGTATACTGTATAAAATACACACAGTCATCATTTTGAACATGAGTACATTTACAGCTGCTGTAAATGTACATCTATGCATTATTTTTATTCCTAACTAGTAAAACAGGCCCGTTTCGGACACAAATAAAATGGGCGCTAGCAAGGTTTTCCTCGGAGTGTGTATGTTTGAGAGAGTATGTGTGAGATTGACTGTGTGTGAGAGACAGAGAGTGAATGTGCGAGTGTGTGTGTGTGACAGAGAGAGAGTGAGACTGCTGGGTGCGAGTGTGTCTCCTCTGTCCCCCCTCCAGCCACCCAGCGATTCTTCTCTCTCCCCTGCTCCCCCTCCAGCCACCCAGCGATTCTACTTTTTCCCTTGCCCCCCTCCAGCCACCCACCAATGCTCTTCTTTCCCCTGCCCCCCTCCAGCCACCCACCGAGTCTCCTCTGTACCCTGCCCCCTTCCAGCCACCCAGCAAGTCTCCTGTTCCCTGCCCCCCTCCAGCCACCCAGCGATTCTCCTCTCTCCCCTGCACCCCCTCCAGCCACCCAGCAATTGTCCTCTCTCCCCTGCCCCCCTCCAGTCACCCAGCAATTCTCCTGTGCCCCCTGCCCCCCTCCAGCCACCCATCAATTCTCCTCTCTCCCCTGCCCCCCCTCCAGCCACTCCTCCACTTTAATCAGCATATATTAAATTCCCCCCATGTGCTACAGAAAAGCACAGAGCACATCCTATATAATAAAACGCACCTCCAATGTTCTGAAGCTGTAGTTCTGGAAAGTTGCAGGAATGCTTCAAGGCTTGAAGGCTTCACTTTCTTGGCTTCAGAAAGTTAAAGGTGCGTTTTATTATATAGGATAATGAGATCTCAAGCCTTTATCAAAATTGCCGTGCCATTTCTGAACTCGCCTCTTTAGTATCCCCTGTTAAGATACAAATGCTACCATCTTCCATAGGTAGCGGATCTATTTGCACCTGCAGAATAACAGAGATTAATTGTGGTTGATGTTATTCAAATACTGTTTTTGCTATATAAGTACTCACGCTCCTTGTCTAATCTTGAGTCCTTCATCCCAAAATTTTAAAAAACACAAGTGTAGGAAATAACTTGATAATATTGATGAAGGTATATTTTTCAACTGAAAAGGAATAGTTAAATTCTTCTAAAACATAAACAGAAAATGTCACTCTTTTGCAAGAGCAATGATCGATTTTTTAAGCACAAAATAATTTAAACTATCTTGCTTAGGTTTTTACTGTCAGAACCTTCAGATCATAAACAGATACTTGTCCATTTACAATCCCCTAAATTCTATATATGGTGTCTTAAGTTGTGTGCGCTAATTTGGCCACATACAACTTTCTAGGTATATTCTATAACGTGGTGTGTGTAAATTCTAATGCGTACAGTCAAAAAGTGGGCATGACCGTGGAATGGGTGGGTTGTGGGCATTTCAAAAAAAATTAGGCACACTATTATAGAATACACCCGATCTGCGTCTGACTTAGGCAAAGGTATTCAGACCTGGTTTTAGGTGGCCTAAATGGGTGTGCCTAAATTTTAGTCGCAAGAATGGCGCATGAGCATATTCTATAAACTACGCATAACTTTAGGCACAGTTTATAGAATCATACTAACCGTGTGGTTTTTCAGCGCCGATTTTTTAAGGCGCCATATATAGAATTCCCTCCACTGTGTTTTTGTACATCTAAATGCCTGCTCCTGTTTGGAAGGACTATGTCCCTGATCATCGTCTTTTAAAAACAAAGAATTAGAACTGACCTGTCCTCCCCTTTTCACTATTTGAGGTTCTATTAATCATTAAGCATGCCAGCTGCAACTCATTTGAAAAATGACTCCCCCTCCAATTACCTAAGAAAGGTCACTGTACCCAATTCAACATTGCAGTTGTGCAGCTTGTGTTCAAAGTGCATCGTCGTGTTGGGATATTTTTCTGCAGCTGGGGGATGAAAAGAGAGAGCGCAGAGACATAAATATGACATAGGCACAAGCCAGTAATCACAAACAATATCTAATCAAGCCAGCATTTTCTGCTCTGAGAAAGAGTAGCTTGTTGAAACTGATTAACACAAGCTCCATCAGTGGTAATGGTAAAAATATTTTTAGAGATGGACTAAGATGCAATGCTCAATACTACAGTAACGGAATAAGTTAAGAAAACACAATGTCCATATCACAGTGATTTTCAACCTTTTTCATCTCACGGCATACTTCCATGGCACAAACATTGACAAGGCACACCACTGGAGTCTAACCCATACCTTCCTGTCCCCACTAAGATCCATTCCATCCCCACCCATACTTGTAACCTTTAGAGGCAGTTATTTCATTTAATTACGCTACTGAAATACATTAGAGCACCAATATACCTGCCACTGGGAAATTGGAACAAGATAGACTGTTACAGATTCCTGCACAGACACCACATACCAGCAGACTCCTTCACCTTAGTTGTAGATGCAGAACATGACTCTCACCTGATACAAAATAGGGAACCGCAAAAAATATGCAGACAAAAACTGAAAGCAGAGATACTAGATTCTGCATGTCATACAATACCAGAGAAATGTGGGAAGGAGGAACCCGAATTACAGCTATGTTATGCAGGGTTCCGCTTTAGGAGTTACGGACCAAGAAAGGGGTCTGGGAGTCATCGTGGATAGGACGTTGAAATCTTCAGCTCAGTGTGCTGCGGCGGCTAAGAAGGTGAACAGAATGTTGAGTATTATTAGAAAAGGGATGGAAAACAAGCATGAGGATGTTATAATGCCGTTATATCGCTCCATGGTGCAACCGCACCTGGAGTATTGTGTTCAGTTCTGGTCGCCTCATCTCAAAAAAGATATAAAGGAATTGGAGAAGGTGCAGAGAAGGGCGACAAAAATGATAAAAGGGATGGGACGACTACCCTATGAGGAGAGGTTAAGACGGCTAGGACTCTTTAGCCTGGTGAGAAGGCGGCTGAGAGGTGATATGATAGAGGTTTACAAAATAATGAGCGGGATATAGAGCGGACAGATGTGAAGCATTTGTTTACGCTTTCTAACAATAATAGAACCAGGGGACACAAGATGAAATTAGAATGTGGTAGGTTTAAAACAAATTGGAGAAAGTTTTTCTTTACTCAGCGCATAGTTAGACTCTGGAACTCATTGTCAGAGAAGGTAGTGACGGCAGCTGGCCTTGCTGAGTTTAAAGGGGGTCTGGACAGGTTTATGAAGGAAAAGTCCATTGATCGTTATTAAATTTTGGGTTTTTTGCCAGGTTCTTGGGCCTGGATTGGCCGCTGTCGGAGACAGAGTGCTGGGCTTGATGGACCTTTAGTCTTTTCCCAGCGTGGCGGTGCTTATGTGCTTAAATAGAATGAAAAGTATGACCTCCTGTACAGCGCAAATAAAGCCGACAGATGTAAATTCTCAATATCACTATAATTCAATCACTAAGCTGAAATAAACACATTTTCCTACCTTTGTAATCTGGTGATTTTATTATTACAATCATCTTATTCCCAATCTTTGGCTCTGCTTTCCTCTGTCTGTGCTCTTTATTCTGTTTCCATGGCTTCCTTTCCATTTGCAATTTCTTTTCTAACTTCCTGCTCTGTCTGTTTGGTTCTGATCTTTCACTTTCAGCGTTCTTTAATTTTTCTGTCTCCTTCTCAAATCTTTCTTGTTTTCCCTCTCTCTTCCCTTCGTGTGCAGCCTGTCTCCCCTCTTCACTTCCCTTCCACACGTGTAGCCTGTTTCCCCTTCCATCCTACATATGTGCAGCCTGTCTCCTTCTCTTCCGTTCCCTCCCACAAGTGAAGCCTGTCTCCCTCTCTTCCCTTCCCTCTCACACACGTGCAGTCTGTCTCCCTCCCTTACTGTCCCTCCCACACATGTGCTGTCTGTCTCCTCATCCCTCTCACACATGTGCAGCCTGTTTCCCCTCTTCCCTTCCCTCCCTCGCATGTGCAGCCTGCCTCTCCTCTTACCTCCCAGACATGTACTGCCTGTCTCCCCTCTTCTCTTCCATCCCATACATATGCAGCCTGTATCCCCTCTCCCTTGGGTCTAATCTCTTCTCCAACCTTCCTCCACCCACCCCTCGGGTCTCCCTCTCCTTTCCGCTCCAATTCTTTCAAACTCTGCATTGCTGGCAGCTTTTAGAACAGACCTTCCCCTGGCCATCGCAAGGCTTTCCCTCTGCCGCATACCTCCCACGTGGCAAAACGAAGTCATGCCAGAGGAAGGACCCCGGGGCTGGCCAGAGGAAGGCCTGTTCTAATAACTGCCAGAAACCACAAAGTTTGAAGATCGTAGCAGAGAGGAGAGAGACCCGAGGAGTGGGAGGAAGAATATCATAGGATTGCATGATTACCAGGTTATATGGAGGGGATTCCTGGACTCCCCGCGGTACACTTGGGGAGCAGCTGCAGCACACCGATTGAAAAACGCTGTTCTAGGCATTAGTGAAGAGGGCTGGAGACTTAGGACTAAAGTACGGTCAAACCTGCAAGGGCTCCATTTCAAAGCATCTATGTCATGGCAGAAATGGGAGAAAATATTTTGAAACAGGGTGTTAAATTTCCCTGAGGTCTAGCTCTACAGTGGCTCTTTATATGGTCAGGGAGCTGTATCATTCTAGGGCTCTCTACACACATGAAGAAGGTAATTCTATAATGCAGTGCCTACATATATATAAGCACCAAGAATGCACCCATCTGGGGCCTATTCTACAAAGGGAAGTATACGGCGCCTATTTTTCTTTATAGACTACTGACATAACAGGTCAAATACATGCCTATATTTTAGGCATGACCACTTACACTAGCCACAGAGTTGCTTTATATTTATGCTCATTAAAAACTTGATATACTGCCTTTCAAAGTAAAAATCAAAGCGGTTTACAAAATTCTAAAAGCAGAAGAACAGGGATGAAAAGACAAAAAAAAACTCCATACACTAAAACACTTACCCCTCCCCCCTCTATTTACAAAGCTGCGTTAGCAGCTGGTGGTGCGGTAATGTCAACACAGCCCACTCACTTTGAACGGGCTGTCGGCACTGCCACACGGCTTAGTAAACAGGGGGGTTACATTGCTAAAAAAATGTGCACAAATTATAATATTCTATAAGCATGGGCGTAGACTGGGGGGCAAGGGGGGCAATGCCCCCCAAACGACGACGACGTGAGACTGGCGCCGCCGCGCCAGTAGTTTAAAAAAAAAACAAGAAGCAGGCACGCGCTCGTCTGCGTCCACTTCGCTTCCCTGCCCTCTGTCTGCGTTCCGCCTTCCTCTGACGTCATTTCCTTTCGGGCGGGACGCAGACAGAGAGGGCAGGGAAGCGAAGCGGACGGAGACGAGCGTGTCCGTCTACCCCCTCTCTTCCTCCCTCCCTCCGACGCAGGCAGCAAGCATGCTTCTTCATTTTTTCTGTGTTCCTGGCAGCGGTAGCGACGTACACGCTGCCTTCAGCTCTGCCCCGAAGCCTTCTCTTCAAGTTCCTGTTCCCGCATAGGTGGGAACAGGAACTTGAAGAGAAGGCTTCCGGGGTAGCCCGAAGGCAGCGTGTACGTCGCTACCGCTGCCAGGAGCACAGAAAGGTTGAAGAAGACTACTGCTGCCTGCACTGGAGGGAGGGAGGAAGAAAGGAGGTAAACGGAGTCCACGATCCCGGACCTCGCGGGGGGGGGGGGCAGCAGAAGGAAGATGGATGGAACTGGGAGGGGTGGGGAGCAGATGGAAGATGGATGGGACTGGGAGGGGTGGGGAGCAGAGGGAAGGAGCAAGAGATGGATGGGACTGGGAGGGGTGGGGAGCAGAGGGATGGACCAGGAGATGGATGGGATTGGGAGAGGTCAGGCACAGCAGAGGGAAGGAGCAGAAGATGGATGGGACGGAGGGATGGTGAGCAGAGGGAAGGAACAGAAGATGGATGGGACTGGGAGGGTGGGGAGCAGAGGGAAGCCTACTGGAAAGAAGACACTGCATAAAACAGAAGACACTGGGACCAAAGCGAATAGAAAAACTAAATGATCAGACAACAAAGGTAGATAAAAGTATTTTATTCAGAATTTATTAATTGAAATATGTCAGCTTTTTGAAATGTGCATCTGTGATATTTTGCCTGTAAATTTCAATTCCTTCCTCCATATTAGCATATTCATTTGCATGTGTATATATGCAAATGAATATGCTAATATGCTCCGCCCATCCTTTGCCCCCCCAAATGAAACAGTCAAACTACGCCTATGTCTATAAGTTACACATGTAAACCATGTACCCCACCCATGATCCACCCATGTCCATGCCCACCTTCAAAGTATGTATCATGGCATTTAGATGCCATGTTATAGAACAGCTCACAGCCTGAATATGACCATTTCTGCATGTTTGTTTGTGCACACATTGGTGCATATTTGCCAATATTCTGATCATTTGGGTGCACTCTCAGTGCCTAAATGTTTGTGCCCTCTCTACAGATGTGCCCTCTGCAGGACCGTACTTAGCCTGCAAGTAATTCCCATAAAGACCAAAAAGGAAACAGAGCAGCTTTTAAAATAGAACCTGGGGGAAGGCTGACAGTTGTTCAAAAGCGCACGGTTCGGAACAAGGTATTTTTCAAAGATATCACCAAAACAGGGAGGATAGGATATCCCAACAGCGAGGTTGCAATAGAGACCATAGTAGACCAGGTGTATTTAAATAAAAAGCAGACCAAAGATTGCAAATTAACACTGTCAACTGCTGAGCAAGATGTAAATAGGAACAACAAACATAGTTAGAAATGTCTATATGCGAATGCCAGAAGCCTAAGAAATAAGAGTTAGAATATATTGCACTAAATGAAAAATAAGATATAATAGACATCTCTGAGACCAGGTGGAAAGAGGATAACCAGTGGGACACTGTTATACTAGGGTACAAATTATATCATCATGATAGGGTGGATCGAAATTGGTGGAGGGGTAGCATTGTATGTTAAGGAGGGCCTTGAATCAAATAGATTGAAAATTCTTCAGGAAACAAAACATATCTTGGAATCCCTATGGATTGAAATTCCATGTGTAAAGGGGAAAAGGATAGTGATAGCAGTATATTACCGTCCACCTGACCAGAATGAACAGAGGATGTAGAAATGTTACCAGAAATTAGGGAGGCTAACAAACTAGGCAACACAATAATAATGGGTGATTCCAATTACCTCAATATTGGCTGGGTAAAAATAACATCAGAGCATGCTAGGGAGGTAAACCTCCTTGATGAAATCAAGGACTGCTTTATGGAGCAGCTGGTACAGGAGCCAACGAGGAGGAAGATTTCTAGACCTAGTCAGTGGAGCATATGATCTAGTGCAGGAGGTAATGGTGATGGGGCCACTAGATAACAGTGATCATAATATGATCAGATTTTATATCAGCTTTAGAGTAAATACACACAGGAAATCTAATACATTAGTATTTAACTTTCAAAAAGGAAACTGTGATAAAATGAGAAGAATGATGAAAAAAAAACAAAGGAGTGGCAGCAAAGGTCAAAAATTTAGATCAGGCATGAATGTTGTTCAAAAATAGCATCCTGGAAGCCTAGGCCAAATATATTCTATGTATTTAAAAAGGAGGAAGGAAGACCAAATGACAGCTGGTATGGTTAAAAAATGAGGTGAAGGAAGCTATTAGAGATAAAAGAAAATCCTTCAGAAAATGGAAGAAGGATACAACTGAAAATAATAAGAAACAGCATAAGGAATGTCGTCAAATGGAAAGCGCTGATAAGGAAGGCAAAGAGAGACTTTGAAAAAAAGATTGTGTTAGAGGCAAAAATATATAGTAAAATATTTTTTAGGTATATTAAAAGCAAGAAGTCAACAAAAGAATCAGTTGGACTGCTAGATGACCAAGGGGTAAAAGGGGCACTCAGGGAAGGTAAAGCCATAGAGGAGAGATTAAATGAATTCTTTGCTTCAGTCTTCACCAAGGAAGATTTGGGAGAGATATCGGTGCCAGAAAATATATTCAAAGCTGACGAGTCAGAGAAACTGAATGAAATCTGTATAATCAAGAAGAAACCACCACAAGAAGAGCGGAAGAAACCTTTTGGATCAGACTGAAGACCACAAAGAGTAAGAGCACCAAAATAGTTTTATTAGGACCCTAATGGTCCATGTTTCGGCCAACTAGGCCTTCCTCAGGGGTCTTCAAATTGACGTATACAGATGTTCCTCCAAAATTACACGGGGTAAAAAGAATAAGCACAAAAACGCTGGTGCTATCTGAAACGGAATCCTTCTTATCTGTTCCCTTCTCCACTACTGCCAACTCCAGACTTCGCGCCTTCTGTCTCGCTGCACCCTACGCCTGGAATAAACTTCCTGATCCACTACGTCTTGCCCCATCCTTGGCCACCTTTAAATCTAGACAGAAAGCCCACCTCTTTAACATTGCTTTTGACTCGTAACCACTTGTAACCACTCGCCTCCACCTACCCTCCTCTCCTCCTTCCTGTACACATTAATTGATTTGATTTGCTTACTTTATTTTTTTGTCTATTAGATTGTAAGCTCTTTGAGCAGGGACTGTCTTTCTTTTATGTTTGTGCAGCGCTGCGTACGCCTTGTAGTGCTATAGAAATGCTAAATAGTAGTAGTAGTAGTAGGGCGTTTCCTTAAAATACATAAAGTGTTATAGAATAGTGCAGATCTGTGCCCAGCTTGAGTGCCGGGATTTACACCTGGTTTCAGTTAGTGTAACTTCTCACGCCCAAATGTGAGTGTGGATCCCGGCAGTATGTGCTATTCTATAAAGAGTGCAGATCTTGAAATGCCAGCGTCAAATTTTTTTTTTTAATCATTTTACTTAATTACATTCACATTTATCATATAAATGTAAGGAAATACAGAAATTAATATAAAAAGGAAAACATTTTCTCTCAACAATATGTATTTACATAATTGTCCACAATTGGAAGATCCAAGATCAGGAAAACAATCTTAAAGAAAATAAGAAAAACTCAAAATGGTTAATCTTACACTTCACATTTTCTGAGGGAGGAAGGTTAATCGGTTATTGCAGCCGGTACAGTGGTAACTGAAGGAAGTTGCTGCAGAGAATTCTTCATCTGTTTCCACAAACTCTTATAATTTCTTAGGTTCAAACAAATAAGTAATAAGGAAATAAAACACTTTAAGGGAATTGCGCTAGGAAGGTCCCACCTAGGGCAATGATTCCTGGCTTAAAAGCCAAGACCTCACACCTCCCAGTCTGCGATTCCCTTGATGTGTCAGGAAATATATGCATCTTTGAACCCAAAAAACTATCAACCATCGGAAATACAATTTCAAAAACATTGTTCCTATCTAAATCAAAGACGAAAGTCACTAATAATAACTCTATCTATAACTTCTGAATTTTCCAAAATGTCAGTTAAACTTACATCTATTTTCTCTGATAAAGAAGATTTTAAAGGAAATATAATTTTAGTCACCAAAAGGTGGCTATCAGAAGGTATTAGCAAAGTATCAGAGAAATTTTCTTCAAGAATTCAGTAGCTGATATATAGGATATTATAGGTAAATTTATCATTCTCAAGTTATTTTCCCTTAATTGGTTCTCCAGAAATTCCAATTTTTACAAGAAAGATAACTATTCTTCATTACCAGATTATCTGATTTTCATAGAGAAGCCATTTCCGTAATCAAAGTCTCTATTTTTATATCTTGGACTTCCACTTTGTTAGATAAGTATTAATATAAATTCTTTAACTCACATAGTGAAAAATTTAAACATCTGAAAAAGAGAGTTATTCACATTCTGCTGCAGTTCCTATAGTATGTCCATTATGACATTATTGGCTTCACCAAGTCCAAATTCTCCACAGAAACCGCTCCAGATATCTTCAGGGGGAAGAGCTCACTCTCCAATCCCCCAGTTGGTTTATTATCCGAGTCGATGCTGAACCAGGACCTCCTCGGGTCACATGAAAATCCTAACCCACTTCGGGCGTTTCCATTATTGACCTCCATAGCGAAGCATTACTATTTCCGGGTCTTGGAGGGGTCGTGCCAACAGGGGGACTCAAAGTCACTCCCCTCCACTGAGATTTGGCAATAAAGCCTTGCTGTTCCCCGAAGCAAGAACCGATATCCCCTACGTTATGACCCCGAATCTCTCCAAAATAGACTGAGAAGTGGTGGGAACCCCAGCCGTGTTCGAGGAGGACAACACCATGGCTTTGCCTTTTCTCTTCCCCATTCTCTGGGGAGCATGCCCTCTTCTTCATGCATTCTGGTGCAAAACAGGAACTCAACTAGCGTACGTCCTCCCTCAACGCCATCTTGGATCCTCCGCCAGCATCAAATTTTGAGTGCCATTTACTGAATCCAGCCCTTTATGCTCATCTATTGTCCCTGTTGTTAAAGTCTTGGAACTGAATTGTTGTTTTAACCAGAATCATATAATAATGAAGAGTATAGCTCCACTTACCAGTTAACAGTTCCTTATTTAAGCTTGCTCTGTCAACAGACAGAATGTACTGCGGAAAAATAAAATATCAAATAATTAATGCAGGATTTCTAAATCATTTTCTATTTCTGTATAGTGAATAGTCATGAAAACTTAGCTTCAATGTCTAATTTATCCAGTTAACTTCAATTTTCTGGGCCTTTCACTGATTAAATTTTAACCTGACAACTCATTAATCTGTTAAGCAAAGAAGACCTAAGGGGAGTGCTGGAGGCATGGCTAAAAGTTAACCAAAGAACACCGATATTCAACGCTGTCCTCTGAACTTTAACAGCTTAAGGGGCCCTTTTACCAAACTGTGGTAAAAAGTGGCCTTAGTGCATCCTTACGTGGGTCATTCCCACAAGCTAAGGCCATTTTTATCACTGGGGTAAAAATGACCCAAGTTTTCTATTTTCCCCATTAATGGTCACGCGTTAATTTGCACATTAGCGCATGGCCATTAGTGTGTGAGCCCCTACTGCCACCCATTGTGTAGGTGGTAAGGGCTCATGTCCTAAGCATGCGCTAACTGGTTAGTGCATGGCAGTGTAGCTGCGCAAACCAATTAGCACAGAATACGCCTATTCTCAGCCCCCAGACACCTCCTCCCACAGTGCTAAGAAATAAATTTTATTTTTTAGTGTATGGATAGCGTGAACACCTGCAAAATTACCACGGGACGCCTGAGCACACCCTTTGGTAAGGCACTGTTTGCTGCGGTAAGCATCTGTGAGTGCTTACCGCAGCTTAGTAGAAAGACCCCTAGGTCTGGTTAAAAAAAAAAAAAAAACAGTCCTAAAATTAGACAGGGAGGCTGTGAAGAAACAGTGTGTTTTAAGCCTGTAAAATGTATTAGATATTTTCCTGTTTTAATTATGTCCTGAAGTGTATTTCTACTATTTGGCCAGCAGGTGGTGTTTCTTTGCTGTAAATGTTCTTTTTCATTAACACAAGCAGGAAGCAAGCAACAGCATACTTTCAAATCTTGTTGACTGGGTTCTGATTGGCCCAGGAGCTCATTTCCTTTAGAGTGTACTGATTTTGCATTCAGTCTTAGCCAGGAAGAAAGAGAGACAGATTTCTTTGCTGAGGCTCAGTGAATTATATGTCCTGATCTTCCCAGGTACTGTTTAGCCAGTATGCAAATGTTTAATTAGTGTTATAATTGATCCATATTTCAGTTACCTATTATTGTTTGCCAATTGCACATTTTTGCCAACTGTTCCAAGTTCTGAGATTAAACACAATTGTTTGTTCATTCTGCCTGTCTGGACTGATAAAGAATGCTGGTGGCTTGTGTGTTGGGTCTCTGAGTGCTTTCTGGGAACTGTGGAACCACTGGGAGTGTGGCCTCCAGTAACCTAGAAATCACTGGGGATAATTTGGGAGTGGAAGACTTACCCAGAGGCGGTTGTGACCCAGTTGGTGGGAGGAGGGTGCTAGCTTAGAGCACAAGCAGCAGGTGCAGGCGGACCTGAGCTGTGCTGGGGATAGATCCTCTGAATGGCCACGGGGTAACCCCAGGCAGGTGGATAGGCGTTTCATCACAGAGGCTAACATTAGATGTCTTTTTATGTTTTATAAAATTAAAGATGTAGATGTGCAAAAAAAGAGCAGATGTAAGGTGTGCATACACTTTCTGTGGGGTAATTTTCAAAGGAAAAGCATGTATATACTTTCCTTTTGAAAACTAGTGCAACTTAAACACACACGTTCCTTTTGAAAACGGGTTGAACTTAAACACATTCCTGCCGTACATATTAGGTGGCCTGTAACAAAGTATCCTCAAAGTAAGAAAAACCCTTTCATACATCAGGCCATGACACCTAAGTTTGGGGCCCTTTCACTAAGCCACGCTAAAAAGTGGCCTGCGTTACTTTTACCATGTGGGTTTCCCGCGCGCTGAGCTCATTTTTAGTGTGGTGGTAAAATGGCCATATTTTTCTTTTTTCCCATAATGGCCTGTGCTAATTTCCCAGCTACAGTGTGGCCATTAGCATGGGAGTCCTAACCGCCACCTATTTACTAGGCGGTAAGGGCTCCCACTATAATCCTGCACTAATCGGGCAGCCCGTGGCAATGTACTCAAGCTACACGATTAGCGGAGGATTTGCCTACTCTCCACCAATAAACACATCCCCTATGCTAAAAATTAAAAACTTTTTTAGCATGGGATTGGCGCATGGCAATCAGCATACTACTGCGGGATGCCTTAGCACACCCTGCGGCAGTGCTTTTTGGCATGCGGTAATGCCTACCGTGACTTAGTAAAAGGGCCCCTTTTTTTTTTACATTTTCCAGCAGCTTTGTCACACCGACTGACTACCTCAGATTTCCTTCTTGTATGTGGACTGCAAGTTCTTCACCTCCAGAAAAGGTGCTGGCTCTTTGAGTCTCTGCATCCCAAATTCATGAGGTTTTCTTTGTTTTTAAATAAAATGTAGTTACATGCCTTTGGTCATTTTTCAAAAATTTAGAACATATCATTAATTTTGTCTGTCCCTTCAGCATGTCTACTTTGTTCATTTTCTCACTTAGTCCCTCATGATCAAAAGCAAACGCCAGCGCTAGAGGCTGTTAGCGCCATACTAGCGCCGGCGTTGGCTAACCCCGCATGATCAGAGCCCTCGAGTGCGTGAAACAATGCGCTCGAGGGCTCTTACCGCACGTAGCATGCAAATGCATGCTAAACGGGGTTTAACGCATTCATCCCCAATGATCAGTGACCAGCACCAAAGATTGGGTCGCTGGCCGCAACAAACCCTAACGCCAGCTCCGAGCTGGCGTTAGGGTTTGCAGATCATTGGGGAGGAATGGTGAGCCCTGTCCAGCATGCATTTGTATGCTGGCAGGCCCCCATTCCCCCCAACGACGCAAATCACCCCACCCCCAGCGACAGGGGACTGGAGGTCTGGCGGACCTCCGTCCCTCCCGATGATCCCACCCCCCCTAGGTTCAGGGAGGGCTGGAGAGCCGGTGGTTCTCCAGCCCCCCGAAAATGGTCCCTGGTGGTCCAGTGGCCACCGCCGCCACACCCCCAACCCAACCCCCAGTATTGGCAAGGGTCCGCTCTGCCATCCGATCTGACGCCCACCCTCCCTCTCTGCCTGCCCGGTGCCTGCCCCCCTACCTTGGTTGGAGGAGGGACGCAGCCTGCCTCCCTCCTCTTTCTTCGACGCCGCAAAATGGTGGCAACCAGCCCTGCCCAGTGCATCCTGGGATGCGCTGGGCAGGGCTACACATCATATAAGGGAGAAATGCCCTTATATGGTGTGTAGCCCCACCCAGCCCATCCCAGGATGCACTGGGCAGGGCTGGGCGCCGCCAGACTGTAAAAGAAACCGATTGATAAAAAACAGTTTTTGCACTTTGACAGTTTTCATAGTAGAAGTCTCAAGGAGAATCTTCCACGATCACAGTTCCTACAGCTCCGGAGGCTGTGTAGCCAAATGACATTTGAGGTTGGCATAGAGGCTGGCAAAAAAAGTTCTTAAAGTTGTTTTTTTGAGGGTGGGAGGGGGTTAGTGACCACTGGGGGAGTCAGGAGAGGTCATCCCCGATTCCCTCCGGTGGTCATCTGGGCAGTTCGGGCATTGTTTTGTGACTTGGACCTAAAAAAAAAGGGACCAAATAAAACGGACCAAAGTTTTGCCAGGGACGCCTTTCTTTTTTCCATTATCGGCCGAAGCCGGCCATCTCTTAACCACGTCCCGGCACGCCCCTGTCCCGCCTTCGCTACTCTTCCAACACGCCCCCGGGAACTTCGGCCGTCCTGGCGACGGAAAGCAGTTGGGGATGCCCAAAATCGGCTTTCGATTATGCCGAATCTGGCGCCCCTGAGAGAAGGGCGCCCATCTCCCCATTTGTGTCGAAAGATGGGCGCCCGTCTCTTTCAAAAATGAGTTGGATATTGTTGTAGAATAGTTCAGATTGAAGGGGCTAATCTTTGGAACACTCCGCCCCATGAGATCATAAATATAAGCTCAGTTTTACAGTTTAGAAAGCAACACAAGAGGTTTTGATTTATTTGGTTTGGTTTGGGGTTTTTTCGCACAAGCCTATGGTCTCTGAATATATATTTTATTTTTTTTGACTGTTTTGTTTTTATTTATATTGATTTGGTATTTGATCATGTTTTAAACATCTTTGTTGATTTTATGTATGTTGGTTTCGTACACCACCTAAAATAAATAAATAAATGCAGGCACCCAGTTATAGAATTGCCCTTTATGGGTTTAATTTTCAAACGGTCATCTAAAGATAGGCGCCATCCCAGATTCTATAATGGCATGCGCAACTGTCGTTATAGAATAAGTCTACATTTACGCACCTAACTTTAGGAACAAGCACTTACGCCAGCCAAATGCTGGTATAAATACACCTAACTGTAGGCAGTTAGGTGCGTAAATGTTAGTATTCTATAACCCATGCGTGTAACTAACTGACATGACCCTGACGCCCTTTCCAGGTCTACCCCCTCTTGTAGTTAAGCGTTCTGAAATCTGAGCACACATTGAGTACAAACTAAGGAGAGTTTTGCATGTAACTGCCAATTAGCACTAAATAACATCAATTATAATTGGTTGTTAAGGCCAATAAACATATAATTATTACATTAAGTTACATGCGCAAGTGACCCTATTCTATAAATTGTGCATTTATGAAGGGGTATGTTTCTACAGGTCACGTATTCCATGTTTATCTAGCATCATTTGTCCTGTCTGAAAAATAAAAGCCTATGGAAGCTGAGGACATGGAAGAGAGAGTAGGAAGTGACAGACTGAGGTGCAATGGATGTTTCTCAGGAAAATCAGATCATAAGGTAGCATTGCAGCTGCTGAGCCCTAGCAGAAGCTATGAAGCGACAGAGAGTACAAGCTGCATTCTAAATGGTGCATGCAGGAAGAGTACACTGAAAAATCTGTGGCAAACGTTTTGCACCTATTTTTTATACTTTATTACCAATGCAATAAAGAAATGAACAGTGCTCAATAGTTAAAATTGTATATTAAACTATAAGTAACATAATGCATTCAACTTGAAATAAAAGTTAATAGTCAGAGGTGTAAATTACATTTAAGTAACTTGTCTAACCACTACACTGAGAGCTCTTTGGTCCAGTCCCAAATGATCTGGGACTCTTAAGGCAGAGAAACCCTTTCCTAGAACCCCAAAGGCAGGGAGACTGACACAGGAGCCCCCAAACGATTGCCTCAGGACCAGACAGCCTCGTACAAATCCACACAATAACACTGCCACCAAGCCACCCTCCCCCATTCTAAAATACACTCCTCATTCCTAACCTCCACCCATACCTGGTTGCGCTTTCCATATGGAATAGCAGACTTTTTTCCTGAGAGGGAGTGGATCATCCTTGCGTGCATAGGAATGCCTTTGGATGCAATCTGAAAAAAAAATGCTCAGGTTATTACATTTTAAATGTGCAAAAATTAATAAAGCAACTTTATATGTACTGAGTTCCACACACCTCAAACTATGGAAGACTAATAAAGAGCAAACTAAGATAAAATACCATGTCTTACTACTAAACTGCATTTAGTTTGAATAAATTTGCTACAGTTGGCCCAAATCAAATACCACTTCACAATAAAGCAACTTCAAAAGCCAAAGGGCAAAGAGAATAAAAAGGAAGAGAGGAACAACAGAATTGGATGTTAAGAGTCTCGGAGCACAGTTGGAGTTTACCAAGGGCCAGGACTCCTGGCCCAGGAGAGCCCTGTGCAGCGTGACGAGCCGCGGATCTGCCATCGGGATGCGTGGACTACTACTACTACTACTATGCGTGGAGAGGTGGGACAGGACAGCTCAGCGGAGCTCTCCTCCAGGTGCTGCTGCCGCTACTGCTGCTAACCAGACCCGTGTACAATGCTGCAGGTAAGGAGGCTCCCAGTCGTGGCTTTATGCAATATGTGTGAAACCGAAGGGACTGGGACTTTCTGCCTGAGAGAGAGCCCGCGCTAATGATGACGTCGGGAGTCGGGACTCAGGAGACTCGGCTAAGGCGATGCTGGGGGCGGGGTTAATGGCATTGGGGCGGGGTTGACGTTGGGGCGGGGCTGATTTGTGGGTTTTGGGCGGGTTTGGGGCTGGTTTTGGGTGGGGAAAATTTTTTCAACCTGGCAACCTTGGGTGAGAGCTCAGAGACTGGTGTGGAGAAACACAGACAACAGTTGTGCAGGTGTCCCTCTCTCATTCTCTAATACCCTCTTCCCTAACAATTTCAGTACAAGGAGGTTCTTCAAAGACTGATGGGAACAGGGTAGGGAGAAAGTATTGGGGTCAGGCTGGGAAGTGTGTGTCTGTGCATGAATTCACTACCCTGCCAGGAGAATGTTCCTCGAAAAGGGCGGGAAACTCAATTTCAATATGCCCTTGAAAAGAAGGCTGTGTTTTGACAGGAAAATGGTGAAAGCCAAATGGCAGACACTTGCTAGATTGAAAGAAACAACTAATCATGAAAATCAACCTAAACAAATTGACTGGAAAAGAAAAGTTAGTGCTAGGTGGGGATTCAGTCTCCATATTTTCTGATTTAAAGGAGTATTAAACTCAATGTCAATGTCACCCTTTCTCACATACCCCTCAGAAAAAGACTCCAGTCACACTCAGCCATTCTCACACCCCCTCCACTCACACTCACTCGTTCTTACTCATCCCTCAGCAAAACAACCCCCATAACACACCCCAGAATAGCATACCCCCACTCACACTCACTCCTCAGTACCACATCCCCACTGACACTCACCCGTTCTCACACCCCCCAGAGTAGCACACCTTCACACACACACACTCACCCCTCAGCAGTACACCCCCACACCACAGAATAACACCCCCCACTCACACTCATCCATTCTCACACACCTCTCAGCAGAAAACCCCCACTCAAACCCTCTTCACCAGTACACCCCCATTCACACATTTTTTTGTTACATTTGTACCCCGCGCTTTCCCACTCATGGCAGGCTCAATGCGGCTTACATGGGGCAATGGAGGGTTAAGTGACTTGCCCAGAGTCACAAGGAGCTGCCTGTGCTGGGAATCAAACTCAGTTCCTCAGTTCCCCAGGACCAAAGTCCACCACCCTAACCACTAGGCCACTCCTCCACACATACATTCTCACTCCCCCTCAGTAGTACATCCCCACTCACACATTCTCACCCCCCCCTTCAGTAGTACACCCCCACTCACACATTCTCACCTCCCTCAGTATCACACCCCATTCACACTCACCCATTCTCAAACCTCCCCTCAACAGTACAACTCAGTAGCACACCTTCATCCTCACTCACCCATTCTAACATACCCATTCACACTCTCAGCAGTACAACTCCCACTCAGCACTGTCAATGTTTAAGGCTCGCTTAAAGTAAAATATATTTAAAGCAGACCATATTTTATTGACCAGTCATGGATCCAGATACTAAATAGTTTGTTTTCTATCCAGGGCGGTTTAAACTACAATGGAAAATGAAATATGGCTTGCAGCTCAGCGAAAAAGGCAGGCTAAACTATGAGTTGATAAAATGCCAGTTGAAAATCAAAAGGACTTGAGCACCAAAGGGAAAGGCAAGCTCAAATAAGGAGTATTGAAAACCAACAAGAAAAAGAAGTACCAAAGACACAAGCTGCTATCAGAGCCCAAGAGACCGGACAGCGAAATGCTCAACGTTTAGAAAGTACTCGTTAAAGAGAAGCCACTAGAAGACTATAACGAAGTCAAATTTACAAGGGGCAGCTTTTTTCTTACAACTCAATGAACAAATATGAAGCGTCTCCTCAATTGAGCATTGGCAAAATGATCATTGTCTGCAAATCATATTATGCGCTAAAATTTAAGGCAGAACCCCCTGGTATGTGTTGCTCAGGAGGTAAAAAGTAAGGCTCCCTTTACTAAATGCTCCTCCAGAACCACTAAAATCCTTATCCAATGGTTCTACACCAGCTGCAATGCATTTTCTGGAAAACATTAGAAAATACAAATTATCCGGTTGAATTTCTAAATTCACTGCATCCATCAGGAATGCCTCACATCAACTACACTTAAAAATTGGTTCGCCAATCATACTGCTATGAACTCTTAATGCTCCAAAGCTATGTAATGGCACATGTTTAGCTCTTAAAACTCAAATGCCACACGTTATTGAATCTACAATCTTGACAGGTTGTGTCAGGTTCTCAGGTTCAGAGCCCGCGGGGCCGGGCTCTGGAGCAAACGTGAGCCCTTGGGCTGCTGACGAGGAGCGACAGCAGCAGGCAAAACCCACCAACCAATGCTGGGCAAGCACACCGGCACCGGCAGGGACTGCAGGCACCGCCCAGTGAGCCGGAACACATGGACTGGAATCCCCCGGACTGGAGGACACAGAACTGGAACACTGGACTGCAATCCCCCGGACTGGAACACACACCGGACCGGAACACACTGGACTGGAGCACACCAGACTGGAACACCCTGGACTGGTCCCCCGGACTGGAGGACACAGGACCGGAACACGGGACTGGAGCACACTGGACTGGTCCAACAGCTTCACCTGTACTTAGCTACTAAACCCCCCAAGAGTTGAGCTCCTGGGTTCGAGTAGCCGACAGGACTTACTGGATACCGGATGACATAGGGACCAGGACTGGAAACAGAAGTGCTCCTAAACCTAAACTGATCTACTTGCTCCCAAGCCCTAAACCAGCAGGAGTGTTCCTAACAGTAAACTGACAAAAGGACTTCCTAAGCCCTATACTAAACAGGAGCTCCTAAGCCCTGCTCAAGAAAGGGACTTCCTAAGCCCTAAACTAAACAGAGCAGGGTACTAAATACAAAGCTAACACAGGTGCTACTAAGCACCAAGCTACAAGCAGAGCTTTACACTAATAAGCTAAACACAAAACTAAACCAGCTACCTAAGCACTGCTCTAGCAAGCTAGATACAACTAACAAGGTGCTTCCTAAGCACTACTCTGGCAAGCAACCAGAAGAGCTCCTAGCACTAAAAGGGAAGATAGGGGAGCCACAAGGAGGGAAGCTAACACATAAGCCAAAAGTGCTTCTAAAGCACCAAACACCAACAGCAAAGACTGCAATGCTCCCAATAGCACAATCCCAGAAGTACTTCTAACAGCAAACTCTGCAGTGTTCCTAACAACACCAAACCCCGAAGTACTTCTATCAACAACAGAGCTTCCAAAGCCCTACACACAGCAATGCTACCAAAACCAAGAGGGAACAGAAGGGAACCAAAAGGGAAAAGCAGGAAAGCTAAACACATAGACACCAGTGCACAGTGCACTAACACTAACCTGGACCTTAGCAAAAGCAAGCAGGGACCCTAGACACAATGTCAGAAGTGCACACTGCACCACCCTACCTAAAGCAAACACAACTGTTGCAAAGGCCCTGAAGGAAACAACCCCACTTCCTTATCAAGGCCCTCCCTGATGATGTCACTCTCCCTAGACCTAGGCAAAAGCACACTGACCCAGAGAGGCCCAACCCACACCAATGCAAAACCGTGAAACACTTGAAGCCAGTACACCCAAAGAGAGTTAGAGCAACTCAGGCAACACACACACAGCTGTAGTGAAGTGAGACAATTAACCCCATGCTGCTGGAAGCTGCCAGCACAGAGAGACAGAGCCAGCTCAGAAAGGAAAGAGAAAAGAAACAGAAGCCAGCTAAGAAGCTGACCCCCAGGAAAGAGGTAAGTTTGAGAGGGGTTCAGACCCCAATCATAACAGCACCTCCCCCTCAAGGCTCCCGTGTCCCCACGGGAGCTCCAGGTCTCAAAAGACAATTTAGGTCTCCATGGGTAGCTGTGATGAAATCTCCCAATGGGTTTCACAACATAAATCTGGGCGGCAGGCCAGGACGTGACAAGTACATCTGGAACTAGGAAACCAGAATGGCTTTGGCCGCCACGAGGCTCTTTAGAACGGCTGCTAAGCAGGATCAGAGCCTTGGATGCAACAAGCGGAGTTCTATTCAACAGGAACCATCTCCTGAAGGAGTCCACAACTTCCTTGACTTCCTGGCACTCCACTGTAGCAGCCAGAACTGGGCTAGAGCCCACACCCATCCTGGAATCTGAAGCCAGACAGGAACTCGAACTGGACTTCAGACTAGACCTTGCCCCTTGGCTGGAGCTGGAACTCAGAAGGAGTTCAACATCTTGGCAGAAATGGGAACTCGGAGTAGACTCAGCATCTTGCCTGAGACTGCAACCTGGTCCGGCCTCAGCATCTTGGCCGGAACTGCCACTCAACTCTGACTCTGCATCTTGGCTGGACTTGGTACTCAGCATAGACTCAGCATCTTGGCTGGCACTGGAACTCGCTCCGGACTCAGCATCTTGGCTGGAACTGCAACTTGACCCAGACTCAGCCTCTTGACCGGGACTGCAACTTGACCCAGACTCAGCATCTTGCCTGGGACTGGAACTCCAGCTTGACCCAGACTCAGCCTCTTGCCTGGGACTGGAACTCCAACTTGACCTGGACTCAGCATCTTGGCCGGGACGGCAACTCTCACCGGACTCAGCATCTTGGCCGGGACTGTAACTTGACCCGGACTCTGCATCTTGCCCGGGACTGTAACTCAATTCTGATTCGGCATCTCGGCTGAACTCTGCACCCGGTGCAGACTCAGCACTCATCGTGGACTCGTCATCTTGGCTGGGCTCTGCACTCGGTGTAGACTCAGCACTCATCGTGGACTCATTGTCTCGGCTGGACTCTGTACTCAGTGCAGATTCAGCACTCATCGTGGACTCAGTATCTCGGCTGGCCTCTACACTCAGTGCAGACTCAGCACTCATCATGGACTCATCACTCGGTGTAGACTCAGCATCCCGGCTGGGACTGCAACTCGATCCAGACTCAGCATCTTGACTGGAACTACAACTCAATCCAGCCTCAGCATCTTGACTGGAACTACAACTCGATCCAGACTCAGCATCTTGACTGGAACTGCAACTCGCTCCAGACTCAGCATCTTGACTGCCAATGCTGCAACTCACTCCAGACTCAGCATCTTGACTGGAACTACAACTCGATCCAGACTCAGCATCTTGACTGGAACCACCACTCAATCCAGACTCAGCATCTTGACTGCCAATGCTGCAACTCACTCCAGACTCAGCATCTTGACTGGAACTACAACTCGATCCAGACTCAGCATCTTGACTGGAACTACAACTCGATCCAGACTCAGCATCTTGACTGGAACTACCACTCGATCCAGACTCCGCATCTTGACTGGAACTCCAACTCGATCCAGACTCCGCATCTTGACTGGAACTCCAACTCGATCCAGACTCAGCATCTTCACTGGAACTCCAACTCGATCCAGACTCAGCATCTTGACTGGAACTACCACTCGATCCAGACTCTGCATCTTGACTGGAACTACAACTCGATCCAGACTCAGCATCTTGACTGGAACTCCAACTCGATCCAGACTCAGCATCTTGACTGGAACTGCAACTCGATCCAGACTCAGCATCTTGACTGGAACTACCACTCGATCCAGACTCCGCATCTTGACTGGAACTCCAACTCGATCCAGACTCAGCATCTTGACTGGAACTACAACTCTCAGCATCTTGACTGGAACTACAACTCGATCCAGACTCAGCATCTTGACTGGAACTGCAATTCGATCCAGACTCAGCATCTTGACTGGAACTGCAACTCAATCCAGACCCAGCATCTTGACTGCCACTGCTGCCACTCGATCCGGACTCAGCATCTCGGCTGCCACTGCTGCAACTCGATCCGGACTCAGCATCTTGGCAGGCAAAGCCCTTCAAGCTGGACTCAGAAGTTTGGCGGGAAAAATCAGGAAGCCACCTTCTTTCAGCTTGGGCTTCAGGAGTATCCCGCAGGGCTGGATCCGAGAGAAGCTGGAAGCGGTAAAAGAACAGCTTGGTAGAGGGATCAATAGCAGAAACTGGGTTTTCTTCAAACCCAAGCCAGGAGACACGCCTTCCTTCCGCTGCAGCTTCAGGAGTATTCTTCAGGGCTGGATCAGACAAAAGTGCAACCCGGTAATCCTGGAGTGTCAGAAACGGATCCAGATCAAAAATGGGGTTGGAACTGGGATCCAAACTGGTACTAGGAGGCTTGGTTTGAAGCGCCACTTGAACTGGACGCAGAGACTTGGCTTGAAGCGCTGCTTGGACTGGAATCGGAGACTCAGTCAGATGCATCCCTCGGACTGGACTCAGAGGCTCGAGCGGACGCTCTGCTTGAATGGGACTGGACCCCTGCTGGGCCCAGAGCATGGAATTCCCAAGACGTCTCCTCTCAGCGACAGCTTCAGGAGTATCCCACAAAGCTGGATTCAAGACCAGGCTGCGGCGATATTCAGCGAGCGTGATAAAAGGGTCCATATCTGAAACTGGGTTTTCAGTGATTCCAAGCCACCGGACACGTTTTCTCTCAGCTGCCGCTTCAGGGGTCTTCTTCAAAACAGGATGAGACAAAAGTTTCCCACGATACTGACGAAGAGTCATAGAAGGATCAAGAACAATGATGGAGCTGGACCCCAGCTGGGTCAGCTGGGCGGGGGTTCTTGCCGGGCTCATGGCCTTTGCAATCTGTCAGGTTCTCAGGTTCAGAGCCCGCGGGGCCGGGCTCTGGAGCAAACGTGAGCCCTTGGGCTGCTGACGAGGAGCGACAGCAGCAGGCAAAACCCACCAACCAATGCTGGGCAAGCACACCGGCACCGGCAGGGACTGCAGGCACCGCCCAGTGAGCCGGAACACATGGACTGGAATCCCCCGGACTGGAGGACACAGAACTGGAACACTGGACTGCAATCCCCCGGACTGGAACACACACCGGACCGGAACACACTGGACTGGAGCACACCAGACTGGAACACCCTGGACTGGTCCCCCGGACTGGAGGACACAGGACCGGAACACGGGACTGGAGCACACTGGACTGGTCCAACAGCTTCACCTGTACTTAGCTACTAAACCCCCCAAGAGTTGAGCTCCTGGGTTCGAGTAGCCGACAGGACTTACTGGATACCGGATGACATAGGGACCAGGACTGGAAACAGAAGTGCTCCTAAACCTAAACTGATCTACTTGCTCCCAAGCCCTAAACCAGCAGGAGTGTTCCTAACAGTAAACTGACAAAAGGACTTCCTAAGCCCTATACTAAACAGGAGCTCCTAAGCCCTGCTCAAGAAAGGGACTTCCTAAGCCCTAAACTAACAGAGCAGGGTACTAAATACAAAGCTAACACAGGTGCTACTAAGCACCAAGCTACAAGCAGAGCTTTACACTAATAAGCTAAACACAAAACTAAACCAGCTACCTAAGCACTGCTCTAGCAAGCTAGATACAACTAACAAGGTGCTTCCTAAGCACTACTCTGGCAAGCAACCAGAAGAGCTCCTAGCACTAAAAGGGAAGATAGGGGAGCCACAAGGAGGGAAGCTAACACATAAGCCAAAAGTGCTTCTAAAGCACCAAACACCAACAGCAAAGACTGCAATGCTCCCAATAGCACAATCCCAGAAGTACTTCTAACAGCAAACTCTGCAGTGTTCCTAACAACACCAAACCCCGAAGTACTTCTATCAACAACAGAGCTTCCAAAGCCCTACACACAGCAATGCTACCAAAACCAAGAGGGAACAGAAGGGAACCAAAAGGGAAAAGCAGGAAAGCTAAACACATAGACACCAGTGCACAGTGCACTAACACTAACCTGGACCTTAGCAAAAGCAAGCAGGGACCCTAGACACAATGTCAGAAGTGCACACTGCACCACCCTACCTAAAGCAAACACAACTGTTGCAAAGGCCCTGAAGGAAACAACCCCACTTCCTTATCAAGGCCCTCCCTGATGATGTCACTCTCCCTAGACCTAGGCAAAAGCACACTGACCCAGAGAGGCCCAACCCACACCAATGCAAAACCGTGAAACACTTGAAGCCAGTACACCCAAAGAGAGTTAGAGCAACTCAGGCAACACACACACAGCTGTAGTGAAGTGAGACAATTAACCCCATGCTGCTGGAAGCTGCCAGCACAGAGAGACAGAGCCAGCTCAGAAAGGAAAGAGAAAAGAAACAGAAGCCAGCTAAGAAGCTGACCCCCAGGAAAGAGGTAAGTTTGAGAGGGGTTCAGACCCCAATCATAACAGGTTGTGCCAAAGGACAACATGTTTTTCACAATCAGGGTTGCCGAGGGGGGGGAGCAAGGGGGAGCAAAATTCCCCGGGCCCGGGGCCTCTACTACTACTACTATTACTACTACTATTTAGCATTTCTATAGCGCTACAAGGCATACGCAGCGCTGCACAAACATAGAAGAAAGACAGTCCCTGCTCAAAGAGCTTACAATCTAATAGACAAAAAATAAATAAAGTAATCAAATCAATTAATGTGAACGGGAAGGAAGAGAGGAGGGTAGGTGGAGGCGAGTGGTTACAAGTGGTTACGAGTCAAAAGCAATGTTAAAGAGGTGGGCTTTCAGTCTAGATTTAAAGGTGGCCAAGGATGGGGCAAGACGTAGGGGCTCAGGAAGTTTATTCCAGGCGTAGGGTGCAGCGAGACAGAAGGCGCGAAGTCTGGAGTTGGCAGTAGTGGAGAAGGGAACAGATAAGAAGGATTTATCCATAGAGCGGAGTGCACGGGAAGGGGTGTAGGGAAGGACGAGTGTGGAGAGATACTGGGGAGCAGCAGAGTGAGTACATTTATAGGTTAGTAGAAGAAGTTTGAAAAGGATGCGAAAACGGATAGGGAGCCAGTGAAGGGTCTTGAGGAGAGGGGTAGTATGAGTAAAGCGACCCTGGCGGAAGATGAGACGGGCAGCAGAGTTTTGAACCGACTGGAGAGGGGAGAGGTGACTAAGTGGGAGGCCAGCAAAAAGCAGATTGCAGTAGTCTAAACGAGAGGTGACAAGGGTGTGGATGAGGGTTTTGGTAGAGTGCTCGGAAAGAAAGGGGCGGATTTTACGGATGTTGTAAAGAAAGAAACGACAGGTCTTGGCAATCTGCTGGATATGAGCAGAGAAGGAGAGAGAAGAGTCAAAGATGACCCCAAGGTTTCGAGCTGAGGAGACACGGAGAATGAGAGAGCCATTAACAGAAATAGAAAATGGGGGGAGCGGGGAGGTGGGTTTAGGGGGGGGGGGGGAAATGAGAAGCTCGGTTTTGGTCATATTTAATTTCAGGTGGCGTTGAGACATCCAGACAGCAATGTCAGACAAGCACGCTGAAACTTTGGTTTGGATGCAAGGTGAGATATCAGGGGTAGAAAGGTAGATTTGGGAGTCATCAGCATAGAGATGGTAGGAAAAGCCATGGGATGAGATTAATGAACCAAGGGAAGAAGTGTAGATAGAAAAGAGGAGGGGACCAAGAACAGAACCCTGAGGTACGCCGACAGGCAGAGGGATAGAAGTAGAAGAGGATCCACCAGAGTGAACACTAAAGGTGCGGAGGGAGAGGTAGGAAGAGAACCAGGAAAGGACAGAGCCCTGGAATCCAAGTGAGGACAGGGTATCGAGAAGTATGCTGTGATCGACAGTGTCAAAAGCAGCGGAAAGATCAAGAAGAATGAGGATGGAATATTGACCTCTGGATTTAGCCAGTAATAGGTCATTGGAGACTTTAGTAAGCGCAGTTTCGGTTGAGTGGAGAGGGCGAAAACCAGATTGTAGTGGGTCAAGAATAGCATGTGAGGAGAGAAAATCAAGGCAGCGGCGGTGAACAGCACGCTCAAGTAATTTGGAGAGAAAAGGAAGGAGGGAGATGGGTCAGTAATTAGAGGGACAAGTAGGGTCAAGTGAAGGCTTTTCATAAGGAGAGGTGTGACCACAGCATGTTTAAAGGCAGCAGGGACAGTCGCAGTGGAAAGTGAGAGGTTGAGAATGTGACAGATAAAAGGAATAAGAGCAGGAGAGATGGCATTAAGAAGGTGGGTGGGAATGGGATCAGAGGAACAGGTGGTACATTTTGAGGAAGAAAGGAGAAGTGTAGTTTCCTCAATAGTAAGGATGGTCTCTCTCTTTCTCCTGCTCCTGATGGGACCCGAGTGATCGCATCCCGACATGAGCAGGAGAAAAAACTCTGGTGCCGGGCCCCCCTTGGAGGCTAGGGAGGACCCAGAGCTTCCTCCAGTGCTGCTCTTCTGCCCATTGCTTGCTGAGAGGCTGCTTTTCCTCTCAGGGAAGCATGCCCTGAGAGGAAAAGCAGCCACAGGGGCAGAAAGTCAGCACTGGAGGAAGACGTCTTCTGCTGGCGGGGCCTCGGGATCCCCGCCAGCCAAGGTATTTCAATCTTCAATCCTGTTGCGGCAGTGATCGGGGGAGGACGGCAGCGGCAGCGATCGGGGGTGGTGGCAGCGGCAGTAATCAGAGGGGGGCGGCAGCAGACAATGATTTGGGGGGGGGGGGGGGTGGCAGCGGCCCTGCTCCGGGCCCGGTTCAGTCTCTCGGCGGCCCTGTTCACAATACATTACAGCGGTTTACAAGTACCAGTAATAAAATAAAGAGTACATCAGAACCAAAATAGAGAATACAGACTATAGACAAACCACTCAGTGCCACAAGAGATAAAACTCATGGCACAGCTGGGGGGACAATAGGTGTGTTCAGAGGGGGAGTTTGGGAATAGCGCAGGCGGAGTCATGATATCCAAGCATAGGGGTCCTTTTACTAAGAAACGGTAAGCACTAACGCGTGCTTCCCATGTACCAAAATATGCTACCATGGGGCATGCTCAGGTGCGTGGCAGAAGTGCTTTAAAGACATACCTTTTCAATCAGCTTTTGGTCTAGTGTGACCTGTTTTTAAGTTATATCTTCACGTCACGATCTTATGAATTATCCATCCTGCTTTTCCTCCCCTTCTGTTGCAGCGGAAGTGCAGAACACTGTCTCAACTGTTTATCCCTTCTATCCCCCTTCCCTTCCTCTCTTATCTCTTTTTTAATTGGAGTTCTTTCCTTTTTCTAATTGATTAGTCTATAAACCGCTTTGAGAATCCTCTTGTTTAGGCATAAAAACAATTTTTTATTTCTTACTCTTGGATGATTTCTTGGTTTTAAATGGAATGCAATTTAATCATTCCACTAATGTACTTTTATCACATTTTTATTCTGATTATTGATTTTAGTATTGTACCATATTTTTGAAAGTGGTATTTATGTTTTGATATTGAACCTTCAGCACAATGGTGCAAGGTGAGTTATAAAGCAAAAAGAATAAGCAGGCTGTACTGTATACCAGTGGAATAGCTAGGGTAGTTGACACCCAGGGCCGGTCATTTTTTAACACCCCCCCCCCCCCCCCCCCCCGAAATCCAGTACTAGGCATACCGAGAATACAAAACACTCAGGACCTATAGAGCAATTCTACCATACCATAAGCAGTAATTTGGACGAGTCACACAAGGAAAAGGAAAGCATCTTAAACACTACAGTGAGCACTAGAACATCAATTCACCTATTGTAAAACGAAAACAGACAGATTAGTACAGATTGTCGATCCTGCACAGTCAATGCCAACCGAAAGCCATGTCTTTTTCACAAACACAGATACACCCTAATCCACTATAGAATAAGTAATCATAAACTTTCTATTTAGACAAAAATTAAACTGAACCCCCAAGATGCCAGACTCTGCATACAATGCAACACCACAGAAACAGAAAATGTCTTCTAGTACTGTGCAAAATATAAAGACAGCAGATGTAAATTTGAAAAAACTAACAAATACCAATCACCACTTTACAAATTAACAAATAGAAATAAAACAAATAATATCATTTTATTGGACTAATACATTTAGCTTTCAGAGGCCAAAACCTCCTTCCTCAGGTCAATTCAGTATAGTACTGTTACAGTGTCCTATCCTGACCTGAGGAAGGGGGTTTTGTTCTCCGAAAGTAAAATGTATTAAAATTAGTCCAATAAAAAGATTACCTTATTTACATGTTCTATTATAAACATTTATTAACACAGCTACAATACTACTTTATCCTAAAGCAAAAAAATAAAAATATATATTTACAGTTCGTTGTCTCTGGTTTCTGCTTTCCTCATCTTTTCACTGTCTTCCTTCTATCCAGCATCTGTCTTCGCTCTCTCTCTCTGTCATCCAGTGTCTGCCCTCTCTCTCTGCCCCTTCCATCCACTGTCTGCCCTCTCTCTCCCTTCCATCAACTTCTGCCCCTTCCATGCACCATATGCTCCAGTCTGCCATCTCTCTCTCCCCCTTCCATCAACATCTGCCCTCTATCTCTGCCCCTTCCATCCACCATTTGCCCCAGTCTGCCCTCTTTCTCTCTCCCCTTCCACCCACCATCTGCCCTTTCTCTCTGCCCTTTCAATCCGTCTGCTCTCCCTCTACCATCCATCCAGGGTCTGCCCTCCCTCACGCTCCCCCCTTCTATCCCTTCTCTCTCTGCCCCCTCTTTTCAGCCCCCAGTTCCAGCCCCTTTATTCCACCTGCCCCTAGTTCCAGCCCCAGCCCACATCTCCCACATGCCCCCTTTTTCAGCCCCACTATCCCACCAGTCCCCAGCCCTTTTCTCCCATCAGTCTCGAGCTTCAGCCCCCAGCCACTTCTCCCTGTCCTCTTTTCAGCCCCTAGTTTCAACCCCAGCCCTTTTCTCTCACCAGTCCTGAGCTTCAGCCCCAGCCAGTTCTCCCTGTCCCCTTTAAAGCCCCTAGTCCCCAGTTTCAGCCCCTTCATCCACCACATGCCTTGCATCCCCCCTTTTCAGCCCCAGACCCATTCTCCCACCTGCCCCAGGCATGGACCCATTTTCCCTCCTGCCCCCTTGTCAGACCCCAGTTCCAGCTTCAGACCCCTTCTCCCATCTGAGCACTCCCCTCCCCCCTCCCCTCTCTGAGCACCCATCTGAGCTCCCCCACCCTCCCTAATCCCCTTTAAGCACCCCTCTGAGCTCCCCCACCCCTCCCCAATCCCCTTCTCCCCTCCTTGATGCTCTCCCACCCTCCCTAATCCCCTTTAAGCACCCCTCTGAGCTCCCCCACCCCTTCCCAATCCCCTTCTCCCCTCTCTGAGCTCCCTACCCTCCCTAATCCCCTTTAAGCACCCCTCTGAGCTCCCCCCACCCTTCCCCAATCCCCTTCTCCCCTCTCTGAGCTCTCCCACCCTCCCTAAGCCCCTTTAAGCACCCCTCTGAGCTCCCCCACCTTCCCCAATCCCCTTCTCCCCTCTCTGAGCTCCCCCACCCTCCCTAATCCCCTTTAAGCACCCCTCTGAGCTTCCCCACCCTTCCCCAATCCCCTTCTCCCCTCTCTGAGCTCCCCCAACCTCCCTAATCCCCTTTAAGCACCCCTCTGAGCTCCCCCACCCCTCCCCAATCCCCTTCTCCCCTCTGAGTCCCCCCCCCCCGACCCAACAGCTGAGATCTGTTCTCCTGCTGCTCCTACCCTGTCCTGCCTTTAAAAAAAATTTTTTCGAAGCGCCGGAGAGTGGCAGGCAGCGCACCTCGCGTCTGCCCTGCTAGTAAAGAAGATCTCGTCGACATCGTCGTCCTTCCCACACTGAGTCCCGCCCACCCTCGCGGTAATAGGAAGTTGCCTCAGAGGGGGGCGGGACTCAATGTGGGAAGGGCGATGACGTCAGCGAGATCTTCTTTACTAGCGGGCAGACGCGAGGTGCGCTGCCTGCCACTCTCTGGCGCTTCGAAAAAAATTTTAAAGGCGGAGCAGTGGGAGCGGAGCACCCTCCCACCCGATGACACCCGGGGCGGACCGCCCCCACCGCCCCGCCCTTGCTACGCCACTGCTGTATACAGAATCAATATTACTCCCTCTGGATATGAACTAGTCAGTGCTCAGTCACTGAAAATGCTCTTTGATATAAATGCACTGTTATACTTCCACATAATTTGCCTTCTAGTACCTTATCCTCCATTCCAACAGCTTTAAGGGCCTGGAGTCCTCGATAAGAAAGAGCCAGATTGATACTTCTACCACTAACTCTTTTGGCTGTACGAATATCTACAAAAGAGAAAAAACAAATGTTAACATATTTTGCTAACCAGCTAACCACCAGACCTCTACTCAGAAATCTAGACTGCACCAACTTGACATTTTGTCCTTTAGATTGTAAGCTCCTCTGAGCAGGGACCGTCCTTCTTTGTTAAATTGTACAGCGCTGCGTAACCCTAGTAGCGCTCTAGAAATGTTAAGTAGTAGTAGTAGTAGTAAACATTCAGCAGTACAATCAAAAGATCAAGTTTATTACCTCACCCATGAAACGTGTGCCTGAGTAGTTTACAATCTAAAAAAAATGATGGAGTGAGAGAGAAGAGACCAACAGGACCTGATACATGAGGACTGAGGGGAGAAATACAATGTCATCAAAAAAGAGTGGGGAGGGGAAAGCACAAAAGGATAGTGGTGTGTTCCAGTGCGCAATTCGTACTCAACAGTCAACCATAGTCATCCATAAAAAGGAAGGTTTTGAGGTCAGTTTTAAATTGGAACAGAAAGGGAAGAAGTTTGAGAGCATGAGGTAATTGGTTCCTATGGCTATTGAACTGAAAAAACAGAACGTCAAATTGCAGTGGCAGGGATCTCGTGGAAAGAAGGAACAACAAGGATGTCTAATTGTGAGGACCGCAGTCCTAGAAGGGAAGTAAGGATTTATATAACAAGAAAGAAAAGAGTGGAGGAGTGGCCTAGTGGTGGACTTTGGTCCTGAGGAACTGAGTTCAATTCCCACTTCAGGCACAGGTAGCTCCTTGTGACTCTGGGCAAGTCACTTAACCCTCCATTGCCCCATGTAAGCTGCATTGAGCCTGCCATGAGTGGGAAAGTGTGGGGTACAAATATAACAAATAATAATTATTTAGTGGAGTAATTTTATACACCAGAATCAGAAGTTTGAAAGTGATGCTGTTGCAGGAATTACCACTATTGTTAGCAGAATCTGTGGTACTTCAGGAGTCAAACACCACACACCAGAATGAGAGAGAAATCTTCCTTATTTGCCAGCAAACAAAGTAGGACATCAGCACTAGGTCTCTTCTTCTCTTTCTCAGCTCTCTGTGTCTTGTGGCTTCTGTCTCAGCTCCTTCTCTTCTTCTTCTGATGTAAGCTGCTTCTGCTCCCAGTTATATACAGTTTTTAAACCCCTCTAGCCCCCCTTTCTCACCAGATGGTAAAGAATAGATTGATTACCCTGTCTGAACCAATCATCTCTACACATATATTCAAAATATCAGTTACATAGGTTTGAGATATTTCCTAAACTGACCTATGACCTGGGGCCTCTCACACTAGACAATGTGGCACCTATCTCTTGCATTTTATTATGATTAAATTCCCAGCTAACTTCATACAAACTGGGTTCTGGCATTCATTAAGGGGTCAAGGGCCAATCTTACTTAATAGCACACATATATGATTTGTTATTACTTTCAGAAAACCAGTCCTTCATTTAGCTATTGATCAAGGAGATGACTTGACTTTCCCTGACCTCTTTCACCTATTAGCTTCCTACACAGAACTCGCTAGGACTGTGGATAATTCAAACCAGATGATGGCAGACAAAGCTTCACTTGAAAGTCAGCCACTAATGTAACACTGAATTAAAAGATATTCTACATAGAAATAGAACTTACTAATTACACAGAATAAAACATATTCTAAAATAAGCAGAAATCAGAATTCCTTATAAGACAAAATCTAAATACTTATAATGGTATCTAGAATTATTTATCTCTACTTTATCTCCTTCTAACCAGCATTCAATCTAATCCTTTTAAAACTACAGTATGCCTGGCTCATAATGGTATCCAGATGTGGTAAATAATACCTATGAACAGTCCATCACTCAAAAAGAGACAAAGAAAGTTTCATTTCTCACTGACCTTTCTAACCTCTTAGTCTAGCAAAAGTTAGACATTTGAGTAATTAAAACCAGATGACATTCCTCCACTTTACAGGACTGAAGAGTTAAACACCAAATTAACAAATATGACTTCTTTGCCCAAGCTGCCTCAATGCGATGCGTGAGTGGTAATCAGTGGGCAGCCTTTAACAGGGGAGTAGCATGGTCATATTTTTTTATATCCTGTGATTAGTTTAATGGCTGTGTTTTGGATAAGTTGTAATCGCTTGAATTCTTTCAAATTGATTCCTACATAAAGAGCATTGCAGTAGTCAAGCCAGGAAATGATCTTACTCTCTTGGGTTTACCCCTATGCCTGGAGTCATAATGCCATTAATTAGCACTAAACTGCCATCAGGAATGGCTTTTCTTTCCACTCTGCTGAACTGTTGATGACAGATTGATCTGCACTTTCCATGTTTCATCTTGGGTGGGTGAAATCCTGTCTCCAGTTTACAAAAATACTGGCACCTGCTGCAGTTGCACAAAGGAAACAAATCTATGACCTAGACACATTTACACATGTATTACATCTTAAATGTGGAGTCAGTACACCAAACCTTTGACTCCTCTACTTTTCTACTTTCTGACTCTGACTCCGACTGCAGCTCCAACACCGACTCCTACTGATGTTAGGCTTTAAATTTTTGTTCTGGACTCTAAAGTACTGGTATATATAACTTTAGATCCAGGAGAAAGATATGTATATACAGTACAGTCTCAATTATCCAACATAAATGGGACTGACCCACTGTCGGATGTGAAAAGTCGGATAATGCAGACAACAATGAATAAACTCTTCAAACAATACATAAAGGCATAGAGTTCCCAATTTTCAAAAATTGTTTAACAACAACATTACAGCATATTCTGCAGCATGATTGGAGCACTAAAACATAAATTACTGTACATGTGCTTGTTCTAAAACAAAGATTATTAATAAAAATAAACGCAATGACGGCACCCGGGGGGGGGGGGGGGGGGACGACTCTATCAGATATGCCAGATGGTCAGATTAGCGAAGGTCGGATAATTAATCATCATCAATAATGTATAAAATGATACATTTACCATATATTACAATGTAAGTTTTTATTTTGAAGCTGTAGTTGATACATTTTTACTGACTCCATCCAAAAATGCTTCCAACTCCATGACTCTGATTCCATAGCCCTGTTTAAAATAATGGAGGAGTGGCCTAGTGGTTAGGGTGGTGGACTTTGGTCCTGAGGAACTGAGTTCAATTCCCACTTCAGACACAGGCAGCTTCTTGTGACTCTGGGCAAGTCACTTAACCCTCCATAGCTGCATTGAGCCTGTCATGAGTGGGAAAGTGTGGGGTACAAATGTAACAAAAATAAAAAATACTATTGCTTATGTGCGTATGTGAATATTTACACATGTAAATGCTACCACACTGCCTATGTGCTAGTCTGCAAATTACCCACTTAACTTGCATGTAATTGCAAGGGGGTATACACAGGGATGAAGCATGGGTGGGTCATAAGCGGGGCTCCCACATACACACATAACTTAAAGAATACTGCAAGTTACACATGTCCCTGCTGTACTTACTCCTTGATGTACCTACTGCCAGACAAATAAGACTTGATATTTATCATTCTGCAATGGTTCAAATTGAAAGTGCTCGACTCTGGAACACTTTGCCATACGGGATACAAATTATCAGCTCAGTTTTACAGTTCAGAAAGCAATTGAAAGCTTGCTTGTTTTCACAAATGGATGGCTCTTGAGATTTTTAGATTTTAATAGTATACCTGCTAGTTGAGTTTTGAAAGTAACAGTCAATGATGTAAGTTTTAAGTAATGTTAAGTTTTGTTGTGATCTTGTTTTGTGTTTTTATTGATTTCATGTGTTTTACTTTGTACACCAACTAGAATTGTCAGATACCAGGGCTAAATATTTTAAATAAATAAAAAAAATAAATAAACTTAGGCATTCACATGTATACCAGCTTTATGGCCATCATGTTAATACCCAGTTCCATTACAATCCTATAAGTGAAAGCAGACACCTACTTTGCTTTATGGAACAGGCTCTTACTGCACACCCTCTGGACACTTAATTGGAGACATCTAGTTACAGAATTGACCCCAAAGTGTTTTCAGAACCCCTATGCATTATTTTTTGGGGATGGAGGGGGATATTGCTCATGCTTTCCAGTAGTAGCTCAAGGTGAGGTACATTCAGACACTGCTTTTTTTCTAAGAAAAAAGGTGCTAATGTTCATAATTATTTCTAGAGAGATTTGTAAATATTTTGATTGGTAACTTATGATTATTTTTAATTTGTATACTTTTTTTTACTGTACATCTCTCAAATGTTGGAGATTGTTAACTGCTATGAATCCTACTTGGAAAAAACAGTATTATATAAACATCAAAAGAATAGAATACAGGGGCGGGGGGACGACGACGCTGGAGAACACTGAGACGGATGGCCACTTGAAACAGTAGCTCTGGCAGGAAAACATAAAAAGCATTGAAAAGCAACAACAAAATCACGCTGAAAAGGTTTAAAACTGATCAGCTTGATAAAAGATGAAATATTGAACCCTTGTCACCTCAAAAATCAACTTCGGGCAAACCGGAGAAGAGACCTCACTCATAATACTGAAGGAAATAAAGGGCCTCAGAGACCTGATGACAGACATCAAACAGGATACATCAGAAATAAAAACAGAATTGGAGCTGCTAAAAGAAGACTTTGATCAGATCAAATCAAGGGTAGAAACCTTAGAAAATAATGCCCTTGTAGCGGATGAAAAATTCAAAGATCAGACATAGAGTTGGATGGGTGGGATATTTTTGGAAGGCATGCAAATGCAATGGGGGGGGGGGGGGGACATGAGCATGGACAGGATATGGGTGGGGCTTCCACTTATATGTGTAACTTACAGAGTACTAGGTAGCAGAAGAAAGGGTTCAAAACAGTGGCGTAGCCACAGGTGGGCCTAGGTAGACCGAGGCCCACCCACTTAGGGCTCAGGCCTATCCAACAACATGGTAATGAAAATGCTGCTCTCCACAATATTGGCACCTTCGCATGCTCAGTTTTCAGCGCATACCTGCTGCAGACTACCAAGGTGGAGACTGGAGAGAAGCATTTTCCCAACAGCTGAGATATTTTTTTGATGTGGGGGTGGGGGAGAGAACATTTGGTGCCCACCCACTTCTTGCCTAGGCCCACCCAAAATCCGCTGTCTGGCTACGCCCCTGGTTCAAAAGTACACAAACAGAAACAGAGAAAAAAAAAGCACAAATGGGCCTTCAAGACTGGAACAATCAAGAGTCTTTAAATAGATAGACCCGAAGGCTGTGTTTCGGCATATCTATGCCTTCCTCAGGAATCAATATGAGTGAGTATTCTCTAAAGAAACACAAAAAGTGTTAACAATATTCCTCAAGACAACACTGCAAACATAATCAAAAGAGTAACATTTAAAAACGCTGCAGTGCATGTGCTGCATTTATCTGCTCCAATGTGGGAAATAAATCCAATGGGAATGCGGGCAGCAAACACAAATCTAGCCACGTCTTTATAATGCCATGGCTTCAACAATTACCTCATGGGCATGAAGCGGATTTCTCATTCATACATCCAGTTTTTCAAGCTCTTTCAAAGTTCAATCTACAATTCCAAAGCTGTCTTGGAGGAATTGCCAGCTTATTGGTTTGTATCTTATTCCATCTTATTTGGTCTCCTATAATAGTCTTCACTGATTTTTCCTCTCAGTGATTTATGCTTGATTGTTGCTTGTTCCTCCACTTCTACATATTTATATACACCTTCTTGTTCAAGCTCATTTATCTCATAGTCATCAGTCAGAGGGATGATTTAAGTTTTGCTCAACTTTCCTCAAGGAAAGTTGTCTTAGCACTTTGTCCAGCCTAAAAGTCATCTTTATGTCACCTGAGAAGCTTTACACTATTTAGAGTTGTTCTGCTAATTGCTGGTCATTGGAATTGTAGAGTTTCAGGTCATCTACAGATAGAAGCTCCCCTGTTAGCCTCCACACGAGGCTCCCCTCCAGTTTCAAACCCCTCCGCTTCTGCGGGGGTCACGCCATGCAGCGCGTCCAAAATGGCGCATGCTGCCAGCTCCACTGAGTGGGAAGAAACCGCTCGCCATGCTCGTGCCGGCCCTGATGTCTTAAGAGCACGATTTACAGAGCCCTGCTGCTGATCTGCGCTTGCCACAATGGGAACAGCGCTTAACAACCTCCGCAGCCATCACTGAAAATGGCGGAAAATTCAAAATGGCGGATTTGCGCCAAAAATGTCCCAATCACGGGCCCTCCCCAGAGGAGCTACAAAACGCTCTTACCTCACCAGACCGAGTCCCAGAGCTCCGGTCACGCTGTACAATCAGAAGAAAACCTCTTTTCTGGAATCGCAGCACCAAAGCGCTAAGTGACTTTTTTTTTTTAACGCTGTGAGGAAAGTTAGAGGCAACAGCAATAGAGGCAAATTTCCAACTCCAGAAGATCAGTAGAGTGGGAAAGGCAGGGAAAGGACGAACCAATGTGCCTGCATCCACAAAGGAGAGTGTGGGAAAAGACAGGGACAGGGCAAACCTATGTGTCTACATCCACATCGGGGGCCGGATAAGGCAGGGAAAAGGGTGAACCTATGTGCCTTTAAAGTGGAGCTGCAATAGCCCCCAACACCCCTGCTACCACTGGCCAAAGCACAGGAGCCACCCCAGGCAGATTTTTTGAAGGAGCTGAATAAGCTGCGACCACCCTACTGGGGAGATAGAGAATACTGAAGAGGTAGATGGAGCTAGCTGGCCATGAGGCACTATGGTTTTTCAGTGCTATCTCCCCCTGCTGGTTGATGGACACAACTCCATTCGTAATGGATTCATCTGCTTGATGACAAGGAAATCCAGTGTACCTGAATGTAACTCACCTTGAGCTACTACTGAAAAAGGTGTGAGCAAAATCTAAACAAATAAATAAATACATAAAAAAGGTACTGTACAAGCTGAATTTGTTCAGCAGTTAATCAGGGACATATAACTGTATGCTGTGGACTCATTCAACCACCCCTCCCAGCAGAGTGGAGATTTTGGGAAGGGATGGGAAGACATTGAGCAGGTAGAGGAACAGATCCTTAAAGGACAGTCTCCCTCTCCCTCCAACCCCGCTCTTGGGACCCTGAAATATATATATTTTTAAATTGTTCTGTAACCCCATGAATCTGGTTCTCTGAACTGTAGGTTCACTGAGGACTGGCAACACATAATTTTTCCAGCATTGAAGGAGACGTAGACATATGTCTGATTTCCAATAGTGTACCTGAAAAATATGTAAGCAGTAACGCAACTCTCGCTACTGTCCATACGCTGACAGTAATAACTGTGGAGCCATTTGTGATGGTGTTATATCTAGTTTCTGCATGCTGTGATCTGTGCAATGCACCCTACCCACTCTTCTGATGAAAGAGACATGAATGAGGTGCTAAATACATTTCTGTTACATCCTGTTATAAGTATGTCAAATAGTAATTTACAGTTACCTTCTCTCGCTTCATAAAGATGAACTTGAAAGCCTTTCTGGGCAAAGAAACAAGCATTTAAAGCACCAACCTAGAATTAAAAAAAATGTTTGATTATGAATGTAGCACTCCATCTAATGTACTCACTGGAAAGAGGATCAGGAAGTTCAGAGGGGATTTTTACTGACAAGGGAAAGTACAGGGGATTCCACTTGTCCATGTTCAGTTCTCGAGGGCTACAAGACAACCAGGTTTTCAGGATACCCCTATTCTATTCTAGTCTACTGGAGTCTTATATACCGCCAGTTTTCCAAAAAAGATTCATGGCGGTTTACATAAGAAGAGAACTCTACGATAGAGAGAAATAATATATTGAGGGAACTCTACAACAGAGAAAAAATAATAAAACAAATTAAAATATACAACTAGCAGATTCCAATTACTGATCAAATAGATAAGTCTTTAAAACTTTCTTAAAAGCGAAGTAGGAAGGTGAATGTCACACATTGAGCATGCAAATTGGTGGGAAAATGTGGGATACAAATGCTACAAATAAATAAATCGGATGGCAATATATTCTATAATCTTGTCCCAAAGAAAGGAAAAGAGTCCTCAACAATAGTTTTAAAACGTACATTTTTCAAAGAAGAAAAGCCTACTTTCAAAGTTCTCACAAAACCCAAATTTCTACTGAGAGAAAGGAAAAAAGCAATTCTCCTAGCCCCTCTGAATTTAATCCAAAAACTGATTTGAAAATTAAACATAATATCTTAAAATGTATATGCTGATGTACTGATAACCAATGAAGATTACGCATAGAAAATGACACACTATCAAAACGGCCCAGCCCAGAAATCAGCCTGAGAGCTGTATTTTGCAGCAACTGTAGACGATTATGTAACTTACGTGTAATCTGAAAGTATAACGAATTACAGTAATACAGTTGAGGCAGCAAAACTGTCTGAGCTAGAAACCTGAAATCCTCCTGTTGCAAATATGATCTTATTGTCCTCAATTGCCTGAGCTTATAAAAAAATCTTATACTAAGCACATGTTGTTTTCAGATATCCCTAATGAATATGGATGAGAGAGATCTGCATATAATGGATGAGGTGGGAATGCAAATATATATTTCTCATGCATATTATTACTAACTTCTATCAACAGTAACTACTTGCAATTTTGACTTGCTTTCCTTTCTTATTCTTATTTGAATTATTCTTACAAAACATTTTTATACAAAATCTGTTTCCCTTTGATGGCAAAGGGATAATTCAAATCCAACAATTTAAAACTCAAATACACTCATACTCTTGCATACCAAACATACTATTTCCCACTTCTATCTGGAGACCTTAAAAAGCGATATTGACTTCTAATCTCTCATTCAATCCATCCTTATTTTACATCAGACAGACCACGGTATTCTGTATCATCTGAAGCCTTTTCAGCTTTTGTTTTGAAATACCTAAAAATATAAAATTACAATAATCCGACTTTGACAGTATCAGTGATTGAACCAAAATTCAGAACTTATCCAAAAAAAACCTCCACTTTATCCGTCTCAGTTTTCTAAGCAGGAAAAAAGGAGCTTTTAAGAAGACCTCAATACATGGAGACTCTGGTACCAGTACCAGTACCACTAGTCTCCCATCTCCTTTCACTGTTGTACTGAATGGATACTCTTAGGAGTATAACATAAGTTAATCATGCTCATTTTCTACTTCACCTTCAGGTACACGGTGTGCTTCTGCAAGGAACTGCAGAAAACCTCTGAAACAATCAGGTGTTGACAGGGCCGGCCCAACAATTAAGAAAGTCTAGGTGGATGCCTAGAGCAGCAGCTTCAGTCAAAGCAAAACAATAGGTCCTGACAGCCTCACAAAGCGAAAACTCCATCATTGCTTACTTTAATCTGCATTTTTAGAGGAAGTTTGTGTGATGATAATTGTTGAGTTTAATTATCAAAATCTTAGATGGACTGCAGGCTAGGGGGTTGGAAGTTAATTGAAGGGAGGAGGGAGAGAGGCTGATGGTTTGTCTAGGGCCCACACCACTCTTGGATCAGTTCAAAGCATTTACCCCCCCCCCCCCCCCCCCTCTAATAACAAGAAAAAGGTTCTTTCTATGTTTCTCCAGTGGATCCCAGGAGTTGTTTCTCATGGAGGGGTGTTCCTGCTCCCATCTCCTTCCTACTGGCTCCCTACCAGCATTCTCTTCCAGTATTCTAAGAACATAAGAACATAAGCCTTGCCATACTGGGACAGACTGAAGGTTCATCAAGCCCAATATCCTGTTTCCAACAGTGGTCAATCAGGTCACAAGTACATATGGCAAGATCCTAGAACAAGACTATGATAAAATGAGAAGAACTGCAAAGATCAAAAATTTACATCAGGCGTGCATGCGTTCAAAAACACCATCCTGGAAGGCTGGGCCAGTTATATTCCATGTTTTAAAAAAGGAGGAAGGAAGGCTAAATGATAGCTGGCGTGGTTAAAAAAGTGACGTGAAGGAAGCTATCCGAGCTAAAAGAAAATCCTTCAGAAAATGGAAGAAGGATCTGACTGAAAATAATAGGCAACAGCATAAGAACGACTTTGAAAAAAAGACTGCGATGGAGGCAAAACCACATAGTAAAAACTTTGTTAGGTATATTAGAAGCACGAAGCCAGCAAAAGAATCAGTTGGACCGCTAGATGACTGAGGGGCAAAAGGGGCACACAATGAAGACAAAGCCATAATGGAGAGATTAAATGAATTCTTTGATTCAGTCTTCACTGAGGAAGATTTGGGAGAGATACCAGTGCCATAAAATGTATTGTACTATTTTGGGATCTTGCCAGGTACTTGTAACCTGGATTAGCCACTTTTGGAAACAGGATGCTGGGCTTGATGGACCTTCAGTCAGTCCCAGTATGGCAATGCTTATGATCTTATGTAAGAAAACAGATTTTATGCTGCTTATACTAGTAATAAGCAGTGGATTTCCCCAAGTCCATCCTAATAATGGCTTATAGACAGACTTTAGCCAAATCTTTTTTAAAACCTGCTAAGCTAACTGCTTTTACCATTTTCTGGCAATGAACTCCAGAGTTTGATTACAAGTTGAGTGAAGAAATATTTTGTCTGATTTGTTCTAAATTTACTACTGAGTAGCTTCATTGTGTGCCCCCTACTCCTTGTATTTTTGGAAACAGTAAACAAGTGATTCACATCTACTATTTCCACTCCACTCAATATTTTACAGACTTCTATCTATCTCCCCTCAGCCGTCTCTTCTCCAAGCTAAAGAGCCCAAGCATCTTTAAACTTTCTTCACAGGAAAACGTCCTCTTATCATTTCGACACTCTTCTCTGTACCTTTTTTAATTCTGCTATATCTGCTTGGTCAACTTAAACTCTCTAGAAACCTATGAGGGGGAGAACGAGGGGGTTAGAGAGAAGGCGGATGCACAAGGCACTTCAGCCAATCTATCCTTGCCTGACTCATCAAAATCCCATGAGTAATGGATGTCACATCTGGGCTGGAAAGACACAGGTAGGATCACCAGAGAAAACCATTTTGCATCAAACTTTCAGACAGGAAGAGTCAAGCAATTACTAGTAACTGGGTCTATAGTAATTTTGCTCAAAACAGAACCGGCTACAGTGAAAATTAAAGCCAGGAAAGAAAAGATTTAGCTCTGGCTACAGCATAATGATAGACAAGTAGGCAGTGCACACACAGCATCAAGAAAGCACATCTGGAGAGAAAACTGTGCTGTCTTTGTTTTCATCCTTGAGGGTACATTTGTTTGCTGGTTGCCAGTGCCTGGGTCTTGGAAGGAAAAGTTCAGGAGGAAGCTAGGAAAGTACCAGGCAGAGATAGGGGATTTGGAAGAGACATGTGGGCTAGGATAGAGAAACATGCATATACAGCTTGCTTATGTTTGACGCTAGTTCACTAGTTAGCTGGGCATGTCTTGGGCATGACAAGGAATTGTTCCCAGGACCAACATCTCTCCCGCTCGTTTCCCCCTCTCTCTCCCTTCCCTCCTTATCCAACATCTCTTCCTCTCTCCTCACTCCATCCCCTCTGCCCCCCCATCCCTTCACATTTCAGGGAGGGAACTAAACACCTATGTCCTAAAAGATCAAAGTTGGGAGTTACACCTGCTACCAAGCATGTTTAGAATCTGATAAACAGCTGCTACTCAGCAGTCCTCCACTGAAGGGATGAGGGGAGGGGGTTTTGTCCCCCCCCTCCCCTCCAAATGCCAAACTGACAAGGGAAACTGGTCACTGTGACAGAATCGGGATAAGTACATAAGTAATGCCATACTGGGAAAGACCAAGGGTCCATCTAGCCCAGCATCCTGTCCACGACAGCGGCCAATCCAGGCCAAGGGCACCTGGCAAGCTTCCCAAACGTACAAACATTCTATACATGTTATTCCTGGAATTGTGGATTTTTCCCAAGTCCATTTAGTAGCGGTTTATGGACTTGTCCTTTAGGAAACCGTCCAACCCCTTTTTAAACTCTGCTAAGCTAACCGCCTTCACCACTTTCTCCAGCAACGAATTCCAGAGTTTAATTACTCGTTGGGTGAAGAAATATTTTCTCCGATTTGTTTTAAATTTACTACACTGTAGTTTCATCGCATGCCCCCTAGTCCTAGTATTTTTGGAAAGAGTGAACAGACACTTCACATCCACCTGTTCCACTCCACTCATTATTTTATTTTATAATATCCAGTTATGTTTCTAAGGTTGCAAAGATAATCATCGCCATTGCACAACAGAACTGGTTACATGCTTGGTTTGAACCCATTGATTTTTTTTTTTTTTCTTTTTTTTTCTAAAATGGATGTTTGTGCTGCATGCACCAGGTGCATATACATCCATTTCTCCTGTATTTTAGAATAGGCACTACATTGGCAGATTCTGTTCTAAAATACTAGTGAAACTTTAGAAACACTGATTTGCACATCTCAATTCTTATTTCTACAACCTGTCTAAATGGTGATGATAATAGAGAGGCGTCCCTGTACCCAAGAGCTTACAACCTAGTCCCAGTGCATTTGCAGTCTGCAGAAAGGGTTCTCCCAACAATGCAAACTGACTGGAACAGGAGTGGCAGATCAGGGCATACAGCACCAGTGGACACTTTGGACAGTCCAGTGGAAGGGAGGCCTGGTAAGCTCTTAAAGGGACCTCAGCCCAAATATTTATTTTATTATATATAAAATATTTATTTTACTTAAAATGCGCTCAGCGGCTAACAAATAAAACATTCACAATAAAAATGCATAATTTAAAAATATTTATAAATAATGCTCCAACACAAATTAACAGCTTCCATGTTTTTGTCTCCCTCAGATTGTGAAACTACAATGCTCCTTAAAAGAAAAATCAAAGAGGTCACGTGATGCTGTGAGCAGGACAGGTTGTGCTAGCTTAAGCTGTTTGGCTGCCCCCCCCCCCTCCCCCTGCATCACCCCATATCTTTAGAGCATATCCTTCAAAACTATATCAACTGGTATCTGAATGTGTGGAGATTCTATGGACAAGTTTTTGGCTAAATCTAGCGACAAGATGGCAGCAAAACCTCCATGAAAAGGTCTCCTACCTCTTCTTGGCCATTGGGTGAAGCGCTAATGGCTGAGATCACAGACTCGTACTACACGTGCTGGATTCTAAATTTACTCATCTCTCGCAGCAGATTTTGAGTGTGCAACAACTGATCCAAGAAGTCACCACTCATACTGGAGAATTAGAGGTTCGTGTGTCGGACCTCAAAGACACTGTGCAACACAAGAAACAAGAACTAGAGTCCCTGGCACGCCTTGTTTGCCAGCAATCGGAAAAACTTGAAGATCTTGAAAACAGGGCCCGAAGGAAGAACCTAGGCTTTATCGGATTTCCAGAGACAATCCCAGATTCGGCAGTCTTGGATACTTTGACAAAATGATTATCAGATAAATGTCTTCAAGTGGCTTCGGAATGTAAGATCCAATCTGAGAGAGCCCATAGCGTAGGCCGTAAGCATGAGGGAGAGCACAGACTCTACCCGATTATAGCACACTTCCATCTTTATCCTCAGATAAAGGGCATCCTATGCCACTATAAATGCAAAAGAGAAGATATTGCATTTGAGTTCCTACCGATTAAAATTTTCCAAGATTATTCTGTATGTTTATTGGAGAAATGCAAAGTATTCACACCACTGTGTGCAAAACTATGCGAACGTAATATCCATTTTATGCTGATCTACCTGGCCATTTAAAAAATCTATCCTGGAGATCAGTGGTCAGTGTTTGACGATGCCAAACAAGCAACAGAATGGATCAACCAACTGGCAGCTAATACTTGAGAAGCAGAATTGGAGACATTACTATGGTTTAGCAATTTGAAAGTACTTTAACTTAGCTATAGCCTACATACCTGCACACAAACTTAACGGTTTCATTTGATTTTGGTTAGCTTTATATCGACAGGATTTAGCCTGGTACAAAACGATTATGCTCGACAGATTTCTTATATGATGTTGTTGTGGTGTTACTTGAGGTGGGTGGGGGGTGCCGCTGAGAACTGGCCATGTGACCAGCACTTTTTCCTTACAATGTTTTGGGGGAAGTTGCTATGTAGCTTTTTTAGGGTGAAAGTTGTTGGGTTTGGGGGAGGGATTTTATGGGTGGGCGGTTATAGTGTTTCGACTGCCTCTAAAAGGTTTACTTTGGGTTTGTGTTCTTTTGGGCTTGCTGCGCTAGAAGGCCATGCTCCTTGAGTGAGGGCTGGGCACCCAGGGATTGAGATTCAGATTGGGTACTGTTATCATATGTTGGATAGCCTTTGGTGTCACGCCCTGAACTAAAGCTCCTATCTTGGAATGTATCTGGCATTACCTCCCTGATAAAATGGAGTAAAATATTAACACACTTAAAACATCAAGGGGAAGATATAGCATGTTTACAAGAGACAAAATTAACAGACCAGGAACTCCAGAAACTACAGAGGGGGTGGGTGGGTGAAGTGTATTATTCTTCTACTAATCATAGAAAGGGGGGTGTAGTGGTCCTTTTAAAAAAAATGGCATGGCACGATTCAATTCATAAAGAGAGATATCTATGGAGTTTTATCTTTTAACAGTTTATGCCCCGAACATCTATGAACATGCTTTTTTCAAATCTCTAGTGCAGTTGGGCCTACAAGACCCATCTTTGCCTTTGGTAACGGTGGAAGACTTTAACCAAGTAATGGACCCACAAATTGATTGATCCCAGATTTGGGCCGCTCTAAGTGTTTGCCTTTTCTTTGTTCCTCATTGATGCTAGTGGATCCCTGGCAAGCTCTAAATCCAGGGGCCAGTGATTACACACACTTGTCAAGATCACACGGAACAGTGTCTCACATTGATTATATTTTCATCTCTCATTCTTTGTTTTCTCAGGTGACTGAGGCAGACATTGGTCCCTTGGTGGTCACAACATGATCTGGCTAGAATTGGAGGGTAACCTTGGTGACATGTGAGGCCTACCACCTTTGCATCAGGCAGGCAAGTGACCAGGTGATCCTCACATCCACCAACCACCCATCTATCTGCATGCCTAATAACTGAACACATCCATCCTAACCCTTCCCTCCTGGGCAGAAGCTCCTGGAGAAACATCCTTGGTGAGAGAGGATATTACATCCCCTGGTAGGCTGGTCCTAGCTACAGGATTAATTCCAGCTTCACCAGAGTGATGCTCTCCTTTTAGGAAACCTACCTCTTCCAAGGCAGCACAGGGGCTACCAGACTGGAGGTGGGACTTCTCTGCAATGTCCCCTGTAGGCCTCTTCTATATACTGGTGTCGGAAATGGTATTTTAAGCGGACGAGTTGGAGAAACTTACTAACTTCATGGTAAACCTGGAGGACGTAATGGGCAGTTCAGCAAACTGAAGAACAGCAAATCTCCTGGACCGGATGGTATTCATCCTAGAGTATTGATAGAACTGAAAAATGAGCTTGCGGAGCTACTGTTAGTGATATGCAATTTATCCTTAAAATCGAGCGTGGTATCGGAAGACTGGAGGGTGGCCAATGTAACACCGATTTTTTAAAAAGGTTCCAGGGGAGATCCGGGAAATTATATACCGGTGAGTTTGACGTCGGTGCCGGGAAAAATGGTAGAGGCTATTATCAAAAACAAAATTACAGAGCACATCCGAGGACATGGATTACTGAGACCAAGTCAGCACGGCTTTTTGGGGAAATCTTGCCTGACCAATTTACTTCAATTCTTTGAAGGAGTAAACAAACGTGGACAAAGGGGAGCCGGTTGATATTGTGTATCTGGATTTTCAAAAGGCGTTTGACAAGGTACCTCATGAAAGGCTACAGAGGAAATTGGAGGGTCATGGGATAGGAGGAAATGACCTATTGTGGATTAAAAACTGGTTGAAGGATAGGAAACAGAGAGTGGGATTAAACGCAGTATTCACAATGGAGAAGGGTAGTTAGTGGGGTTCCTCAGGGGTCTGTGCTAGGACCGCTGCTTTTTAATATATTTATAAATGATTTAGAGATGGGAGTAACTAGCGAGGTAATTAAATTTGCTGATGACACAAAGTTATTCAAAGTCGCTAACTCGCGACAGGATTGTGAAAAATTACAGAAGGACCTTATGAGACCGGTAGACTGGGCAGCTAAGTGGCAGATGACGTTTAATGTGAGCAAGTGCAAGGTGATGCATGTGGGAAAAAAGAACCCGAATTATAGCTACGTCATGCAAGGTTCCACGTTAGGAGTTACGGACCAAGAAAGGAATCTGGGTGTCGCCATCGATAATACACTGAAACCTTCTGCTCAGTGTGCTGCTGCAGTTAGAAAAGTGAATAGAATGTTGGGTATTATTAGGAAAGGTATGGAAAACAGGTGTGAGGATGTTATAATACTACTACTACTACTTAACATTTCTAGAGCGCTACTAGGGTTACGCAGCGCTGTACATATTAACAAAGAAGGACGGTCCCTGCTCAAAGGAGCTTACAATCTAAAAGACGAAATGTCAAGTTGGGGTAGTCTAGCTTTCCTGAGTAGAGGTGTAGTGGTTAGGTGCCGAAGGCGACATTGACGAGGTGGGCTTTGAGCAATGATTTGAAGATGGGCAGGGAGGGGGCCTGGTGTATGGGCTCAGGGAGTTTGTTCCAAGCATGGGGTGAGGCGAGGCAGAAAGGGCGAAGCCTGGAGTTGGCGGTGGTGGTGAAGGGTACTGAAAGGAGGGATTTGTCTTGAGAGCGAAGGTTACGGGTAGGAATGTAAGGGGAGATGAGGGTAGAGAGGTAAGGAGGTGCTGCAGATCGAGTGCATTTGTAGGTGAGTAGGAGAAGCTTGAACTGTAAGCGGTACCGTTGTATTGCTCCATGGTGCAACCACACCTTGAGTATTGTGTTCAATTCTGGTCGCCGCATCTCAACAAAGATATAGTAGAATTGGAAAAGGTGCAGCGAATGGCGACTAAAATGATAGCAAGGATGGGATGACTTCCCTATGAAGAAAGACTAAGGAGGCTAGGGCTTTTCAGCTTGGATACCCTCATGAAAACTTGGGTGCCCCATTCGATTATGCCCCTCTATATATACTGTAGCTGCTGGAACTGATTCTTCCATTGTTTTTTAGGGCTTTATTTCTCTTCCTCTGGGGGCAAGGGGGCACCACCACATGCAGAAACTTAATTTCTATAGCACAGAAACCTCCTCCAGATCACCTCCTCCCTTCCTGTGACTAGAGTTGACTGCCAGTTCTATAAAATATTGAGTGGAGGTAGACATTAATCGTTTGTTAACTTTTCCCAAACACACAAGGACTGAGGCACACATTGAAGCTACTAAGAGGTACATTTAAAACATATCGGAGAAAATATTTCTTCACTCAATGTGTAATGAAATTCTAGAATTCATTGCCAGAGAATGTGGTAAAATCAGTTAGCTTAGCAGGGTTAAAAAAAAGGTTTGGATAATTTCCTAAAAGAAAAGTCCATAAGCCATTATTAAGATGGACTTGTGAAAATCCATTACTTATTTCTAGGATGAGCAGCATAAAATCTGTTTTACTTGGGATCTTGCCAGGTATTTGCAACCTGCATCGGCCACTGCTGGAAACAGGATACTGGGCCTGATTGTCCTTCAGTCTTATCCCATTGCCTGGATCCTACTTACAGGATCTGCAGCTGAGGCAGCCTGGGCAAAGAAATCATATTAATTTGGTGTTTAACTTTGGTTCAGTCCTGTAAAGTGGAGGAATGTCATCTGGGTTTAATTTGCTCAGAAGTCTAGCTTTTGCTAGACTAGAGGTTAGAAAGGTCAGAGAAATGAAACTTTCTTTGTCCCTTTTTGAGTTAATGTTAGTTCAAAGGTATTATTTACCACATCTGGAGGCCATTATAAGCAAGGCATACTGGACAGTTTTGCAGGCAGATTAAAGGATTAGGCTAATGCTGTCTAGAAGAAGATAGTTTAGATATAAATAATTCTAGATGAGTTAGAATTTGTCTTATAAGGAATTCTGATTTCTGCTTATTTTAGAATATGTTTTATTCTGTGTAATTAATAAGTTCTATTTCTATGTAGAATATCTTTTCAATTCAGTGTTACATCAGTGGCTGACTTTTCAAGTGAGATTGTCTGCAGTTTAAGAGGTCATCATCTGGTTTGAATTATCCACAGTCCTAGCTAGTTCTGTGTAGGAAGCTAGGTGAAAGAGGTCAGGAAAAGTCTTCTCCTTGATTAATTATAGCTAAATGAAGGACTGGTTTTCTGAAAGTAATAACAAATCATGTATGTGTGCCATTAAGCAAGACTGGCCCCTTGGCCCCTTGACCCCTTAATGAATGCCAGAGTCCAGTTAGCAGTTTAAGCTATGACTGGGAATATGAGAAATAATAAAATGCAAGAGATAGGTGCCACATTCTCTAGTTTGAGAGGCCCCAGGTCATAGGTCAGTTTAGGAAATATCTTAAACCTATGTAACTGATATTTTGGAGTAAATGTATAGAGATAATTAGTTCAAGACAGGGTAATCAATCTATTCTTTACCATCTGGTGAGAAAGGGGGGCTAGAGAGGTGTAGGACCCTATATAACTGGGAGCAGAAGCAGCTTACATTAGAAGAAGGAGCTGAGACGAGAGAGGACAGACAGGAGACGCAGGATCCAGAGAGCTGAGAAAGAGAAAGAGAGACCTAGTGCTGATGTCCTACTTTGTTTGCTGGCAAATAAAGAAGATTTCTCTCTCATTCTGGTGTGTGGTGTTTGACTCCTGAAGTACCACAGATTCTGTTAACAATAGTGGTAATTCCTGCAACACAGCTAATAGGGCCGTAGCAAGGTATCTGGGACTGTGCAAGATGCAAAGGAGGTGGAGGCACCATGACTACTGGCTTCCCTTGCTTGAAGGCTTTCTGGCTCTCAGGATGTTCCTGGCTGCTAGTTACAATGGAAGCAGATAGGGCAGGCTCTCTTACAGGGAAGGAGGGGGAGGGGGAACTAGAGAACTGCAGAAAGAAACTTTGAACTCAGAACAATATACAGACATACAGTGGGGGAAATAAGTATTTGATCCCTTGCTGATTTTGTAAGTTTGCCCACTGACAAAGACATGAGCAGCCCATAATTGAAGGGTAGGTTATTGGTAACAGTGAGAGATAGCACATCACAAATTAAATCCGGAAAATCACATTGTGGAAAGTATATGAATTTATTTGCATTCTGCAGAGGGAAATAAGTATTTGATCCCCCACCAACCAGTAAGAGATCTGGCCCCTACAGACCAGGTAGATGCTCCAAATCAACTCGTTACCTGCATGACAGACAGCTGTCGGCAATGGTCACCTGTATGAAAGACACCTGTCCACAGACTCAGTGAATCAGTCAGACTCTAACCTCTACAAAATGGCCAAGAGCAAGGAGCTGTCTAAGGATGTCAGGGACAAGATCATACACCTGCACAAGGCTGGAATGGGCTACAAAACCATCAGTAAGATGCTGGGCGAGAAGGAGACAACTGTTGGTGCCATAGTAAGAAAATGGAAGAAGTACAAAATGACTGTCAATCGACAAAGATCTGGGGCTCCACGCAAAATCTCACCTCGTGGGGTATCCTTGATCATGAGGAAGGTTAGAAATCAGCCTACAACTACAAGGGGGGAACTTGTCAATGATCTTAAGGCAACTGGGACCACTGTCACCACGAAAACCATTGGTAACACATTACGACATAACGGATTGCAATCCTGCAGTGCCCGCAAGGTCCCCCTGCTCCGGAAGGCACATGTGACGGCCCGTCTGAAGTTTGCCAGTGAACACCTGGGTGATGCCGAGAGTGATTGGGAGAAGGTGCTGTGGTCAGATGAGACAAAAATTGAGCTCTTTGGCATGAACTCAACTCGCCGTGTTTGGAGGAAGAGAAATGCTGCCTATGACCCAAAGAACACCGTCCCCACTGTCAAGCATGGAGGTTGAAATGTTATGTTTTGGGGGTGTTTCTCTGCTAAGGGCACAGGACTACTTCACCGCATCAATGGGAGAATGGATGGGGCCATGTACCGTACAATTCTGAGTGACAACCTCCTTCCCTCCGCCAGGGCCTTAAAAATGGGTCGTGGCTGGGTCTTCCAGCACGACAATGACCCAAAACATACAGCCAAGGCAACAAAGGAGTGGCTCAGGAAGAAGCACATTAGGGTCATGGAGTGGCCTAGCCAGTCACCAGACCTTAATCCCATTGAAAACTTATGGAGGGAGCTGAAGCTGCGAGTTGCCAAGCGACAGCCCAGAACTCTTAATGATTTAGAGATGATCTGCAAAGAGGAGTGGACCAAAATTCCTCCTGACATGTGTGCAAACCTCATCATCAACTACAGAAGACGTCTGACCGCTGTGCTTGCCAACAAGGGTTTTGCCACCAAGTATTAGGTCTTGTTTGCCAGAGGGATTAAATACTTATTTCCCTCTGCAGAATGCAAATAAATTCATATACTTTCCACAATGTGATTTTCCGGATTTAATTTGTGATGTGCTATCTCTCACTGTTACCAATAACCTACCCTTCAATTATGGGCTGCTCATGTCTTTGTCAGTGGGCAAACTTACAAAATCAGCAAGGGATCAAATACTTATTTCCCCCACTGTATTACCCATCCTTCTACATATTTGACATTAATGTACAATTCTGCCAACTTTTGAAAAAAGCCAGACAGTTGGCAATCCTACCCTCCTTGAGTCCTGAGCACATCTCACTGGTCCTCCCCCTCCCCACCTAAACATGTGGACACAAAGCATGTGCAGTTTGTCCATGGCTTCATCTGGCCCTGCCCACAGCATAAAAGAATAGTTGTGGGGTAGAACTGTACTGAATAGCATATGTTACTATTCGGCCGAATACGAATAATGTGCATTAAGTAGGATTTAGCATAGTAGAGCCCCGGATTATTCGTATTCAAATTTAAATCAGTATTCAACCGAATATGAATAATGTATTCATGGCACTATTCAGGGCTCAATCAAATATTCAGGTCAGCCTTAGTTGTGGGGCACTAGTTTTAAGGGTGGGGCAGTTGAAAGGGAGGTACATTTTTGACAATTTGCAGGGTTGGGGTTAGTTGCAAGGGTATTTTGTAGGTGGGGAAGTTTACAGGATGGTGGGGCAGTATGGGGAGTAGTTTTTGGAGTGGGGAACTTTGCAGGGGTAGTTTTAGGTGGTATGGCAGTTGCTCAGAGATATTTAGGACATGCAGTAGTGTTCCTAGGGGGGGCGGTGGGGGCGGTCCGCCCCGGGTGCACACCGCCGGGGGGGTGCCGCACGCACCTGCCCTCCGTTGTTCCATGCTTCTTCTCTGCCCTGGAACAGGTTACTTCCTGTTCCGGGGCAGAGAAGAAGCATGGAACAACGGAGGAGAGGCGCGCGTGGCACCCCCCCACCAGCAGTGTGCACCTGGCGGGGGGGGGGTTCCTTCGCAGGGGTGTCCTTTCGCCGGGGGGGGGTCCGCGCTGCATCGGGGGGGGCGCTGCACCCGGGGGGCGGGGCGAATTGGCGATCCGCCCGGGTGCCAGCCCCCCTAGGAACGCCACTGAGGACATGGGCTATTTTGTGGGGGGGGGGGGTATGGCAGTTGTGGGGGTAATTTTTGGGAAGGGGTAGTTTGCGGCATGGTAAGGAAGTTACAGGTGGTAGTTTTGGGGGTATGGGGCAGTTTACAGGATGTTGTTGCAGTTAGGGGCAGGTAGTTTTTGGGCTCTGGGACCAGTTTTTTTTGGGGGGGGGGAGTTGCAAGGGGGCTAGCTTTGTCAGGGTAGGGGAAGTTTGAGGGTTTAGAAAAGTGGGGAATTTGATCTTTTAAACTGTCTTGCCCTTTTCTCTAACTGCTAAATTTAACTCCAAGTTTCTGTGCTACAGAAGCTGGAACTCCTTTTCCCATATTTTGGGGGCCTCAATTCTCTGAAACCTCTGGTCCAATTTGGTCTGTTTTTAAACACCATATGTCTTTTTACTGTTTTTTTCCTGCATACCAATGTGACCCCCCCCCCCCCCCCCCCCAGAAAATGCCCCTGCTGAGAAAGTGGGAAGAAGGATTTTCAGGGTGGTCACTAAGGAAACAGAGTTAACACTGACAGCCTTGGTGGGAGAATCAGAACAAATTCCAGCACTAGGGCAGGGCCAAGTGCTGATAAAAGAGACTGCATGGAGAAAACTCTGGCCTTTGGTAGCCCTCCCCCACTGAGACCCATAGCACTGAGGGGGAAGTCCTGGGTACCAAGGCAGGAGTAGTAGTAGTAGTAGTAGTAGGAGAAGTTTGCAAGTGTGGTGTTTGGAAGCCTCTGCACAAGGCAGAAGGCGCCTGCAGTAGTGTTTTCAATGTGGGAAAATAAACCCCAGTGGTAGGGAGAAATGGGAGCGGGCATACCTCACTTCTGGCAGGACTTGCACTGCAGAATTGGATGGACCCTGGTCCAGGATGGGCCAGACTAGGAACTGAAGAGACTATGTAGAGATGACTAGAAAGGGAGCAGTGCAGACTACAGATTACCACTTATTATAACCAAGCATACCACAAAGATAAACCAACGTGAATACACATAACTCCTCCACACATATTCAGAACTGTGTTACAATATATGCTTGTTATACTACTATCGTGTTTTATCATTATCGTGTTGCCCAAGATCCTTCTAAAAACACTAAATGTATAATTTCTAATGCATTTCCACCACTCATGATGTATTGTAAGCCACATTGAGCCTGCAAATAGGTGGGAAAATGTGGGATACAAATGCAATAAATAACTAAATAAATAACTAAATAATCACCCAGGCTACAAACAGAGGAGATTTAATACAAAACAGAACTGTGAGTTTGAAAGCTCTGATATCATGTGCAGACTATGTTTTGCACTGTGCTGATCATCTGAAGAAAAACACACTGAATTGTACAGACCCAGTTGACAAGTAATGAGCTGTTCTTTATCAAGTAAAACAAGTTGAACTTTTTTGCAACTGAGACTATTTTGTATGTGAATGTAATTAACAGTGCCCAGAAAAGAGCACCCTTTGGCCTACCGGGATTTAGCCCAGCCTCGGCCTACATCCAGATAGCCCCTTGAACACTTTGTTTTTGTATATCCTGGTCCCGGGGTGCCTGGCCCAAAGAGCTTAGCCAGTGCCTATGAACTGAGCGAGTGAGACGGCTGAGGAGAGATATGATAGAGGTCTATAAAATAATGAGTGGAGTGGAACGGGTAGACATGAATCATTTGTTTACTCGTTCCAAAAATACTAGGACTAGGGGGCATGCGACAAAAGCTACAAGGTAGTAAATTTAATACGAATTGGAGAAAATTTTTCTTCACTCAACGTGTAATTAAACTCTGGAATTCGTTGCCAGAGAATGTGGTAAAGGCAGTTAGCTTAGCGGGGTTTAAAAAAGGTCTGGATGGCTTCCTAAAGGAAAAGTCCATAGACCATTATTAAATTGACTTGGGGAAAATCCACCGCTTATTTCTGGGATAAGCAGCATAAAATGTATTGAACTTTTTCAGGATCTTGCCAGGTATTTGTGACCTGGATTGGCCACTGTTGGAAACAGGATGCTGGGCCTTTGATCTGTCCCAGTGTGGCAATACTTAAGTACTTATGTAGGTTACACCAAGTTTCATCCCATTCTGTTAGGTTTGCAATGCTATAAAAGCTGCAATTCCTCCTCAAAATTGAAATGCAATGACCCAATTTCATGGGGGAGGGGGGGCTTATTTCTCTGGGACCCCCAGTCTGATTTGGCCCATTTTCAACTCACTGTCTTTTTACCAGTTTTTCCCTCGTGTCAAGTGTCATCCCATTCTGTTACATTTTCAGAGCATTTTGCCCCCAGACAGACAGAAATTCTCGACATCTTTTGTATAATTCTTTCCAACTTCCATTGGGTTGGAAAGAATAAAAAAGGGCACTGACTTGGTAAATAGGGTCTCTGTCCTGCAGATCTTTACTACCGCGTGTAGTGTTTGCATTTCCCTGGCTTTTGTACAGGAAAGGCCAAAATCAATATAGACTTTCAGACTAACAAAACTTGATAATACAGGAATGGTTCTTGGAATCAGATAACACATATTAGCTGAAATTAACCTTATTTTGAACCCAACTATGCATTGTAGAACTTAACAGGAATAGATTTAGGTATAAAGTGGGCAAGGAACTGCTTAGGGCCCCACATTTCAAGGGGCCTCATGCTTCCCTAGCATAGAAAACTAAAGTAAAAATTTACTTCCTACTTAATCAAGAGGGGTCACTTAAATGTGACAGCTTAGGTGCCACAATCCCCCAGAATCTATATATAAAGAGCAGTAGCAATCCTAGGTTGGCTGCCACCCGGGGCGGATGGCCGCTGCGCACCCCTCCCCCCCCCGGGTGCAGCGACGTCTGTCCCCCCAGCGTGCAGCATGACACCCCCCCAGCACAATGACACTCCCCTCCCTGGCACATCAAGCCCCCCCCACCCGGTGCAATGACACCCCACTCCCCGGTGCATCAGGCCCCCCCAGGTGCATTCTTGGCTGCTGGAGGGTGCAGATAGCAGGCTCGCGCCTGTCGGCGCCACTGGCTCCCTGCTCCCTCTGCCCCGGAACAGGAAGTAACCTGTTCCGGGCCAGATGGAGCAGGGAACCAACGGAGCCGACAGGCGCGCAGCTGCTCACTGCACCCTCCAGCAGCGTGCACCCGGGGCGGACCGCCCCCACCTCCCCGCCCTTGGTACGCCACTGATAAGGAGTAAAGTTGCAGGTGCAATTTTGGCCATGTAGCCAAAATTCACATGCAAATTAACAAGCCAATCAGTGACAATAATTGGCCACTAACAAGCAATTATGGCACTAATTAGAATTTACACACACAATTTGCTAAGCGTATTCTATAAAGTGGTATGTGTAAATTCTACTGTGGAGATCTCATAAGGGGGTGTGGCCATGGGAGTGGCATGTGCGGGTCATGGGCATTCCTAAAAGTTTACACGCACTCTTATAGAATATGCCTGATCCGCACCCAAGTTTTGCTTGGGCATTTACACCAGGTTTTAGTTGGCGTAAATGGCAATGCTTAAATTTTAGTCACAGTTTATTCTATAAACCACACCTAACTTTAGGCAAGGTTTATAGAATATTGTTCAAAATATTCTTGTTTCAATATTGTTGTTCAAAAGCTGCACAAGAATTAAATACAAATCAACCTATGCATCCAGCTTCCCCTTTATAAGCACGCAACTATGGAACGCACTACCAAACACCTTGAAAACAACGCACGACCTATCAAACTTTCGGAAATCACTAAAAACTTACTTATTCAAAAAGGCTTACCCTGATGCCCCAACTTAAATGCCTCGATCCCACAACACAACAAAACTAAGGCTCGAATTGATCACAACCCAACCCTTCCTCCTCATGCCCTGATGTGTTTATCCTACATGAACCTTCTACATTGTCACTCTGTATCTGCTATATCGGAACTGGCGATCGCCATCACGGTTACTATGTAAGCCACATTGAGCCTGCAAATAGGTGGGAAAATGTGGGATACAAATGCAATAAATAAATAAATATAGTTTATTTATTTTACTATACCGTCACTTATTGCTTGGCAAATCAGAATGGTTTACATGTTAATACAATAAAATACACATAAATTAAAACTACTTAGAACTCCTTTTAAAATAGGCTAGAAAACAGACAAAACGTTCATACTACAAGATTAGATCAATCAAGAAACACACATCAAATAATGTCATTAGCAATTAAAAATTACTACAGACCTGTGTAGTCAGACAGTCAAAAACTCAGTCAGTGATGAAAATTGATTGGTGGTAGTGTTTTAAGCGCTACCTGAAAACGAAGAGCACTGTGGGGTTTTTTCAGCCCCAATTTTTCTAGAATTTACCCCAATATGCATAAATCCACCACTGGAACTTGAGTTTAAATTTTCAGCCATGTCCATGTCCCCCGATGCTGGGGAGAGGGTGGGGATGGAAACAACAAATACACTTTTGTAGTTTCAGAAGTGCATATGTTGTTTCGGTCTGGAAAGGGAGCCACAGAAAAAAAAAACCCCAAGGTTTTCATGTCTGTGGCACTTTTTCTGCTGGTGATTTTCAAAGCGAAAATGATGAGTGTGTGCTTCTCACTCTGAAAAGTGATGCAAAGTCAGTCCATGGGTTAAAAAGTGCCCCCAGGCTTTGCACCTTGTAGCTATATTTTGAGGCAGCAAACACATTTAAAGTCAGCTGTTGTTTGCTTTAGGGTACTGCTTACCAGAACAGAACAGGTTGAAACCATCATTATACATTTTGGACTAAGAGCAAATCACATGATATGGGAGGAAGGAGGACTTTATGACCGGTTTCTTTGGCTTTTAAAGTCTGCAGGATTAAACCCATAGAAGCCACTCAAAGGTTAATCATTTTCTGTTATAGAGCAGTCCCAGAAGTTTTGAGAGAGGTTATCCTCAACAACAACAAAAAAGAATTAGTTTCAAGGCCAAAAGCAGTAGCACCAGGCACATTTAAGATACAAAAGTTTCATTTTTGGTTTCTTACCAAGCCTCCTCCAGTAATAGCTATTTTGATCTCCTGAAGATCAACGTTATCCATGACTGAACGCAACATGGTTTTCCAGTTATTTCCTCTTCATCAGAATGAGAAAGAGAACCAAAACTCGGATCATCTGTGTCCCCCACACACTGATAGCCAGATTGTTGACGCACTGCTTGCTGTATGTGTAAAAAGGATAGGAGGAGGGGCAGGAGGTGGAGGAGGTGTCATAGTCCAGCACGGATGCTACACTGGCAAAACATTAAAAGGGACTGATTTACGTTTCTAGCACAGGTAGTGGGCGAGGCAAAAAAAAGGAAAGCTGCAAGACATTGCTTTGTCAGGTTTCAGTGGCATCATTTTGCCAGAGGACTTCAATTTCCCGAAGAGCAGTAAAGCAAACACAATGCACAGAAATCATTTTGCAAACCAGAACTTCTGCAAATAGGGCGTTCAGGCTTTTGTCCAAATGTGCTAATGGGTAAGGACAGAGTTACAGAACGTACTGTGAGAGATCATTTGTCTCTGATAAAGCGCCACAGACTATATTATACACGCTGCAAACAGAATTACAAAACTGCAGACACACACTACACACACCATGGGCTCCCAGGATTTCTTCTTGGGGAGGTGGGGGACGACTTTCTTCAGGAGCCTTAGGAATAAGGAGTAGACACTTATGGGACCAAGAGCAAAGACAGCTCCACGCCAATTTAGATTTTTCCAAAATTTAAGAAGTTTACCACGATCAGGCCCAGATTTAAGCATAAACAGCAAAGGCATTAGGCAGTGCTTCTGGTGCAGCCATTTTGCATTCACAGGATCCAAACGAACTTCATTGCAACCAGGGTCTTTTTTTTAAAGACCAGCACTACTACTACTACTACTACTTAGCATTTCTATAGCGCTGCCAGGGTTACGCAGCGCTGTACAAGTTTAAACACGGGGAGGGACAGTCCCTGCTCAAGAGAGCTTACAATCTAAAGACCAGCAGTTTTCCATGTTCTTGTGAGATGGACCACTGTGACTGGACATTTCACAAAGACTCCTGAAGTAGGCCTATGGCTGAAACACAGTACTGTGTCGAGTCTTCATCCATAAATTTTACTCAAGTCATCAGTTTCCTCGTCTGTCTCTGGTTTGCTTGGTCTATTTCCCACTGTTTGCTTTTATCTGTATTTCCCGTGGGATCTCAGCGTTCCTCCGCCTCAGTGGACCTCCACTAAATTATGATAGGCACCAGTGTTGCCATTGTTACAGGGGCATAGCCAGACTTCGCGGTGGGAGGGGGCCAGAGCCCGAGGTGAGGGGCACATTTGGTCTGCTGCCACCCCCCCACACCGCCCTGCCGCTACCCACCCACTGCCACAGCAAATACCTTGATTGGCAGGGGTCTCCAACCTCCACCAGCTGAAGCGTTGTCCAGCGCCAGTCTCTGGCGCCACCTCGTTGCCTGCCCTGCCTTTGTCTTCCCCTCACATCCTGCACACTCCTTTTAGTGAAACTGCTCAATTTCACTAAAAGGAGTGTGCAGGATGTGAGGGGAAGACAGAGCAGGGCAGGCAATGCAGCGGCGCCAGAGACCGGCGCTGGACGCTTCAGCTAGTGGGGGTTGGGGACCCCTGCCAGCAAAACCAGGGGCCCAGAGGAAATTTGGGGGGGCCCAGGCCCCCGTGGCCTCACGTAGCTACACCACTGTTTTGAATGCCTTAATCCAGACAAGAGGCTGCAGTGGCTGATTCTGAGCAGCAACAACAACAACAACAAGGGAGCTTCAATGCAGAACTCAGCACAGGACTTTGAGCTCCCTGTGCTGACAGGGCCTGCAGCACCACACTGATGCCGCTGGCAAGGGTTCCTGATACTATGGAAAACCTATGGAAAAATTTTTCACATGCTTATCTTCCAATGTGGTATATATCATTCAGTGTAAAAAGTGCGATGAAGGCTGCTACATTGGAGAAACAAGTCAGATGCTAAAGAAGAGATTTAATTTACATAGACATCATATGAAAAATGCCAGTACAAACAAAGATGTCACACCTGTGGGACAGCACTTTAGAAAACCAGAACACTGTACCAGTGATTTCATGGTAAGGATCCTGAAAGAAGCACAGAGGGAATTTATTATGGAATACATTTACGGCGAGGCACCTGGATACATGACAGACCTTATTGACCTGCCAACCAGAAATACCACTAAATCTACATGATCATACCTAAACTTCCACTACCCAAGCGACAACGGTCTCAAATATAAATCCACCTATGCATCCAGCTTTTCCTACTTCAGCGCACAACTATGGAACGTGCTGCCAAAAATAGTAAAAACCATGCCAGACCACCTTAATTTCCGGAAATCACTAAAAACGGTCCTGTTCAAAAGAGCATACCCCACCGACCCAACATAAAAATACATGGACACCTGCGACACAATGCAACCAAAGAACGTAAAGGACATTACCTGACTCTTCCTCCCCCCCCCCCTCTCTATGTTCCCCCTTATCTACCACAACATCACCTTATAATCAATCATTCGTACCATGTATTTGTTCAGACCGGAATCGGCTAACGCCGATAACGGCAATATGTAAGCCACATCGAGCTTGCAAAAAGGTGGGAAAATGTGGGATACAAATGCAACAAATAAAATAAAACAATACAGGAACGTAAGACCTTTGAAGTCAAAATGATTAAATAATTTGCCACCCACCAGACAGGACTTAACAAAGATCTGGGTTTTCTAGCCTATTACAAAGCATAAAATTGTATTGCTTTGTAAATTGTATTTCTCTCCTGTCTCCCTGACTTTCACCTATCCACCCCCATCCTGTTAGACTATCACTGAAATGCTTTGATGTTTCACTCATATATACTGTCATCTACCAACATTTGCTTATTTCCGATCTGACAAAGAAGGGCAACCTTCGAAAGCTAATCAAGATATGTATTAAGTTATGTCCAATAAAAAAGGTATCATCTTATTTTCTTTTCCATGTTTTATTTCTATTGATTACTTTTTCCAAAAATACTAGGACTAGGAAGCACCCAATGAAGCTATTATGTAGTAAATTTAAAACAAATCAGAGAAAATATTTCTTCACTCAACATGTAATTCAACTCTGGAATTCGTTGCCAGAGAATGTGGTAAAAGCAGTTAGCTTAGCAGGGTTAAAAAAAAAAGGGTTTGGATTACTTCCTAAAAGTCCATAAGGGGGGAATGGGACTTGATATACTACCTTTCTGAGGTTTTTTGCAACTACATTCAAAGTGGTTTACATATATTCAGGTACTTATTTTGTACCAGGGGCAATGGAGGGTTAAGTGACTTGCCCAGAGTCACAAGGAGCTGCAGTGGGAATTGAACTCAGTTCCCCTAGATCAAAGTCCACTGCACTAACCACTAGGCTACTCCTCCATCCACTATTAAGATGGACTTGGGGAAAATCCACTACTTATTTCTAGGATAAGCAGCATAAAATCTATTTTACTATTTCAGGATCTTGTCAGGTATTGTAACCTGGATTGGCTACTGTTGGAAACAAGATACTGGACTTGATGGACCTTCGGTCTGTCCCAGTATGGCAACACTTATGTTCTTATGTTATGTTAGAGTTGCATAGTAACTATTTACTGTACTTAAGTATACGTTTTGTTACTTTTACTTGTTTGTAAAGAAGTTAAGGATAACATTTGTTACTTTTACTGAAGTAATAATTTCACCAAATTTTACTACTTCTACTCAGTTACATCTGATGCACGCAGTTAAAAAGTACAAGCGGAAGCGAGAAGTAAATGACGATTCCACAGTAAACCAAGTAAAACAGCAAAACTGGGAACAGGATCTTCCTATTGCAAATCTCATCATGCAAACAGTGGATCATCTTATCTTAAATTTTGCTGTTCAGGGAACACAGCCTGTGAGAACAGTGGAGTTGCCTGTGTTTGTTGAACTCCTTACTGGTCTCCAACCAAACAGAGCAGTGATTAGTTGGGTCACCTTAATGCAGAGATTAAGCTGAAGCAATTCTTGGTGAACAGATATATATCAGTACCACAACAGACTGCTGGTCATCCCATGAAAAAATTTTACATTGGCGCAACTGTCCACTGGATTGATAAAGGGGTCCTTTTACTAAGGTGCGCTGAGTAATGGCTTGCGGTAATGTAGGCGCAGGTTTTGGGCGCGTGCCGGTCCATTTTTCAGCACGCCTGTAAAAAAAGGCCTTTTTTAAAAATGTTTGCAGAAAATGGACATGCGGCAAAATCAAAATTGCCGCATGTCCATTTTAGGTCTGCAACCTTACCCGCCAGCCATTCACCTAGCGGTAAAGTCTCATGTGGTAACCGGGCGGTAATGATCTGTGTGCATCAAATGCCACTTGGCGCATGTCTGATACGAGCGTCCGGATGCGTGCCAAAAATGAAATTACTGCAAGAGCTACACGCGAACTGGGCGGTAACTCCAGTTTGGCATGAGTTGGGCGCGCGTACACGCTTATGCGGCTTAGTAAAAGGGCCCCTAGAGTCTATAGAGAGGAAGTCTGCTTGTCTGACCTTAAGACTGAAGGGTTCCCACACATTTGACGTTCTTGTATCATTTCTCAAAGATATTCAAACAGTTTTCCGTCAGATGAAAAACTGTTGGAACAACAACAGACATCGATTCTAACTTTGTGAAATCCTTCTTTGCAATTGGACAGCAGAGCATGACAATGTTAAAGTGAAGATGCAAGTGATGTATTAGATATCACTACTTCTAATGCAGATGATAATGACAATAACAATGATAAAGTATTATTTGCTACTAGTAAAAAAGGCCCGTTTCGGTAGGAAATAAAACAGGCGCTAGCAAGGTAATTCCCCAACCCTCTCTCGCTGTCTCGCTCTGTCCCCTGCGAGACCCTCGCCCCCCTCCCCCTCCCTCCCAGTTCAAGGCCTCCTCACGCCCCTCCCACCGAGATCCAGACTCCACCCTCCCTCCGATTTCAACACCCCCCTACACGTTACTGACCCCTGGACCCCCCTGCCGCGACCCTCTCGACCCCCCTTTCTGGTGAAAACCCTCCCCCGCCTCTGCTGTCGCGTATCTCTGCTGACGGGGGACCCCAACCCCAAACAGCCGAAGCCCTCTTCTCGTCTGCGCCAGCGTTGTTTGCTTGCTGAATCTGATCAACTTTCTGTGCGTGTGTCTGATGTCAGACGCACACACAAAAACTTGATCAGATCATTCTTCAAGCAATGCTGTGCAGTCGAGAAGCGGACTTCGGCTGTCGGGGATTGGGGGTCCCCCGTCAGCACAGGTACGCGACAGCGGCGGGGGAGGGTTTTTGGCAGAAAGGGGGGTCGAGAGTGTCACGGCAGAGGGGTCCAAGGGTCAGTAATGTGGAAGGGGGGGTGTTGAAATCAGAGGGAGGGTGCAGTGTGGATCTCAGTAGGAGGGGCGTGAGAGGGCCTTGAACAGGGAGAGAGGGAGGGAGGGAGTGACGTGTGTGTGTGGGGGGGTGTAGATGTGCTTCGGGTGGGGGGAGGGGGGTGTTTGATGTGCTTGGGGGGGTGATTTGGTGATGTGCCGAGAGGGGTGGGTTGTGGTGCTGTGCTTGCAGTTTTTTGTTGCGCCGCTCCCTGCCATTTGCTCCGAAGTGGCAGGGAGCGGCGCACTGACAGCTGATTCCCAGGCAGGGGGAGGAGTAGGCCCTTGCCTTTGAATCAGCTGTGAGTGACGTCATCCGGGCTTCGGAGCCTAGCTCAGGAGGCACGGACACAGGCAGTCCCACATTAGAACGTTGATGGTGAGAATTATTATATAGGATATGGAAGTCAAGTGTTTCAGAGATTCCCATGATCAAAACCGGCAGACCAGGTCAGAAGACATCAGTAATATTGCAACCTGGTCTGATTTGAAGGAACATTTTATCAGACTTAATAATCCACTTCCTGCTAGTGCAGTTTTAGCTGTGTTGAATTAATGACTCCCAAGCACACTCACAAGAATGACAGTCGTTTTAGTAAAATGTAATTTTAGTAAAATCAAAGTGGATTGAATTATAAAGCAATAAAGTTGTTGGGATAAAAACGTTAACAATATTTGCATTCATTGTAATTATGGTACTTTTATTTTGTACTCAAAAAGTATTATATTAAGCAATAACTTTTTTACTTTCACTTATGTAAATTTTTTAATTTGTTGTTCACTGTACTTTTACTTAAATATTAAAATATACATTTATTTTTACTTTTTTCTTAAGTATTTTGACCTAGTAGTTTGAACAACACTGGAGGTAATTTTATAACAGTCTGCCTGTGTGTGAAGGGCCATGTGGAGGGGCATAATTGAACGAAAACGTCTATCTCCATGGGCGTTTATCTCCGAGAACGGGTCCATGAAGGGGCGGACCGAACCATATTTTCGAAAAAAATAGACGTCCATGTTTTATTCGACAATTTGTGAGCTGGGCGTTTTTGTTTTTCAGCGATAATGGAAAATGAAAGCGCCCAGCTCAAAAACGAATAAATCCAAGGCATTTGTTCATGGGAGGGGCCAGGATTCGTAGTGCACTGTCCCCCCTCACATGCCAGGACATCAACCGGGCACCCTAGGGGGCACTTTTACAAAAACAAAACAAAAAAAAGGTAAAAGAGCTCCCAGGTGCATAGCACCCTTCCCTTGTGTGTTGAGCCCCCCAAATCCCCCTCAAAACCCACTGCCCACAAGTCTACACCATTACTATAGCCCTAAGGGGTGAAGGGGGGCACCTACATGTGGGTACAGTGGGTTTGGGGGGTTGGACGACTAATAAGCATTAAGCAGCACAATTGTAACAGGTAGGGGAGGGATGGGCCTGGGTCCACCTGCCTGAAGTCCACTGCACCCCCTAATAACTGCTCCAGTGACCTGCATACTGCTGCCAGGGAGGTGGGTATGACATTTGAGGGTGAAAATAAACAGTTGTGAAACGGCATATTTTGTGGTGGGAGGGGGTTTGTGACCACTGGGGGAGTCAGGGGAGGTCATCCCCGATTCCCTCCAGTGGTTATCTGGTCATTTAGGGCACTTTTTGGGGCCTTATTCGTGGAAAAACAGGGTCCAGGAAAAGTGCCCTAAATTCTCGCTAAAAACGCATATTTTTTTTCCATTATCGGCGAAAGGCGCCCATCTCTGATCGACCGATAACCACGCCCCAGTTCCGCCTTCACCACGCCTTCAACACGTCCCCGTCAACTTTGTACGCTTCCGCGATGGAGTGCAGTTGAAAACGTCCAAGTTCGGCTTTCGATTATACCGCGTTATTCGTTTCTGGGAGATAAACGCCTATCTCCCGATTTAGGTCGCAATATAGGCGTTTTTGTCTTTCGATTATAAGCTGGATAGGCACCTATTTTCAGCCTATTTTATAATGACACCCAGGTGCCCATGGGGCTCATTTTCAAAAGAGAAAAACATCTTTAAAAAAAAATGGCAGAATGTGCCATTTAGATGTTTTTCTTCCCTAAACATCCAATTCACTATTTTTGTAACCCATCTTTAGACATTTTTCTATGCAGTCTATTGGCAGTGCATCCAGATCACAAGGAGGGCATGTCAAGGTGGGATGTGGATGTTCCTAACACTTGGACGTTTTTCTGCCATAATAGAACAAACCAAAAATGTCCAGGACTAAAACTAAGACGTTTTGAGCTTGACCTGTTTTAAAACTACTAAGCCACATAAAAGTGCCATAATTGCCCACTGGAGGAATAAAGGAATGACCCTCCCTTACTCCCCCAATTGTCACTAACCCCCACCCACTCCCCAAAGATGTGAAAAAAACCCAATACACACCAGCCTCTATAACACTGTGAAACGTTATGGCCAGTCCTATTAGAGTAGCCTAGTGGTCGGTACAGTACACTGTAGAGAAGAGGACCCAGGCCCATAATCCACTCTAACTATTACACTTGTGGTGGAAAGTGTCAGCCCCCTAAAACCCACCAAAAACCTACTGTATCTACATATCACAGTTCCCTTAATGACCAAATCATGATCTCGACATCTTCAATACAAATTCTTTATCTGTCCACCTTGATTCACTCAGTCCTTACTACCACTGATCAATCTTACGCCTACATTCCACTCATCACCAGTCATAGGAGGCTTTCATCTCATATGCGACCTTTCTCCGCTGCTCCTTTTGCTCAGCTGCCTGCTTCAGTCTCATCTAGGCTCCCCCTTAATATGCCATATCATCGCACAATCATACCGCTTGAGAGAGCGAAGTCTGTACCATTCCATTCATTCCGAGTTGGGTATATAAATGCAAGGTCCATCCTGAACAAGCCCGAACTGATCTCTGACTGGATCACCTCTGCGGGTCTTGATATGCTGTTTATTGCAGAAACCTGGATTAGAACACCTAAAGACCCCATCGTGCTAGATCTCTGCCCAAAAAGTTATAAAATCATCCACTGGGACAGGAAAGATAAAAGAGGAGGGGGTTTAGCACTTATATACTGCTCCTACCTCATGGTTGAAACTAGTTCAGAGCTTCTGTCTGCTTCACTGGAAATCGCAGCAGTCCACGTCCATCACTCCTCTCTTCATGACCACCTAGTCTGTGTGCTGTTCTATAGACCACACCGGTTCCTTGGTCTAGCAGTCAATCTGAGCTACTGGATTTTATCTCTCACATCTGCTTGGACAACTCGAATATACTCCTATTGGGCGACCTCAATCGCCACTTAGAACACTCCACTTCACCGTACACCATTCAGTTCTTAGACCTTCTTCGACTTTGGGACCTTGAATGCCCTATGCCTGGTCCAACTCACTGTAAAGGGCATTCTTTGGATCTCCTCTCCTTTAAATTTTTGGACGAACAACTTTTTTCCCTGCATGATGCTGGATGGGTTGAAACTCCCTGATCAGACCATTACAAATTGCAATTCACCTTGGGTTGGCAACGCTCAGGCCTCCCCAAGACCCACAAGATCCTCCAGTATTATTCTAGAGGCACCATTGACCCCTGCCTATTCTGGAAGGCTATCTATACTAACGACAGGGAGTTACTACCAAACTCGCCTACCTACCTCTCTGACTGGGATAATAAATGCAAGTCAGTGCTAGATTCCATTGAGCCTTTATATCTTAAAACTTATATTATCCACAACTCAACACCCTGGTACTCCGCGGACCTTAGAGCCTTGAAGTCTGAGACGAGAAGACTAGAACGAGCTTGGCATAAACGGAAAACAGACCTGACCCTGGAGGCCTGGAAAACCTGTCACCGCAAGAATAAATATGCAATCTGGCAAGCAAAGCGCACCTACTTTTCTTCTAAATTGCAGTCTGCTGGCCGTGACATACATAAGGTGTATTAGCTGCTAAGCTCCTTCCTTGATACCCATAAACTGGAAGGCTCCAGTGCTGTCACTCCGTCTGCCACCCAACTTGCCACCTACTTTAAAGAGAAAATCTTAACCTTACGGTCTTCGACTGTTAGTTGTTTTTCGGATGTAGATGACTTCTTGGATTCCTTGGTTAAGCCTACAGATTTCTGCTCAGCTGATCGCACTTGGACTGATTTTAATCGTCTGCTACCCGACAACGTATCCTCTGCTTTATGAAAGTTCTCCAATAAACATTGTAGATTGGATGTCTGTCCGGCCCATCTTCTAAAAGCCGCCCCGAAGTGTTTTGTCAAAGATCTGACTTGCTACCTAAACTTTATGTTAAGCTCTGGTTCCTTCCCATCAGGCCATGGTAACATTCTCCTCACCCCCATACCGAAGAACCAACAGACAAAGCCAGATGTTATCTCTAACTACCGTCCAGTGGCTTCAATACCTTTGTTCACCAAACTAATGGAGAGTATGGTAAACGCTCAGCTCACTGACTTCCTGGCTGACCATGGCATCCTTCACTACTCGCAGTCAGGCTTCCTTGCTCAGTATAGTACAGAAACTGTTCTAGTCACCCTCCTCTCAAACTTTAAACACGAATTGGCCATCGGAAGGAAGGTACTACTGCTCCAATTTGACACGTCAAGCACCTTTGATATGGTGGACTATGAACTACTATTACATTTACTAGACTCATACGGCATAGGAGGATCTGTTCTGCCCTGGTTCGAGGGCTTCCTGACCACTAGAACCTACCAGGTCACAGCGCACTCTGCATTCTCTTCACCGTGGAAAGCCTCTTGCGGGGTACCTCAGTGCTCCCCCCTTTCACCATCCTTATTCAATATTATGCTGACACCTCTAGCCTCCGCCCTAGCACAACTAGGCCTAAATCCTTTCATCTATGCAGACGATATTACTATCTACATCCCCTTCCATACCACCATATCGGAAATCGCTGATCACATCGACTCTTGCCTCTCCACCATTTCGCATTGGGCTCAGGTGTTTCGCTTTAAATTAAACAAGGAAAAAACTCAATGTCTCGTTCTCTCGTCCACCTATGCCCAGATTACTGACACAATGCTGCCACTAAAGGGCTACTCTCTCCCAATTTCCAACAGTCTGTGACTCTTAGGAGTGCACCTGGACCAGCACCTCCACTTGGATAATCACGTGCATTTGGTCTCCAAACAAATGTTTCATGCTATGTGGAGGCTAAGATGCATACGATGCCTCCATACCAGAGCCCTATTCCGTACCCTTGTGCACTGGCTGGTTCTCTCCCACTTGGATTACTGAAGCGGAATTTATGCGGGCTGCAAGATCTCCTTACTGAAAAAGTTCCAGACAGTTCAGAACACTGCTGCGAGACTGATTCTAGGAGAACGTCATTATGCTCATGCCGAGCCTCTGCGCTTCAGGCTCCACTGGCTACCTGTAAAGGAGCGCATCACTTTTAAGCTCTGCTCTTTAACCCACAAAATCATCTATGGGTTGGCTCCTGAGTACATGCCCCCATTGATCGACCTTCCACCCAGGAATGCCACGCCTGCTGCACGGACATATCTCCATCTACACTTCCCAAATTGTAAGGGTGTCAAGTACAAATGGATTTTCACCTCTTCCTTCTGCTACTGGTGCCCTAAATCCTGGAACTCTCTCCCGCAGCACCTTAAAGCACAAATGGGCCATAGCCTTTTCAAGAAGCTGCTGAAAACCCACTTCTTTACCATAAGCTACGCCCCTAGTTACTCCGCAAATTGATAACCCCCTCCTGCTCCCCACCCTGCTCAGCTTTCTATTGCTAGTTATTTTTTCCCATCGTCTATCCTCTGTCTCCTCTGCACTGTATATCTGTTTGGTTGTATATTTGCCTAATTTTTGTAAGCCACATTGTGCCTGCATGAGTGGGAAAATGTGGGATATAAATGAACAATAAATAAAGAAATAAAGAAATAAATAAATATAGATGACACCTGCAGCCATAAGGGCTTTTGTAGTGGTGTATAGTTGGGTACAGTAAGTTTTTGGTGGGTTTTAGAGGGCTCCCTATACAATATAAGGGGATAAGGGTGAGATGTGTACCTGGTACCTTTTATGTGAAGTCCACTGCAGTGCCCCCTAGGGTGACCCACTGCTCTGCTGGGATGTCTGTGTGGCTAGTCTACAAAGAATGCTGGCTCCTCCTACATCCCAATGGCTTGATTTTGTGCATTTTTCAATTGGTCGTGCTTTTTTCGAAAATGATCAAAAAAGAAAAATTAACTTGGTGCATAATGTCTAAAAACATCAAAGGAAATGGCCATTTTCAAAACAAAAAGATGTTTTTTTAGGATTGAAAACGGCCACGTTTTGCTCACCACCATTGGCGTTATGTCTGGAAATTCAATGCCGGTCAATGTCCATGCTTCGGCATTGAATTTCTAGGTTTGCGGAGCGAGATTAAGGATAGCCGGTTAAATGTGAAATTCAGCACTTAACCGGCTATAGGGCACCGCATAAAAGGTAGGACTGACTTTTATGCAGTCCTATTTATGCAGTTATCTTGGCCGGTGAAGTGCTGAATACTGGCACTTAACGAGCCATGCTGACTCCACCCTCTGAACACCCCCTAAATAGCCAGTTTTGAGATAGGTGCTAACCAGACATTTTCAGCAACACTAATCAGTTAAGTGCCACTGAAAATGACCGGTTAGCCTCAAAAAGGCCATTTAACCAGCTAGGAGCTGTTTCTGGCCGATTTAATCACTTCGAATATCGACTTATTTGGGACTGGATCTAAATGTTAGTGCTGAAAGTACACATGCATTTTACAAACCACTTGAGTAAACTGCAAACCTGCCGATGCTCCACCTAAATTCCAAGCCAAAGCATGCCTTCACATGGGTTGCATAAAAGTACAGGATGTGCTTTCATGGCCCTGCATATACATATAGGCAAACCAAAAGAAAAAAAGATCAAAAAGACAAAAAAATGGAACAGGAGGGTAACAGAAGAAGTGGTTTATTACAAGTTACCCGACGTGGCCACGTTTCGCCCTCAGGCTGCGTCAGGGGTACAAAAAACTACAAAATAAAAATACATAATGAATAAAACATAAACATCACATTGTATATTTTATAATAAAACATATCTAAAACCACAATCAAATCATAGATAAGGTAACATGGGGTTAGGGAAAGAAGAAAAACCAAAGTGGTAAAATGGGGATTTACTTGTGCTGGCGAACATTCCGCCAGTCAGCAATGTAGCTTGGAATTTTGAGAAGGGTTTTGAATGGGAAGCTAAGGAGGAGTTTCCTAGGAAACGGGGGTTTGTGGCAGTTGTGTTGAGCCTGCTGCTTTGTAGGAGAAGGATGATGTGTGAGTGAGCTCTGAGTGAGTTGGACAGCCAGAGAGAGAGGAAGTGCTGGGATGTGGCAGAGTGTTTTTGATTGCCAAGGTGAGAGTAGCTGGTGTGCTGTGTGTGAGCAGGTAAAGGCTTATTTTGATGAAAGAGAGGGGAAAGATTTTAAAGGAATTTCGGTGATTGAAGGTACTAAAGCAGCTGTAAGACTAGGGTGTTTGTTTGTAGAGGAGAGTGTCTGGCAGTGAAAGCGTGTGGATGTGCTGCTGTGAGTGAGAAGATCATAGAGGAATTTTGTGGAAAAAGAAACGTGTGTGTGTGTGTGTGTGTGTGAGAGAGAGAGAGAGAGAGAGAGAGTGATAAAAGTATCTAAATGAGAGTGAGAGTAACGGTGTGAGAGAGCTAGTGTAGTGCTTGAATGATTCTATGATACAGAGTGGCTGTCATGACTCTCTTGCATAGCATAGGGATAAAAAAAACAAATTAGCTAGGCTTGGAAGTGTTAGTGTCCCGTCCCGGGTCCTTACCGTGGCTCCCAACGCGGGGGGCGAAGATCGGCGGAGGCCGCGGGATCCAGGGCGGCAGGGACGAGTCGCCGACGGGGCTGGCGCTGCCGCGAGCTGCTCCGAGGCCGGCAAACCGCTGGAGCGAACGCCGGCCTCGGAGAAGGGAGCACGCCGGCCAAGATGGCGTCGTCGGCGTCGTCGTCGTCTCCCTGGCTCAGCGCAGACCAGCGAGCCAGCTCCGCCTACTTGCACCGGATTGGCGCAGTGCAGCGAAAGACTCCGCCTGCAAGGTGGCCTGGCCTATCCAGGCGCGCCTTGCCTGCCAGAGCTGAGGGGATTGGTTCCTCTTCTAGAAAGGGAGGAACAGGCGGGAGATTTAAACCACGAAACAGGAAGAGTCAGTGCTTCCGTTTCGTTCGTCAGACGCCTACGCAGTGGATCGGAATCGCCACCTCCAGAGATTGTGTCCTCTTCGCTAGCCGCCCTTGCTAGCCACCTCCAGAGACTGTGTCCTCTCCAGCTAGCCGTCCTTGCTAGCCACCTCCAGAGACTGTGTCCTCTTCAGCTAGCCGTCCTTGCTAGCCACCTCCAGAGACGGTGTCCTCTTCAGCTAGCCATCCTTGCTAGCCACCCCCAGAGACTGTGTCCTCTTCAGCTAGCCGTCCTTGCTAGCCACCCACAGAGACTGTGTCCTCTTCAGCTAGCCGTCCTTGCTAGCCACCTACAGAGACTGTGTCCTCTTCAGCTAGCCGTCCTTGCTAGCCACCTCCAGAGACTGTGTCCTCTCCAGCTAGCTGCCCTTGCTAGCCACCTCCAGAGACTGTGTCCTCTCCAGCTAGCCGCCCTTGCTAGCCACCTCCAGAGACTGTGTCCTCTTCAGTTAGCCATCCTTGCTAGCCATCTCCAGAGACAGGGAGGCATATTTTCAAAGCACTTTGGGAGGCTAAGTTCCATAGATTTCTATGGAACTTTGGGAGGCTAAGTGCTTTGAAAATGAGCCTCTGTGTCTTCTTCAGCTAGCTGTCCTTGCTAGCCACCTCCAAAGATTGTGTCCTCTGCAGCTAGCCGTCCTTGCTAGCCACCTCCTGAGACTGTGTTTTCTTCAGCTAGCCGTCCTTGCTAGCCACCTCCACAGATTGTGTCCTCTGCAGCTAGCCCTCCTTGCTAGCCACCTCCAGAGACTGTGTTCCCTTCAGCTAGCCGTCCTTGCTAGCCACCTCCAGAGACTGTGTCCTCTTCAGCTAGCCGTCCTCGCTAGCCACCTTCAGAGGCTGTGTTCCTTTTTGCGCTAGCCGTCCTTGCTAGCGGCCCTTTAGAGGCTGAGTTGCTGACTACCTGCCAGGCCGACCGTCACCCCGCGGTTCCAGCAGTCCTGCTGTCCGCCTGCAGCTGGGGGCTCAACCCTCGGTGAACGGCGGTCGCCGCGGGTGAAGATTCGGGGTGCGCGGCGGTCCTCAGAGGTCTTACCAGGCCTCAGGGAACCTAAGGGCTCACCAATAACCGAAACAGGACAGTTAGGGATTGTTATAGTTAATTTTATTTTGTTAGATTGTAACTGGCCACAGTATTTGTTAATATGCCCCACCAGTGAAAAGGATATTCCAGAAAGTAGGAAAGACAGGGTTTTGCCCACTTTGAGTTGCTTAAGTGTGAGGTTTAGGTGGAACCTTCGACCAGACAGGACCGGCTGGTGATCAGAAGATGACAAGGGCCCCGACGCAAGAAAGTCTTCTGTGAACTGCGGCAATACCTGGCAGCTAAGTGAACTGGGTTAAATAGTGCGAGAAAAAAAATACAAACTTACCTGAAAAGTCTCCCGGGAGTGAAAACTCTAGACGAACCTGTAAGAGAAAAACACAAAGAATCAAATTCCTAATAGAAATAGTCACACCCACATAAAAATGGGAAAGAGAGGATAGAGAGGGGAAAAAAAGAAACATTAAGCACTTGAACTCCTGTGGTCATAAGAAGTGATATATTGAAAAGTTAGGGATAATGGTATATATGTACTTATCTGAACTTCCTTCATGGTGTTGATATTGGAAAAGAATTCTGAAACAGAAAGAGTGACAAAGAGTTAAAAGGATATTTGTTTATGAAATGTTTTTAAAAAATGTATGTATTTTGAATGGTATAGATTAAGCTACAAACATTATTTGACAACCCTTAGATTTAAAAAATATATTTATTTAGACAAATAAATTCAAACCTTATTAATTTCATCAGTAAGTTTGGTTATTTCCCTAACAAAGATAAATCCAATTTTAGGTTTTTTTTCCCCTTTCATTTCATGGGAGTGAAAGGCGAGGTTAGTGACCTGTAAGTCCCTCAAGTTTCAGCGGGGTGAGTTTAGATGTCGGTCATGACTACTAACAACAGATATTCTGAGTACACCCATCTTCGCTGAAATTCAGGGGGTCCATTAAAATAAAAACAGATCAAATCTAAAAACATAATACAATAAAATGTAATATCAAATCAATATCAGTTAAAAACATTCAGATTAAATATGCATGCAATAAAATAATTTTAATACAAGACATAAGATATCAACAAAAAATAATATCAACACAAAATATATATCAACAGAACTGCATAAGACAAATAGGTGGAGATATACAACACTAAAATAACTGAGTGACTGTACATACTAAATATCACCTACCTAGTAGGGATAAAAAGCAAAGTGAACCCCTAAAAGTAGTCATATAGCCACCTAAAAAATGCAAAAATAAAATAAAATAAAATCTCATAATGCTTAGCCTCAATCGCCATCTCTTATGCACATTCAATGATCTAAAAATATTGAAATTAATATTCATTTAATATTTAGTAATTTTTTGTTAAAAAGTAAGAATCAGTGGGTTTCCATGTTCTAACAGATAGCAACTCAAATCAATAGAAATTAATAAAAATTAACTTTCGTGTAAACACTACCTAAAAACATCATACTGTTCTGTGACAATCACATATACCCTGATGATGATATCATCTCTCTATATAAAAGGCAACACCAACGTTCTATGAAGCCTCCAGCCGGAAGTGTGAAGGGGGCGAGATATCCGGTTTCCCTATGAGTGTATGCCCCGCCCTCTCTGTAACACAGTCAGTGAAGGAAAACAGCAGAGCACGAAATCAAATCGCTGGCTCTGTAACAGTGAAGGACTCAGAGGGGGGAGGGGAGAGAGGCCAGAGGGCAGGGACACACACACTCCCACATGCACACAGAAGAAAACATTGCTAGCCCCCGTTTCATTTGCATCAGAAACGGGGCTTTTTTACTAGTTAAAAATAAATGATTAAAAAGAACTACATAGTGACCATGAAAAAAACTGATTCAGAAGCACTAATCAGGCAATCCAGCACTCATTACTGTTGTCTGAATGGGTGGATATAAAAACATCAGTTAAAATTGTTACTGTTGCAACGTACCAAACATCAGGGTAAGCACGTTTGGTACGTTGCAACAGTAACAATTTGGTAACATCCTTGCAGTCTTACAGGGTGCTTAAATGAAACTTCAGGAGTGCCCAGGATGGGAAAACAATTGAAATTAAAATGATCAAACACTTGAAATAAACAGAAGAGAATTTGATCGGGAAATTGGCTCTCTCTTTCACCCACTAATAGATAGAGGCTACTTTATTTGAAACGTGCTTACATTGCATTCTAATGTTATTTTCTTGTCAGGCCGCTGAGGCAGGCGCACTTTGAACCGAAACACGGCCCTTGTCTGATCTATTTCATTAAAGGATTCTCTCTTGTTCCAGACTTGAAGGCTCATTTGTGCTTTTTTTTTTGTTCATTTCACTTCATTCCATATATTTATATTGCTTCTGCCTACTATAAGGACAAGAGGATTATAACTTAAAATGCATACATTAAAAAGTGAAATACAAATGTCCTTCAAACATCGCTGCTGTAAAACAGCATAGGAAAATTAAAGATACATAAATATAACAAATGAAAATGTGCCCCATATACAATAGTAAAAAGTACAGCTAAGTACTATAAATCCTATATTCAGGAAAAATGTTAAAGAGACGGAACATCTATGCATTACTACCAATCACATAAAAATAAGATATATGTTGTTTTTTATTTATGTGATTGGTAGCAATGCATAGATGTTCTGTCCATTTACTATTTGTCCTGGACATGGGAGGGGCCTAGGTGGGCCAGGGGCATGCCTAGGAGTTAGAGGTGCAGATTATAAAATACTAGAGGAGGTTAGGTGCCTAACTGAGAACAGTTAAACACAACTACTTACACCAGCCTTTGACATGGTGTAAATGCTCACACCTAAAGCTAGGTGAAGACATTTCAGACTGACGCAAGTATTCTATAACAGCATTTCTACACAGCACTGCCATTATAGAACTTGTGTTTAGCGCCACTGTTCCCTCTACGCTCAGCAGGAGTCCTCCACCTACAGTCCTGCCAGTGAGGGGAGCTGTTTCACTATCACATTTTCAGTAGTGAGGGACAGGCATGCTCTGCATGACTCAAGGGACCCTGCATCTCCCTAGCAACTGAAAAAACAATATTCAAGCACCACCCTCCACTGGCAGAAGTGCAGTTACAGGACACCCACTCACCTTAGAGCAGAGGTTCTCAACACAGTCCTCAAGACATGCTTAGGGGTCCTTTTACTAAGGTGCGCTGAAAAAATGGCCTGCGCTAGTGTAGGCACGTGTTTTGGACGTGTGCAGATCCATTCTTCAGCGAGCCTGAAAAAAATGGCTTTTTCTTTTTGACCCGGAAATGGACATGTGGCAAAATAAAAATTGGCGCGCGTCCATTTTGGGTCTGAGACCTTACCGCCACCCATTCACTTAGTGGTAAGGTCTCACATGTTAAACCGCATGGTAATCGCCTATGTGTATGCAATGCCGATTACCACCCGGTCTAGCACGTAATGGACACACGTAAAAAATGAAAATTACCGCAGTCCTCAAGACACACTTAGGGTCCTTTGACTAAGGTGCGCTGAAAAATGCCCTGTGCTAGTGTAGGCGTGTGTTTTGGACGTGTGCAGATCCATTCTTCAGCGAGCCTGAAAAAAATGGCTTTTTCTTTTTGACCCGGAAATGGACATGCGGCAAAATAAAAATTGGTGCGCGTCCATTTTGGGTCTGAGACCTTACCGCCACCCATTCACTTAGCGGTAAGGTCTCACGTGTTAAACCGCATGGTAATCGCCTATGTGTATGCAATGCCGATCACCACCCGGTTAGCACGTAATGGACACACGTAAAAAATGAAATTACCGCCGGGGGGGGGGGGGGGGGCCACATGGTAGCAGGGCGGTAGCTTCAAATTGATGCGCATTTTGCGCGCTTAGGCACCAACGCGGCTTAGTAAAAGGGATTCTTAGGTTTTTATGATATCCACAATGAATATGCACAAGATAAAATTTGCATGCAATGGAAGCAGTGAGTGCAAATTTCTCTCCTGCATATTCATTGTGGAAATCATAAAAACCAGACTGGTCTGGTGTGTCCCGAGGACTGGTTGAGGGGACAGTGCTTAGCGCATAGAGGTGTTCGAATTGTTGAGGTCAATTTTCAGTGGCAAGCCTGTGTATAATAACTTTGTGTAGATAAATTAGAGCATTCAAATAATGTATGGATAAATTATCTGTACAAAATTATATTCCGCAGCAATAAACATACAAGTGCTATCTCCGAATATACCTTTATTACTTTGTACAGGTAAGATGTCCATACAAAATGTACACCTGCTATTTGGCCACCACTATAAGCTCTACATATAACTTGAAACCCTATATCTGGAATGGCTTTAAGCCCATCCCACCATAGAAGGATATATTTTGACTGTATATTGATTTATACAATTAAAATTTAAGTGTTAAGTGAGCAGGAAATTTTTTTTTTTAAATCCTCTCACGTGTTAACCTAGCAGTAATGGTCTATGCACGTAGAATGCCCTTTACTGCTCAGTTAGTGCCACACGCCAGAATTTTCTGGCATGCGTATTGGACGCGCGTAATAAATGGAATTACTGCCCAGGCCACACATTAGCCGGGTGGTAATTCCAAATTGACACACGTTGGGCGCATGTAGGCGCCTATGCGGCTTAGTAAAAGGGCCCCTTAGTACCTTATTTTCTTACTCCAGTTACTCTATCTTATCTATCTACTAGTAGAAAAAGCTTATTTCTCATTGAAATGAAACAGGCGCTAGCAAGGTAATCACCTTCTGCCATTAATGTTTTTAAGTGCAGTTCCAGCGTCCCCCCTCCCTCCCAGTTCCTGGGTCCTTCCCTCCCTCCCTCCCTCCCAGTTCCAGGGTCCTTCCTCCCTCCTCCCTCCCAGTTCCAGGGTCCCCCCTCCCTTCTTCCCAGTTCCAGGGTCGTCATCCCTTCCAGTTCCAGGCCCCCTCCCTCCGAATTTTAAAAGTCATCCTGACTTACCTCGTCGGGATTACGGTGGCCGGCAGCAGCGGTAAAAAGCGTGCAGGCTTGGCACTTACTTCAGTTTTCCCTTCTCTGTCTCTCAGCTCTGGTCCCACCCTAATTTCCTGTTTCCGCAAGGGCGGAACCAGAGCTGAGAGACAGAGAAGGGAAAACTGAAGTAAGTGCCGAGCCTGCACGCTTTTTATCGCGCGAGGTAAGTCAGGATGACTTTTAAAATTCGGAGGGAGAGGGCCTGGAACTGGAAGGGAGGGAGGGAGGGACGATGACCCTGGAACTGAGAGGGAGGGGGGACGGACGACAACCCTGGAACTCGGAGGGAGGAAACGAACTTCCGGTGGGTGAATATTATATGCAGCCTTCCCTTCCCTTCGAGGGCAGGGCAGTGAGAGCGAGTGCGATTGCCTGTGGTTGGTCCCTTCTCCTTCTGACGTCGCATTTGTTTCCCTGGCAACTATACAGTATTCCCTCAAGGGCGGGGCGATTACGAACACTACGAACACTACACAGCTTCACTGCCACGGAGTCAGCTTCAGAATGTTGGAGGTGCGAATTATTATATTAGGTATGTTCCATTTTTGCTTACACCCTATGCTGTCTATTAAAATGTTTTATTGTGTATTGTGTTGACATTGCAATGTTGCATACTATGCCATACTTTGTATTATACTTTGAATATTTTTACTGCTGTAATTGTCTATTGCTTGTGTTTGACTTATTCCTGCTGTACACCACCTTGAATGAATTCCTTCAAAAAGACAGTAAATAAATCCAAATAAATAAATTAAATTAATAAATATAATCCCGCCACTTTAAGTATGGATCTCTTTCATGAATCTACCCCTAAAATGACAAGAATTTCAGCATATATTAAACATGCATGTGTACACATATTTGTGTAAGTACCAGAAATTCGGCTATGTGCTATCTATAACTACATGCATATCTTCAATAATGCATAATTTGCAGGTGGATATTCATATGATTGGAGTGCAAACTTACGCACATAACTATAAATTATGCGTGTGTCTCCAGAATCCTAATGCTAATCAGGGGCAGACTGACCATTTGGGCAACCGGGCAGTGTCCAAGGGCCCAGGGCTGTGGGGGGCCCAGTGATTCCCTCCCACCTGTTTCTCTCTCTACTGGGACCGGTACATCCCCGTCTCCTCCCCCTTCTGTGCTCCCATCCTCGAACCCCCTCCCCCCCCCCTTCGCAGATGGGGGCACCAGCAACTAAATCAGCCATCTGCTGCTATCGCCGGAACTTTTCTCTGCCGTGGCCCGTCCCCTTCTGACATCACTTCCTTCTTCCACAAGCAGTGGTAGATGAACCAATTTAGCTGCAGGACCAAAGGAAAAGGTCAGTGCCAGGGGGAGAGGGAGGCAGTAGGACCAGGGAGGGGGCACTGGTCCTCACTGCCCAGGCACCCAGACCACACTCAGCCGCCCCTGGTGCTAATGCAAAAAAAATGTTTTCATGGAAGGATATGGTTTGGATCACATGTCACTATCTTTTCTGGATCAAAATGCAAACTGGGTTGCAGCTGACTTAACCACGTGGAATAAGGATACACAAATCCAAAGTGTTTTAGAGGCATTAAAAGGTAGAGAAGAAGTTTCACTTCTCCAAAAGAACACATATAGACATTGTGAAAGAGCAGCTGAAATGATGAACTAGTCACATGTAGCAGAACAGAAACAAACTATTGTTTTTGTTAAACCCTACAGTAATTAGTCACAAATGCAAAAAAAAAAAAAAAAAAAAAATACACACACACACACAGATGAGAGGAAAGTAGAGATTTCAATTTCTTTTCAGCAGAATTTCACCATCTCCCTGTGAAGGTTCTAGAAAAAGCTGCCAAACAAGCCATTCTGAAGACAGCCTTGTGTCTACCCTCTCCTCTCTCCCTCTATGTTTTCCCCTCCCTCCACTAACACTGCCAGTCCTCTTCATAGGCACAGGCTCTGTGGATGTTCAAGCACCCCCAATATTTTGGGGCCTGACAAAAGTGGCACGGCTAGTGCAATGCTCCACCAGAGAACCCCCCCCCCCCCCGATTGTTAGTTCATGCACTGCCCTGCTACCAGCAGCTCTCCTGCTCTCCGCAGTTCACTGCTGCTACTAATATCTTGATTGTTGCTGATAGAGGCACTGCAGCTATTAAAAGGAGCTGCCTCAGGATCTTGGTCTTCCCTATGACATGTCCTGCCTCCTCTGATGCAGGGGCGTAGCCAGACACCCAATTTTGGGTGGGGCCTGGGCTCAAGATGGGTGGGCAGAAGAACTCCGCTCTGTCCCACAAGTGATTTGGTCAGTTCCTCTCTCGCTTCCATGCCATATGGTTTCTCAAAAATCCCCCTCCCCCGCATACCTTTTAAATGGCAGATTTTCACTGTCAGCGAGCAGCAACTAATACACTGCTCATGTTGGCTCCACAGCCTTCCCTCTGATGCAACTTCCTGTTTATGCAGAGGGAAACATCAGAGGGAAGGCTGTGGCTCTGGTGCGAACAGTACGTATCAGTTGCTACTCGCTGAAGGTGAAGATCTGCTATTTACAACATATGCAGGAGGGACAGTTATTGGGAGTTTTCTGGTGAGGCTTGGGGATCAGTGCCAGCCACATCATAGGTCCACTAGGGGAGTAGGGGGAGGTCATCCCCGATTCCCTCCGGTGGTTATCTCGTCATTTAGGGCACATTTTTGTGGCTTGGTCGTAAAAAAAAAAAGGACCAAGTAAAGTCGGCCAAGTGTTTGTCAGGGACACCCTTCTTTCTTCCATTATCGGCTGAGGACGCCCATGTGTTAAGCATGCCCCAGTCCCATCTTCGCTATGCTTCTGACACGCCCCCATGAACTTTGGTCATCTCCGTGACGGAAGCAATTGAGGGCACCCAAAATCGGCTTTTGATTATGCCGATTCGGGCGACCCTGGGAGAAGGACGCCCATCTCCCGATTTGTGTCGAAAGATGGGTGCCCTTCTCTTTCGAAAATAAGCCTGTAAGTGTATATACTCAACTACTGAGATGCCCTGGAGTCCATTTCAGTCCTACAAGAAACAAACGCTGAAAGCTGTGCAGGATCAACAAAATACATATGTCAACACATTTACAGGGATACTGCAGGATAAAGGAAGCCCCAAACTGCAACACCTGAGGCCTCAGTAATAGAAATTGTTTCCTCTTCTTTTGAGGAACCCAAGATACATCAGGAAACATACAATTCTTGCAATTCATAAACAAAACATCTCTATTTTTGAAAAATAATTTCATGAGCCATTCTCTATCTGAATCCAAGGCTAACTGCACCAACAAAGCTGCCAGAGTCACCACCTCCACATCCGATCTTTCAAGAAATTAGTTAAATCCAAACTGTCCATAGAAACTCCAGATGGTTGAGGGGATGAAGACGTTTTCTTTTTAGCACTTGGCAAACAATAAATCTTGGAGCATGGAGGGATAGAAGTCATTGGAACCTTCAAGGAGGTATCCCTTAAACATGTCATTATCAGAAACAAAGAAAACTTTTGGAAAATTGATCAGGCATAAATTTGAACACCTAACCATAGTTTCCAAGGATTCCACCTTGTTGCTTAAATTAACTTTACCTTTCTCTGTTTCAAAAGTGTTTCCATTAATTTACTTACTACAGAAGTCAGACTTACCAGCTGTATTTCCCAACCTCTTCTGCTTTTGTGGAGAGAGATCACATCTGCCCTTCTCCACAACTCTGGGACCATTGCCGACTGTGGAGAAGCATTGAAAAGGTCAGTACCCTCAGATGCATGCCATCCAGCCCCATCGCTTTGTTTACCTTTAGTTTTAGGTAGATCCTCACAAACACAGTCCTCTTTAGGGAATACTTGAATTGTTGCTGACTAAATGACAGTGGTGAACAAGCTTGTGACCTAATTGTCATCACTGTCTGCTATAGTTTGTCAGTTACAAACTCCAATTGTCCTGCCATTTGTGTCCACGCCCTCAGAAACACAGATAGTCCCTCCTCCATATTGGATCCAGAGCTACCAAGGGGTCCCAATTTTTGAGAGGGAGATTTTAGTACACGTCCCCAGCCCCGCCCCACTCTGCCTTGACTCCACCTACTCTACATGGCCCCACCCCCTGACACACCTCAGTCCCACAGCTATTTCAGAAAATATTTTATTTAATAGCCTAATATCCTTTTCAATTAGCTTTCAGAGGCCAAAACCTCCTGCCTCATGTCAGGTCAGGACAGTATAATGCTATTATGGTATCCTCTAATGACCTGAGGAAGGAAGTGCTGGTCTCTGAAGGCTAATCAAAAGTGTTTTAAAAATCAGTGAAGGCATCACCTTATTTTCTATTTTGTGTTTTATTTGTATTTATTATCCTTCCTTAACACAGCTACCACATTAATTATTTTCTGTACCTTTGTTGTCTGGCCATTTACTTTTCCTAATTGTGTTGGTCCCAGTCTCTTTTCTGCATTCCTTTGTCTTCTCTTAACTCTCTTGCCAGGGTTTCCTGTCCATTTGTCATTTTCTCTCCTTTTTTTTTATTTTCTTCAATTTCTTTTTCTGCCTCGCTCTCTGTCCACATTTAATTCATTCTTACTATCCATTCTTTAATTTCCCTCTTTTTACTTCATCTATCTATGGCTTTTCCTTACTTTTGTTCTCCCCATTACCCTTCTTATTCTCCAGTCTTTCACCAACTCTATCCTCTCCCCCTTTCCATCCAGAATCTCTCTTCTTTCTCTCCCCATCCTTCCAGTGTCTCACCCTCTCTCTCTGCATCCTTCCATCCAGTGTCTCCTCTTTCTCTCCCTAACCTTCCATCCTTCACCTTCCTGCTTTCTCTCCTACCCTTCCATCTAGTGTCATCCCTCTTTCTCTCTCCATCCTTCCACCCATTACCCTCTCTCAATCCTTCCATCCATTGTCTCCCTCTCCTTCTATCCATTGTCTCCCTCTATCTCCCCTTCCTTCTAGACAGTTCTCTCTCTTGACCCTTTTCCATTCAGCATGTCCTCTCTCTCCCCCCATCCTTCCAGTGTCTTTCCTCTTTCTTTCTTTCTTTCTTTCTTTCTTTCTTTCTTTCTTTCTTTCTTTCTTTCTTTCTTTCTTTCTTTCTTTCTTTCTTTCTTTCTTTCTTTCTTTCTTTCCCTACCCTTCCATCCAGCGTCTTCCCTCTTTCTGCCCCCTCCTTCCAGCATTTTCCTCTTTCTCCCTCCTTTCATCCAGCATTTCTCAGCTAGGGTCTCCCCCAGTTTCTCCCCAGCAGCTTCTTTCTCTCTCCTGCCCATGTCCCCTCTTTCTCTCCCCATCTCTCTCCTGCTCTTTTCCATGTCCCTGGCTCTCCCCTGCTCTTTTCCACTCTCTTTCTCTCTCTCCTCCGGCGTCCTCACTCCCCTACCCTTCCCAGCTATGTTTCTCTCTCCCTCCTGGCCTCTTTACAGCAGCGGCGCGCTGACACAAGAACAAAAACTAGCGCAGGGCCGCAGCAGCCTTCAGGCATGCGCTTTCAGCTCTGCCGGTCCTCTGCCCCTGGAATGGGAAATTGACATCAGCAGGGTCAGAGGACGGCAGAGCCGACAGCACATGCCTGAAGGCTGCTGCGGCACCGCGCTTCTTTTTGTTCTTATGCTGGCTATGGAGAGAAATGGCGGCAGCAGTGGCTCCGGCTCAGTGCGGCATTTGTTCCTGCTGCTGCTCAACAGAAGCGGCAGCAGAATTCAGCGGGAGACTTTCCTGCTTTGGCGGGAGTGTGGGAGATGATCCGCCAAAGCGGGAGTCTCCCGCTAAATGCGGAAGACTTGGCAGGTATGCCATATCCATCCTTTGCCAACCTCCCACTGCTTCCTTCCCCCACCCTATTGTCTGGTCAGCCTGCCCTATTGTATGCCTGTTCATCTGTGTCCCCTGTCCCATTGCCTCCTGCAAACCTACTTGCTCCCAGTCTCTCATTGTCCTTGTGTCTAGAATGTCCATTGAACTGGCTGTATTGCTGTGACACTTTGCAAGTACTGTGGTGTATATCAGTGGACCTGTGTACTGGTGGTGTGTGCGTGTGTGGTCTTGAGGGCATACTTTGGGGGCTGGGAGCACACTGGTGTTTGATGGTGGCACAAGTTGATTGGCAGGGGCTGGGAGCACACTGGTGTTGGTGATGGGACAATTTCCTTGGTGAGAGCTGGGAACATACTGGTGTTGATGGTAGGACAAGCTGTTTGGCTGGTGCCAGAAGGTATAGTCATGGACAAATTAATGGAGTGGGCAGTGCAGGCCCTGTTGACTGAGGCTGAGAGGGAGGATGTGAGTTAGCAGGAGCCATCCTTATCACATAGGCCCAGAAGCCTTTACCTAGATTTTACTGAGGATTCTGCACCAGGTCATGCTTTGATAAGACTGCCATTAGAGCACAACCAAACCCAGGATCTTTTTTTTTCTGCCGAAACCGAATCTGCACCCGAAATTAGCCACTCTTTTGGCACAAACCAAAACCATAAATAAAATTGTCCTTCTCCCCACTCCTTCCCCATGATCATAGTATCCCTCCTCCACAATAACTCTCCTGAGACCCTCCTTCCTTCACGACCACACATAAGTCCTCCCTAGGCCTACCTTAATGAAGCCCTAGCCTCTTTGGGGGCAGGAACAAACCCCACTCATTCCTGCCCCCTGCCTCATGCTGCTGCTCCCTCAAAGAGGTTCTGATGGTCTAGTGGCCTCTTAAGAGGCAGGAATGGACCCCACTGGTTCATGCCCGATGTGCTGTTCCAATCCAAAAGGCTGCCAAGAGTGCCATGAGAGGTCTTGGCAGACATTTTCCGACAGGAACCAACACGAGCAGAGGACTTGCTCCTGCCCGCGTTGGTTCCAATCGCAAAATGGCTGCTGAGACTTCCTGCAGCAGCCTCGCAAGACTACCACAGGAGGCCCTGGCAGACATATTTCAGTTGGAAGCAACATGGGCAGAAGAGAGTCCTCTGCCTATGATAGTTCCATTTGGACAAAGGCATTGGAATGCGGGGAGCTATGGGTGCTATTGGACCCTCAAAAATCAGTGTTTCCTTTAAGCTGCATGACAGTGAAACAGGAGAACCAAGGTCTCCCCACTCCCACCCAACACCTCACCACCACCGTTCATACTCATGGCTGTTGGCCCCACCCCCTCTGACATCACTTCCTGTTCTAGGGCAGAGCTGGCAGCTGTGAGTATGAACAGAGCATCCCCATGATTGCTTTAACTTTGTTTTGCTGCTGTTCTTAGGCTGGAGAAACAGCAGTAGAAGTGGCGGCAGAGGTATTTAGTGGGAGGGAGGTGGGAGAGACATGGAAGACACGATGTAGAGAGGAGGAGAGAGGTACAGACACTGAATGATGTGGGGGAGAAAGAGTAGACAGATGCTGAACGGAAGGGGGAGAGGGGGACAGATGCTGGATGATGTACGGGAGAGAGAAGGCAGATGCTGGATAGAAAGGACCAGATAAAGAGGGGCCAGATGCTGGATGGAAGGGGAGGTGGATAGAGAGAGGGCAGACCCTGAGATAGAGAAGGAGAAAAGGGGCAGATGCTGGATGCAGCAGAGAAAAAGGGCAGACACTAGATGGAGGAGGAGAAGAGAAAAAAGGGCAGGCACTGGATGGAAGTAGGGAGAGAGGGGGGCAGATGCTGGACAGAGGAGGGGAGTGAAAGGGCAGACAATGGACAGGGGAATAGAGGACACACACTGGAAGGAAGAGAGAAAGAGGGCATATATTGGATGGAAGTGTGAGAGACAGGAGGCGTATGCTGGATGTGGGGCAAGAAAGAGGATAGAGTTAAAAAAAAAAGGGAAACTGAAGACTGTATAGAAGGAAAGAAATCTGAACAGAGGCAGAAAAATAAGTAGAAAAAAGCTGAAAGGAAAAGGAGAAGAAAGGACAGAAAAATTACAAATGGACAGGAAATTTTGCCAAGAGAGTTAAGAAGACGAGGAAAGCAGAAACCAGAGACTGACCAACACAATTAGAAAAAGTAAATGGCCAGACAACAAAGGTAGAAAAAAGGATAAAGTAGTGTGGTAGCTGTATTAATAAATATAGAAAATGGAAATAAAGTGAATTTTTCTTAAACTAATTTTAATACATTTTTCACTAATGTTTGGAGGTCAAACCATCCTTCTTGTGTCAGACCAGGGGTGGGAGGGGGGAGAGAAAGGAAGAAAAAGGGGGAGGGGGAACAATGGGGAGGGAAAAGGAAGAAGAAAAGGGATAAAAAAAATAAAAGAAAAACAAGGGGAAATGTTTAAAGACAGGAAGAAAAAAGAGAAGAGGAAAAGAGAGTATTAATTCTAGAAGTCTTAAACAAAATCAGCCCTTTTGCCAATTTCAAAGATTTTGATGATTTTGAGGAGCAAGCATCTGATATGGCGCAAAGGTTTGCTGTAGAGGCTATCCAGTTAATTGTATTCAGAATGGGTTTAGGAAAACAAGAGCTACAAATTGTGGTAGTTTATTAACAGAAAGGAAGCAAAAGGTTAAGCCTGATTTTGTTTGCACCCTTAAGTACTCACATCTGTCATGTGAGATTAGGAGGAACATCATGAGACATTGGTATATTTTAGAGAATCACAAATCGTTCAAGCAGAAAAGACCTACCATAGCATACTCTAGGAGTAAGAACTCAAGAGAAAAATTAGTACCTTCTTCATTGCCAGTGCTTGAATCCACTGCAGTCACTTTTGGGGGACATTGTAGGTGTGGCCACTGTTCGGTACACCAACATTGTTTAACTGATACCTCTTTTACAGATCCACAGACCAAGAAGAGTTTCAAATTGTTTCATTCCTACGATTATAATACACTCAGGTTATTTATGCCATCCATTGCCTGTGTAATTTAGTCTATATAGGTAATATGAAGCGTACGATCAAAACTCGCATCATAAATAAAAATAAGCTGTATTAATAGACAGATTGTCAGTGCACCCTTAGAGGGGCATTTTCGAAAGGGACGTCCAAATTGCGATTTGGACGTCCTTGCAAAACGGTGAAATCTAGGGGCGGGGAAACCTGTATTTTTGAAACAAGATGGATGCCCATCTTTCGGCTTCTACTTTGGTAGGTGTTACTTGCTCAGTAGTGTGCTTCTCCTCTACTTTGTTTTTCGTTACTGACTCTGCCTGTACCTGGATTACTCTTGTGTCTGCTGCCTGCCTACTGACTTTGCCTGTACCTGGATTACTCTTGTGTCTGCTGCCTGCCTACTGACCTTGCCTGTACCTGGATTACTTTTGTACCTGCTGCCTGCCTACTGACTCTGCCTGTACCTGGATCACTCTCTTGCCTGCTGCCTGTCTGGCCATCACGTTCATATTCCCGCTTCCTGCTCCATCTCGTAAGCCCTGCAGGCTGCCCGCTGCCCGCTGCACCTAGGGGCTCAACCTCTGGGGAATGGCGGTCAGCGCAGGTGAAACCCAGGGTTGTCCAGCCGCCAAGCAGAACCTGGTCCGAGTACCAGGCTCGGCAGCACTCTACTTGGTACAAGAACTCACAGGTCTGATATAAAACCTGAATAACACTTCTAAAATAAGCACCAAAATGCAACATTCTGTTATGTGGTAGTATTATATTGCATTTCGATTCACAAAGAGGTGGCTGGTTCAAATCCCACTGCTACTCCATGTTATATGTTGAAACCCTCTGATCAGTGTGCTGCAGGAGTTAAGAAAGCAAATAGAATGCTAGGTATTATTAGGAAAGGAATGAAAAACAAAAATAAGGATGTTATAATGCCTTTGTATAGCTTCATGGTACGACCACATCTCGAATGTTGTGTTCAATAGTAGTCGCCGCATCTCAAAAAAGATGCAGTGGAATTAGAAAAGGTACAGAGAAGGGCGAAGAAAATGATAGATACATCGAAACATGACAGCAGATAATGGCCAAACGCCCATCCAGTCTGCCCATCCTCTGTAACCCCTTTTCCTAAGCGATCCCACATGCTTATTCCATGCCTTTTTTAAATTCTGATACAGTCCTTGACTCCAGAATGGGACAACATCCCTATGAGGAAAGGCTGAAACAGCTAGGGCTCTTCAGCTTGGAGAAAAGACAGCTGAGGGGAGATATGATAGAGGTCTTTAAAATAATGAGTGGAGTGGAACAGGTAGATATGAATCTCTTGTTTACTCTTTCCAAAAATACTAGGACTAGGGGGCACGCGATGAAGCTACAAAGAAGTACATTTAAAACGAATCAGAGAACATTTTGTTCACGCAACGTGTAATTAAGCTCTGTAATTTGTTCCCATTGGAAAATATTGTAGAGATGAAGCCTTGGTGTGGTAGACCCATTCAATGTAGTGTGGCACCACTGCCCTCATGTGGCCAAACCAAGATTAAGGCTGATGTTCAAACTGGAAACATTCACAAGAATGGATTTTATCTTTGTATGGTTCTACTGCACTGGATTATTCCCCCGCCCCCTCCCATTTACCAGTATATTTTAAATCTCACCTTTTTGTTTCTACGGGTTTAATTGTACCATATATTATAGGCATGTGTCTCCTTAGAAAAATAAGGGAAGGTACACATATTTAATTTTATCAAGTTCTACCTGCTCCCTTGTTGCTCTCTAAGTCCTTCAAAGGAAAGGGAAAAGGGGAAGGGGAAATAGGGTTTGATATACTGTCTTTCTGTGGTTACAATCTAAGTGCTTTACATATTACATGCAGATACTTATTTTGTAGCTGGGGCAAAGGAGGATTGGGTGACTTGCCCAGTGTTACAAGGAGCTGCACTGAGAATCAAGCCCAGTTCCCCTGGTTCTCAGGCTGCTGCACCAATCATTGGGCTACCTCTCCACTCCTTGCTCTTCAGAGCTGAGCTGGAATAATGTGGATGACCTGGGATCTCAAGTAGAAAGATAAGCACAGGTCATTTTTGCCTATGTTTCTCTCAGCTCTTACTTTGACCCTTATGGATCAAGAGGAGGAGGAAACATTGTGACAGATAAGAGCCCATTCTCTGACTTCTCCTTATCCTACAATAGTTAGCTGACGTTCTGGAATCCATAACAATTCTTCTTCCCTTCCCCCCTAAACGCATCCTCTGTAAAATGGAAGCGGGTAATACAGGGGAGAAGAGTCAAGAGCCATGAAGTATGAGTACACTCACTTCTTTAATGGTTTTCACCTCCTGGAATTTTTGTTGTTGAGGATGATTCTGAAGCCGGTGAAGAGATAAGAGAACTAGACAGAAAATGCCAGAGATGGGGAGGATATTGAAATAGTGAAGACGACCAGAGCTGAGGAGGAAACAAAATGAACAGTAGCATGTTAATGATATGACCAAACTAATTTCTGCTAGTCCTTTACAAAGAGGTCATCTTTTGGTATTAGATGACTTCAACCTTTATATGAACAAAGTAAATTCAGGTCCAGGAACAGATTTTCTATTGATACCTGTTTCTGCCAGCTTAGTAAACATAATATGACCCACAGTGTTGAAGGCTGGTGAGAAATCCACAAACTAATTCTGAGGCAGATCCCTTGTTATAGTTTTTGTGATGATCATCAAGATGGAACACAAAAACTGTCTCTATTCCATACTAGAGAGCTGCATGGGAACGGGGTTAGCGGGAATCCTGTGGTAGCCATGGGGATGGACGCAAGCTCTGAGGGTTTCCCATGGAAGTGTAGTGCCAGTCCAGGCTACCTATCCATTCCTTGTGCCATGGCAATTATAATAGCACTAAAAACAAAATTAATGGCTATGATTGATAGCACTGAAATCCCCCTAAGCACTGAGAGGGGAAGTTATCAACATGGGCTACAGTAAAGTTGAGTTATTTTACCACAAGTAGAGAAGACTTGGTACAACCTACATAAATAAGATTACAATAATCAAACCTGGACAGTATTAAGATCTGAAATACAAGCCTAAATGTACACACATCAAAGTGTTTCCTACTATGGTGAAGTTTTTTGAGTAAGAAAAAAGATTTCTTAACAGCCAAATTAATATTAGATTTCATACTAAGGGTACTGCCCACCTCCACCCCTAAAATCATGGACAAAGTCCCAAAAGTAAAACAATCCACCCTAATAGTAAAACTATGCAGCCTGAAGAGGTGGCCCATTGACCCTAACCACAAAAGCTTCATCTTCTCCTTATTCAACATAAGCCTGTGAGAAACAATCCAGGTTTCAATTAAATCAAGACATTTTAAAATGTGGGTATAGTTGTATTCCAGTCACTGGAAACCAGACAAAGCATAGAAATATCATCAGCAAATATAAAAACAATTGCAGCTGAGCTTGCTCAAGAACTACCTCCAAGGACTGCAAATGGGAAAGGGAATGAGACTTGATATATCGCCTTTCTGTGGTTTTTGCAACTACATTCAAAGCGGTTTATATAGTATATACAGGTACTTATTTGTACCTGAAGCAATGGCGGGTTAAGTAACTTGCCCAGGGGTCCTTTTACTAAGGTGCGCTGAAAAATGGCCTGCACTGGTGTAGACGCATATATTGGACGCATGCAGGTCCATTTTTCAGCACACCTGCAAAAAGGGCCTTTTTTTGTCCAAAAATAATGTGTGGAAAAATAAAAATTGGCGCATGTCCATTTTGGGCCTGAGACATTACCACCTTCCATTGCCCTAGCAGTAAGGTCTCACATGTTAACCGGGCGGTAATGGTCTATGTGTGCCAGAAATTTTCTGGCGTGCTTAGTAGACACACATAAAAAATAGCCAGGCAGTAGTTCAAAATTGACATGCGTAGGACACACATACACACTTATGCGGCTTAGTAAAAGGGCCCTCCAGAGTCACAAGGAGCTGCAGTGGGAATTGAACAAAGTTCCCCAGGATCAAAGTCCACTGAAATAACCATTAGGCTACTCCTCCACTCCACGTTGGCAAGAGAGGTGAACCTTGTGGAAAACCACAAAGTGACCCTCAAGACTTGGAGACAACATCACCGCACTTGACTAGTTAGGACCGATTAGACAAAAAAAACCCTGAAACCAATGCAAAACAGCCCCATGAATGCCAAAACTACTCAACATATATAACAGGAGCTTGTGATCCACCAAGTTAAATGCGCAGGAAAGATTAAACTGAATTAAAACAGCACATTTTCCTTAGCTCATTAAGATCTTTCCTAACGCCACAACAGAACCCGCCACCATTTCTGTACTGAAACATCTCTGGAACCCAGATTGTGAGTACCCTCATCTCCCCTTAGATTCCCACCCGAAACCTCCGCTCACAGGACAAATCCCTCCTCTCAGTACCCTTCTCCACCACCGCCAACTCCAGGCTCCGCCCTTTCTGCCTCGCCTCACCCTATGCTTGGAATAAACTTCCTGAGCCCATTCGCCAAGCCCCCTCCCTGCCCATCTTCAAATCTTTGCTCAAAGCCCACCTCTTCAATGTCGCCTTCGGCACCTAACCTTTATGCCTCTATTCAGGAAATCTAGACTGCCCCAATTTGACTGCCCTATTTGACTGGCTGTAAGCCTAGATTGTAAGCTCCTTGAGCAGGGACTGTCCTTCTCTGTTAAACTGTACAGCGCTGCATAACCCTAGTAGCACTTTAGAAATGTTAAGTAGTAGTAGTACAAAATATCACATTTTTCCATATACTTCTCCAGTTGCTGAAGAACACAACCTTCCGTCAGTTTTGCAATCAAAGGGATAGAGGCGATATGCCTATAATTACTAACTTCCTACATCTTTTCATTAACATTCTTAGGAATTGGAGTTAACACAATTTTTCCCGCATCAGGTGTGAAAGCCCCAACACTAAGCTGCATATTTAACCAGTTAAGAAAAAAAAAAAATAGAAATGGCACAGAAGCATGCTGCATTAAGTAGGCAGTACATGAGTCCAAGCTACAAAATGATTTAGCATACTTAAGCAGCAAGCGTCTGGCATCATTAACATCAATTTCATCAAACTGTGACCACACTCTCTCTGCTGGAATTATGGACTTATGCAAACCATCATCACACTGAACAAAAATCACCTTCCACATCAACTGCAGTGGAAAAAGGAAGCAAGATCCAAAGGTTCTGATTTAGTAATAAAAGGTTCTGGGTTGGCAATTTGGCATGACCTGTAAGAAAATCACTACCAGTGGTAAACGGTTAAAGCACTACTACATTTAGAGGCCAGCATAATTTTTTTTTTAATAAACAAAAAAGGCACAAATCTGCTTAATGAAGTAAGGAGAACAAACAAGAAAACAGACTAGGTAAAAAAAAAAGTGATTTAATAAAACAATACCCAGAAAAGATTAAAAACAATACCCGACGTGGCCACGTTTCACCCACAGGCTGCATCAGGGGTAGAACTAAAAGAGGGGGGTATACTTGATATACCCCTTAAGAAAAAATAAAAAGGTAAAAACCATCTAAACTTTGCTTCTCTGTTCAGCATCCAACACTCCTTAATGTTGTGTAGCAGCATTAAGGAGTGTTGGATGCCAAACAGAGAAGCAAAGTTTAGATGGTTTTTACCTTTTTGTTTTTTTTAAGGGGTATTGTTTTATTAAACCACTTTTTTTTACCTAGTCAACATCATTTTTTATACAGTCTTTAGTCAGTTGGTGTTGTTCAACTGCCATTTTGAAAAAAGTGGACTGGCAGGTGAGTGACAGGGTATCGTTTCTGCCAAGGGCCCAAAGGGATCTTTTCTAATTGACAAGGCACAGGCTTTATATTTTAACAGAGGCTCAAGGCTGGAGCAGGCTTATTTTTAAAATAAAGTAAATCAAAGTCATTTTATTTTTCTTTCATTTGGTTTTCAAAATGAAATGAAATGGGCAAGATTTCCCATTCCATTTCAAATGAAAGCATGTCCTTATTGCTAATAGAAATGACAGGTTTTAGCAATCTGTTGGATATGGGCAGAGAAAGATAGAAAGGAATAAAAAATAACTCCAAGTTTATGAGCTGAGGAGACAGGAAGAATGAGAATGTTATCCACAGAAATAGAGATGGGGGGAGGAGAGGTGGGTTTAGGGGAGAAAATAACAAGTTCAATCCTCTGGCCATGTTCAGTTTAAGATGAGATATCCAGATAGCAATGCCAGACAAGTAGGCTGAGACTTGGGCCTGGATTCCTGTTGAAATTTCTGGTGTGGAGAGGTAGATGTGGCAGTCATCAGCATAAAGATAATATGAGAAGATCAGAGCACCAAGTGAATAAGTACAGAGAAAGAAAAGAGGAAACAAGGTCCCAAGATACAGCCCTGAGGTACACAGAATGATAGAGGACTAGTAGTGGAAAAGGATCCACCAGAGCATATACAAAGAGCCCTATGCACAAAGCTTACCGTGATAGCAATGTCCGATTAAAAGTGCAAGCGGACAGAGAAGAAAACCAAGACAGAGTGAAGCCCCAAAATCTAACAAAGGCAAGCATATCAAGGAGCAGGTGGTAGTCAAAAGTGTCAAAAGCAGTAGATGGGTCAAGAAGGACGAGAACTGAGTAAAGGCCTTGGATCTGGTCTGGAGCTGGTCACTGGAGACTTTGGCAAGGGCAACCCACTGATTGCACCAAAAGGCTTCCTTAATGTGCCACTGAGTCTGAACAAATCTGAAAACAAGCATACACAATGGGACATTATCTGAACAAGAGGAATCAATCAGCAACCAGATTGGTATCACGATTCCACAATGCCACTGTCATTGGTTACAAAAATAGATTCCAATCCACTTCTTTATTCAAATCTCTGGGCACCACAAATCTTAAGTCTGAATATCAACATATGCTCTATCTTACTCAATTAACCCTGACCATCAGTTTCTCTTGAAATCCCTTGGGGACGATATTCAGACCACTGGAGTTAGCCGGGCAGTTGGCGATGAGCAAGGTTATTCAATGCCAGGCCATTTCCAGTGACTAGCATTGATTATCCGGTTTGTTTTTGGCCAGTTTCAACTTAACTGGCCAAGTCAATATTTGGTTAAGTTGAAACCGACCAAAGATAGGCCTGCTATTTCGGCGGCCCAATTTGGCCTCCAAACTTAGCTGGTGATGCGCTGAACATTAGCCAATAGCTAGCTATATGGCACGATATAGCTGGTTATCTGCTAAGCACTGCCTGCAAATATTCAGCAGGAGACAACCAGCTATCTCCCGCTGAATACTCGCAGATAGCCGATTAAGTGCTATTTAACCAGCTAGGAACCGTTCCTGGCCGGTTTAATAGTGCTGAATATCGAGCGGCTTGTGCTTAGTCCAATATAATCCATTGGAGATCTTTGAACTGATGGCCAAAGAACAGTGCTTCATGATTGGCGCCTCCATCTTTTTAGTTCATAAGTAACTCTAGTGCTCAATTAAATGTGTCAACATCATTCTTTTTGTTTTGTCCATTTAACAGAATTCACATGGGCAGCAAATTAAATAGAGCACAAAAGTGGACTACAATTTATGAAAAAATCATATCTGAAAAATCTCTATCAAAGAAAATATATATGCATATAAAGCAGTAATTCTGAACTCACTCCTCAAGACACAGTTAGCCAGTCAGGTTTTCAAGATTCCCACAATGAATATGCATGAGATAGATTAGAATACGGTGGAGGTAATGCATGCAAATTTATCTCATGCATATTCTTTGCGGGGCAGGGTTAGGGATGGATGGAGTTGGGTGGGGTTGGAGGTGAAGCTTGGGCCCCCCTGAACAAAAGGTGTTCTGCTGCCCCTGACTGCAAAGTCAAATTAGTTCTGTTGCCTAAAATTGGCTTAACAAGGCCTGTAATAAGTTAAGTCCAATCATAGTAGTTGAGCTAGTATTAGTAGGGTGAAAACAGGGCAATTGCCCTCAGCACCTATGCTATAGGGGGCCCGAAACCCAGTGGCATATTTAAACTGGGTGCATCAGTGGTGTACACACTCCCTGTCAGACCCGGCCCCCCCCCCCCTTAAACTCCTCTTGGTTTATTCTTCATCCAGACAGTGACACTCATCGGCTGTCTGTGGCCTGCTCCAGGACTTCTTTCCTGAACCATCCCGCCCTTCACAAACCAGGAAGTTGCATCAGAAAGGGTGGGATGGTCCAAGGAGGAAGTCCTGGAGCAGGCCGCAGGCAGCCTATAAGTGCCGCTGCCACTGTTCAGGTGAAAACTAAAGCCTAGATGATTTTAAGGTATGGGGGGTGGCGGCGGGGGGGGGGGGGGGGGGGGGAGGGGAGATGAGGGCGTAAGCGAGGGTGGGGCAAGGGGAGACGCACCCCCTGTAAAGGTTTATGGCTATGCTACTGCCCAAACCGGCCCAAAGTTAAAGAAACTGTAGCCTACCAATGTGGCTTTCCTGCCTGGATCAAGCTGTTTCTGTTGTATGAAGTCAATTTGAAACAAATATCTAAACACGCCCAAAATGGAGCTGCTGAAAGAACTTAGACATAAAGCTATTCAAAGCTACAGACTAAGGAAAAGTTGCAAGAAAGTTTCTATGTACTAACCTGTGGTGAAGATCCCCTAGAGATGATGGAAAACTGCTGGGAGCAAGACTGTGTGGGATTTAAGTAGAGAGTAAAGGGTGCACTTTAATGAAGGCTCCAAAGGATTTGGAGTGGGTACAAAAGAAGTGGTAGTACCAGATGCAAGCAGCAAGACAGGCCATATGAGCTCAGGGAGTAGGTGTGGAGTGTGCTCAGCTAAGCTGTGTGCCTGCCAGTTAGAGTCCTGGTACTGAAGGCATATGACCCCAGCATAGGAAGCTGAAGTACAGATAAAGATGCCCTGGGGTGGGGAAGACTCCCCTGTCTTTCCCCCCTCCCCTCCAGCCACCCACCTGCAACGTTGTGAAGCTGACTCCGTGGCTTCACTGAAGTGAAGGGTTCGTAAGGATCATTAGGTTCGTCGCTCTGTAACCATCTCTCTCTGCCCCACCCTCGCGCCTCTGATAGGTCCATCGCCCTCGATGTTAAAACGTGATGACGTCAAGGGAGGCAGACCTATCAGAGGCGCGAGGGCGGGGCAGAGAGAGATGGTTACAGAGCGATGAACCTAACTATCCTTACGAACCCTTCACTTCAGTGAAGCCACGGAGTCAGCTTCACAACGTTGAAGGTGCCTTTTATTATAGTAGAGACGAGCAGGAAGCAAGCAGCAGTATAATTTAAAACTTGTTGACTGGGCTCTGATTGGCCTGGAGTTTAAAAACATTATCCAATAGTACAGCTATTGCTTTAGAATAAGCTTGGGACAAGAGACAGACAGATCTCTTTGCTAAGGCTCTGTGAACACATATATACTGACCTTCCCAGGTACTGTCGAGACAGTATACAAGTGTTTAGTTAATGTTACAATTGATCCATATTTCAGTTACTTGTTATTGTTTGCTGATTGCACATTTTTTTTGTCCATTGTTCCAGAGTGACAATTAGTTTGTTGAGTCTGCCTGTCTGGACTCATAAAGAATCCTGGTGGTTTGTGGGTTGAGTCTGTGAGTGCTTTCTGGGAACTATGGAACCACTGGGAGTGTAGCCCCTGTAACCTAGAAATCACTGGGGATAATTTGAAAGTGGGAGACTCACTCAGAGGCGGTTGTGACCCAGTTGGTGGGAGGAGGGTGCTAGTGTAGAGCACAAGCGGCAGGTGCAGGCTAACTTGAGATGTGCTAGGGACAGACCCTCTAAGTGGCCGCGGGGTAACCCAGGGGTGGGTGGTTAGGCATTTTGTGACAATTCCTTTCCTAATAATACCTAACATTCTATTTGTGCATGCATGCCTGTTTCCATGGGTCATCCTCAGTCTATTACTAGCTAGAGGAAAACAACTCCTTAGGCAGGTGGGAGAGTTGTGAGGATTCAAGTCTTACTGTCCTCACAGAACATCTGCTACAGATAAATAACTTTGCTCTTCCAATGATAAGCAGGACTGTGCATAGGCATGTTCTGGAATGGAGTTTGGGCAGAGCATGGGCACAGTCACAATTTACACATATACACTATAAAATACCTTTTTATGTATGTACTATATGTGCTAATATTTACACCTGCTTCTGAGCGGGTATAAATGTCTATGGCTGCAATTTCTGCCCCTAGCACTTTATAAAAAACAAATATGCACCTATTGGGCTATTTTTGAAAGAGAAGGACGCCCATCTTTCGACATAAATCGGAAGATGGGCGTCCTTTTCACAGGGTCGTCCAAATCGGTATAACCAAAATTCAATTTTTGACATCCCCAACTGCTTTCCGTCGTAGGGATGGTCAAAGTTCAAGGGGGCGTAGCGAAGGTGGGACTTGGGCGTGCCTAACACATGGATGTCCTTGACCCATAATGGAAAATAAAAGGGCGTCCCTGATGAGCACTTGGACGACTTTACCTGGTCCTGTTTTTCTTACGACCAAGGTGCCCGAAATGACCAAAAGACCACTGGAGAGAATTGGGGATGACCTCCACTTACTCCCCCAGTGGTCACTAACCCCCTCTCACCCTCAAAAAATATCTTTCAAAATATTTTTTGCCAGCCTCAGATGTCATACTCAGGTCCGTGACCGCAGTATACAGGTCCCTGGAGCAGTTTTAGTGGGTGCACTGCACTTCAGACAGGCGGGCCCAGGCCCATCCCCCCCTACCTGTTACATTTGTGGAGGAAACAGCGAGCCCACCAGAAACCCGCTGTACCCACATCTAGGTGCCCCCCTTCACCCGTAAGGGCTATAGTAGTGGTGTACAGTTGGGGGTAGTGGGTTTTGGGGGAGTTTGGGGGGGCTCAGCACACAAGGTAAGGGGGCTTTGTACCTGGGAGCAATTTATGAAGTCCACTGAAGTGCCCCCTAGGGTGCCCGGTTGGTGTCCTGGCATGTCAGGGGGACCAGTGCACTACAAATGCTGGCTCCTCCCACGACCAAAGGGCTTGCATTTGGTCATTTCTGAGATGAACATCCTTGGTTTCCATTATCGCCAAAAATCAGAAACAACCAAGTCTAGGGATGACCGTCTCTAGGGATGACCAAAATTTCAAGATTTGGACGTCCTTGACCGTATTATCAAAATGAAAGATGGACATCCATCTTGTTTCGATAATACGGGTTTCCCCGCCCCTCCATCGGGACGTTTTGCGAGGACATCCTCAACAAAACTTGGATGTCTCTTTCGATTATGCCCCTCCACGTGTCTTTATAAAATAGGCTCAAAATAGGTGCCTACTTGGTCTTCACACATAAGCAGTCTGTTATATAATGTGACCTGCTCAGCAAAAAGCTACCAAAAGTAGGGTTACAAATAACATAGAACCATAGAAAAATGTAGGCACTTAAAGACCATATGGCCTATCCAGGCTGTCCATCCATACCGTCTACTCTCCATATCACTCCCTTAGAGATTCTATGTACTTGTCCCAAGCTCTCTTAAATTCAGATACTGTTTTCATCTCCACTGCTTCCACTGGGAGGCCGCTCCACAAATTCACCACCCTTTCCGTGAAGAAATATTCCTCAGGTTACTTCTGAGTCTATCCCTTTTCACCTTCATCCTATACTCCTTGTTCCAGAACTTCCTTTCAATGGAAAGAGACTCGCCTCTTCTGCATTTATGCTGCATAGGTATTTAAATGTTTCTATCATATCTCCCCTGACCCGCCTTTTTTCCAGTTTGTACCTGATGCAATGAAGGTTAATGTGATTTGCCTTAAGATCATAAGGCATGTCAGTGGGAAAAGAGGAATTTGACCCTGGCTTTCTTGGTTCACAACTTGCTTCTCTAATCATTAAGCAGCTACTCCATTCCAATAAGAGATGTTAAATTAACACTGGTTAACTTTTGCAGCTTTTTCTCTGATAGTTTTGCTTTTTCTTTCAGCTTCTGGCAGACACTCTTTGTATACCATTTGGATTTAAACCCAGTTACTGCATAAAAATAGGAGTACATTATTTATTGATTTATGTATAGTAACTAAGGGGCCCTTTTACTAAGCTGCAGTAAGGCTTTCTTGTGGATTGCACACGACAAAATAACCCTACCGCCGGGGTAGCGCAGGCACCCGGTGGTAGTTATGAAGTTGGTGCGTGCTGCTCCCCATAGTAAAAATAATTTTCTATCGCAGGGGGCATTCCCGGAGGTAATCAACAGCGCAGCCACATTGCCATGCACTGCCTGATTACCACACGAATAGCGCATGAGCCCTTACTGCCATGTCGATAGGTGGCGGTAAGGGCTCAAACAGTAAATAGGCGCACACTACTTTTAATATTAGCACATGGCCATTTACTGCCCAATTTTAAAAAGGGCCTTTTTACCCACTGTAGTAAAAAATGGCCCAGCACGCGCCAATTTCACGCACCCACAGTAGCGCAGGCCACTTTTTACCACAGTTTAGTAAAAGGGCTGTAAGTAAATGTAACTAATTAATGTACTTAAGTAAAGGTTTTGTCACTTTTACTTGTAAAGAAGTACAGGATAACATTTGTTACTTTTACCAAGGTAATAATTTCACCAGTTTTTACTACTTTTACTCAGTTACATATTATGCTTGTAGTTAAAAGTAATTAAGTAATTCTCCCTGATGGGTGTTTTATTTTTGTTCAGATTGGGAAGTCTTCTGTTGGGGAGATACTATGTATGACTTTTGTTAAATTCTTCTGCTGCTTCTGATTTGTATGCATTTGGTGTCATCAATAAAAATGTTTGAACTAAAAGTACAACGTAAAAGCAGACGCAAGATGTAAGTGATGATTCCTCAGTAAACCAAATGAAACAGCAAAACCTGAAACAGGATTTTGCTATTGCAAACCTCGTCATGCAAACAGTGGATCATCTCATCTTAAATTTTGCTGTTCAGTAAATAAAGCCTATGAGAATTTGGAGTTCCCTGTGGGGTCTTTTTACAAAGATGCGCCGAAAAGTGGCCTGCGCTGGTGTAGACGTGTGTATTGGACACGCACAGGTTCATTTTTCAGCATACCTGCAAAAAAGGCCCTTTTTTGGCCGAAAATGGATGTGCGGCAAAATGAAAATTGGCGCATGTCCATTTTGGGCCTGAGACCTTACCGCCACCCATTGACTTAGTGGTAAGGTCTCACATGTTAACCGTGCGGTAATCGTCAGCATGTGTATAATGCTGATTATAGCCTGGTTAGCGCTGCACGCTGGAAAATTTCAGGCACGCCTGCTGGACGCACCTACAAAATGAAATTACTGCCTGGGCCATGTGGTAGCCGGGCGGTAGTTCCAAATTGGCACACGTTGGGCACCTGTAGGCGCCTATCCAGCTTATAATCGAACGAGAATAACGCCCAAGTTCCGACCTAAATCGGGAGATGGGCGTTCTTCTCACAAAAACAAATAAAGCGGTATAATCGAAAGCCGAACTTTGGACGCTTTCAACTGCACTCCGTCGCGGATGCGGACAAAGTTGACGGGGGCGTATCGAAGGCGTGTCGAAGGCGGAACTGGGGCGTGGTTATCGGGCGAACAGAGATGGGCGCCCTTCGCCGATAATGGAACAGTTTTGAGCTAGAATTTAGGACACTTTTCCTGGACCCTGTTTTTTGACGAATAAGGCCCCCAAAAGTGCCCTAAATGACCAGATGACCCCCAGAGGGAGTCGGGGATGACCTCCCCTGACTCCCCCAGTGGTCACTAACCCCCTCCCACCACAACAAATGATGTTTCACAACTTTTTACTTTCACCCTCAAATGTCATACCCTCCTCCCAAGCAGCAGTATGCAGGTCCCTGGAGCAGTTGTTAGGGGGTGCAGTGGACGTCAGGCAGGTGGACCCAGGCCCATCCCCCCCCCTACCTGTTACAATTGTGCTGCTTAATGCTACTAGTCGTCCAACCCCCCCAAACCCACTGTACCCACATGTAGGTGCCCCCCTTCACCTCTTAGGGCTATAGTAATGATGTAGACTTATGGGCAGTGGGTTTTGAGGGGGATTTGGGGGGCTCAACACCCAAGGGAAGGGTGCTATGCACCTGGGAGCTCTTTTACCTTTTATTTGGTTTTTGTAAAAGTGCCCCCTAGGGTGCCCGGTTGGTGTCCTGGCATGTGAGGGGGACCAGTGCACTATGAATCCTGGCCCCTCCCACGAACAAATGCCTTGGATTTATTCGTTTTTGAGCTGGGCGATTTCATATTCCATTATCGCTGAAAAGCAAAAACGCCCAGCTCACACCTTGACGAATAAAACATGGGCGTCTTTTTCTTTTAAAAAATACGATCCACCCCGCCCCTTCACAGACCCGTTCTCGGAGATAAACGCCCATGGAGATAGGCGTTTCTGTTCCATTATGCCCCTCCACGTGGCTTAGTAAAAGGGCCTTTGTGTTTGTTGAACCTGGTTACTGGTCTCCAGCAAAACACTGATGAGTTGGGTCACTTTGAAGTAGAGATGAAGCTGAAGCTGGTTGCAATTTTTGGTGAATAGTTGTATATGTACTACCACAAAAGACTGCTGGTCTTGCCATGGAAATGTTTACATTGGGATGACTGTCCACTGGATCAACAGTTTTTTTAGAGAGAAGTCTCCTTGTCTAAACTTAAGAAGATTGATGGGTTCCCATACATTTGATGATCTTGCATCAGTTCTCGGAGACATTCAGAGTTTGCCATCAAACGAAAAATTATTAGAACAACAACAGACAATGATTACAACTTTGAGAAAGTCTTCTCTGTACTTGGACAGAATGACGATGAAGATGGACTTAATGAATTAGACAACACTACTTCTAGTGTAGATGATAATGCAATGATGATGATAAACATTCTTTGCTATATGGAAGTGAAGTGTTTCAGAAAGAGATTCCCTTGAACAACACCTGCATATCCAGTCAGAAGCAGGGGCATAGCTACTATGGGGCCATGGGGGCCTGGGCCCCGTGGATTTGGCCCTGGACCCCCCTGCCGACGACCCTCTCAAACCCCCCTCCTGCCGTCAACCCGCCATCGCCATCTGCTACCTTTGCTGGCGGGGGACCCCAACCCCCGCCAGCCGAAGTCTTCTTGCTTTCATTTTGTTTCTGAGTCTGAGTTGCAAGGCTTCATTCTGTTTCTGTGAGTCTGGACGTGCAGGACATCAGACTCAGAAACAGAACGAAGGAAGAAGAGGACCTCGGCTGGTGGGGGTTGGGGACCCCACTAGCAAAGGTAGGCAATGGCGGGCGGGCATCAAGAGGGTCATCGGCGGGGGGGGGGGGGGGGGGCAAAGTGGTTGGTGGTGGTGCTGGCGGCGGCTGCGGGGGGTGTCGGCGGTGCCGGGAGGGGCTAAAATGTGCCCCCTCACCTCGGGCTCTGGACCCCCCTCACGCCGAAGTCTGGCTATGCCCCTGGTCAGAAGATATTAGTAGTATTGCAGCCTTGCCTGATTTGAAGGAACTTCTTATCAGACTGAACACTCCACTTGCTAACAGTACAGTAGTTGATCACCTTTTTAGCTGTGCTGGATGAATGACTTGTATGAGTGACAGTCATTTTCTAAATTTTGTTTCATTAACATCAAAGTATATTGACTTGTAATGCAATAAAATTTTTCCGATAAAAAAAGTTAACAATAGCTGTATTCATTGTAGTTGCAGTACTTTTACTTTTTACTCAAAACGTGTTATATTGGGCAATAATGTTTTTACTTTCACTTTATTAAAGTAAATTTTTAATGTGTTCTTCACTGTACTTTTACTTAAGTATTAAAATATACATTTATTTTTACTTTTCCTTAAGTACTTTGATTTAGTGCTTTGAACAACACTGTTTATTTATTGGGATCTATTAACCACCTTTATGAAAAGATTCACCCAAGGCGGGTTACCTCCTTTTAATCTTAAGAGATTCATGTGACTGAAATCAGTTCTCTTAGCTTTTACATTAGTTGCTGTGAGTCCACAAACAAGTTCACCTTGGATTATAGCTGCAGCAAGAATGTTATCTTCTCCTGATAACTCTGCACTATTGCCACCACCATTATTAGCCTAAGTGTGTTGGATAAAAGCAGACATTTTTCTTGACCTGGGTGATGGCACACACAATGAATTTCTCTTTTTTGTTCAGGTTTTTTTTTCACACTTTGTGGGGTTCCTGCAGAGGTTTGGTCTGGATTTTATGCAACGGGGTCACTGCATGAAGGAACTGAGTGAAACGTGTTGAGAAAATGTTAGCTACTCAGTTATTCTCTCTTCCTTGGATTTCCTCCTCTGTGAATGGACTTGCGAGCATTTCACAATGTGTCCCTGAACCCTGCTTTAAGTTCATACAGATAACGATTCAGCATAGACATTGTTCTTTGTAAAGGATTTGTTTGGTTTTTTTTCCGGACCTTGTTGCAGTCTTAGCCTCTTAGCCATGTCCAAGTCAAATATTAAGTTCAGGATGTCCAAATATATATGTTTGAAAGATTTCCCATGCTCATGGAAATCAAAAGTAATTATTTAAAATTACAGAGGAAATACCAACTTTATTTCTATAGCAGTGGTTCTCAAGCAGGTCTTGGAATATGCCCTAGACAGAGGGATACCACTATTTTATATTGCAGGGGGAGATGTTGGACACTTGTGTAACACTTGGGATGCTTGCTGACCGTACGGCTCACACTCAGGCCGGGCTTCTGAAGGCGAAAGTGTAAGAACGCACTGGATGGGAGTAGGAGGGACGAAATGGGCCCAGTGCTATCCCTGTATCCCAGTAACACAGCACCGGCAGGCCAAGAAAGAAAGTGAATCGAGCAGGTGACGCACAATTGGGCAGAAGAGAGCTGCCCAGGGTTCTGTCGAAGAGATGGGACCAACCTATCTGCAAGTGGAAGTGACCTATTTAATAACATGTCGCAGAACATGTTAGAACCTGTTATTTGGCACAGCAGGCCACAGCTGATGGTGGGGGGGCCCGGGGCAAGCTTTGCTACCCCGGGCTGGTGGCAGGGTACCCAAGCCTGAGGGTGTAAGCTAGGCAGCTGGGATAGCTGCGCTTACGGTTGAGCGCCCTTGTTGTATGGCGGGGAGCTCTGTATAAGGTTGGTCAGTCTTGCTAATGACGGCTGACTGGGTTGGCTACTAAGCCTGAAGGTTGATTGGCTTGGGTATACCCAGGGTTATGATGTTTGTAGTTAAAATAAAGCTGCGGCCAAGTTAAGAAAATACTATGTGTCTTGTTATTATTTCAATATCACGAATACCCTTAGGCCCGAGGGGTCTCGGCTGCCTATGTTAAAGCAAGGCGCAGTGCCCCCCGGGTGCACGGAGCCGCCATTAACATGGCGCCATGCCCCGATGGGCATGCGCATTAATGCCAGCGGGGTGCGGTGGGCACGTTCCCGCTGCTCAGATGCACCCCGCTGGGAAGGGTGGGGAGAAAAAGGGGTTTAAAACCCCTGGGCAGGGCCCAGACGTCCTCTTCTGGCGTCCGGGCATCTGCATGCACCCAGCCCCCCCTCCCGGTGATATCCACAAAAAAAGCCTTACAAACCTTCATTTCTCTTGCATATATTTGCATATTTTGCAGGTAAACATACATGATTTGACTGTTTTGAAAAAAGTCCAGTTTGTGTCCATCAAAGACTAGAGCTGTGTACCATCATGTTCTAGATTACATGTATAGGGACCTTTTGCTACAACTCTCGAGTAATAGCGCTCAGAAAAGGGTAAAAGATAAATAAACAGAATTTAAATAAATCAAATCTGATCATGTTATGATCACTGTTATCAAGTGGCCCCAACACTATCACCTCCTGCACCAGATCATGCGCTCCACTAAGAGCTGGGTCTAGAATTGTTCCCTCTTGTTGGTTCCTGAACCAGCTGCCTCATAAAGCTGTTCTTGATTTCATCTAGAAACTTTATCTCCCTAGCATGCCCTGATGTTACATGTGGAGGGGCATTTTTGATATGACGTCAAAAATGGCAAAATAAACATTTATCAGAAAACATCCAAAAACTAAAGCCTATAATGAAAGACAAAACCAAACATTTTCCAGGATTCAAAAATACCCAAAATAAACATTTTGCAAAAGGACATACTAAGCAGTCATTGATGATCAGCGAAAGATGTTTCCAGAAATGGAAAATACCACTACGCAAAGTGTCCATCGGCAATATTGGTCCCCACATCCAGAAAACGTCTGCAGCAACGGCAAGACGTTCCTTCCACGTGCAACAATCCATATATACTTCTGCATGTAGAGAAGCGTCCTTCAGAGAGGCTAGCTATGGCTATGAAAAGGGAGCCTAATTTCTCTGCTCCTGAAGCAGCTTCTAGTGCTCCTATGCCAGAAGCACAGGAGACATATTTTTAAGCAGCCAGAAGAGGTACCACACGAAGTGTGGAGGTGCACTTGATCAGGTTCTTTTCAAACAATGGGGGAGACGTATAATTGAAAAATATGTTTATTGCAACAAGTCGACTCAACACAGCCGTGTTTTGGTGCCATGGTGCCTTCTTCAGGAGTCTATAAAACAAATATAAAACATGAATAGTGCAAACAAAAGGATCCTTTTGTTTGCACTATTCATGTTTTATATTTGTTTTATAGACTCCTGAAGAAGGCGCCACGGCACCGAAACACGGCTGTGTTGAGTCGACTTGTTGCAATAAACATATTTTTAATTATACGTCTCCCCCATTGTTTGAAAAGAGCCTATTTTCCCCACCCCCTCTTTTGTTATATTTTAAGCAGCATCACCACCTGCCCCCAATGTCTCCATGAGAGCATGGAGAACAATAAGAGCCACCCTGGGAAGGTAAGTGTGCAGCATTGTCCCCCAAGATCACAGCACCACCAATGTGCAAGCAGCATACATAGGGTCACATACATTGAGATCCTTTTCTTGTTGCAATACATGTTATTGCTTTTTCAGAAGAAAGAAACGAAAAACATTCCTGAAATCAGAATGTACAACGAATTATGGGGCCTCTCCCTCCACTAACTATACAAAGTTAATATGAGGGGCTGCACAGACCATGCCAGGGGTGGGAAGGAATTAAACTCTAAACTCAAATAGTAGCAACATTCCATTTTATCAATCACAGGGTACATAATGGCTTCTCTAAGTCAATCTCGATAACAGACTATGAACATTTGCTCCAGGAACATGTCCAAACCTTTTTTAAACCCAGATACACTAACTGCAGTTACCCCATCCACCGGCAATAAGTTCCAGAGCTTAACTGTTCATTGAGTGAAAAATATTTCTTCCTATTGGTTTTAAAAGTATTTCCATGTAATTTCATTGTGTCCTCTCGTCTTTGTTCTTTTTGAGCGTAAAAGTATCCATTCACTTCTACTCATTCTACAGTACTCAGGATTTTGTAGACCTCAATCGTATCTCCCCTCTGCTGTCTCTTTAACAAGCCGAAGAGCCCTAACCTCTTCAGCCTTTCCTCATATGAGAGGAATCCCATCCCCTTTATCATTTTGGCCATTCTTCTTTAAACCTTTTCTAATTCTGCTGTATCTTTTTTGAGATATGGTGACCAGAATTAAATGCAATACTCAAGATGAGGTTGCACCAAGGAGTGATAAAGAAGCATTATAATATTCTTGTTTATCATCTCTTTCCTAATAAGTCCTAGCATTTTTTGGCTGCCATGCACACTGGGCAGATTTTAGCATATTTTTTCAATGACACCTAGATAATTTTCTTGAGTGCTGACTCCTAAGGTATATAGCATCAAGTAACTATGATTTGGATTCTTCTTCCCAATGTGCATCACTTTGCATTTGTCCACATTAAATATCACCTGCTATTTTCCAATTTCCTAAGGTATTCCTGCAATTTTTCAGTCTGCATGTGTTATAACAACATGGTTTTGTGTCATCTGCAAATTTAATCACCTCACTTGTCATTCTGATTTCCAGATCATTTATAAATGTTTATGATCTACGTGGTGCGCAATCTAAAATAGCAAACATAGGGCCCTGTTTACTAAGTCACATTATAGGCGCATTAACATCTTTCCATGTACACACCTACAATATCCCTGTAGGTGCCTACACAATTAGCGAGCGTGCGTGCGTGCGTGCTAATTGTAAGCGCATTAAAAATGTCAATGTGCCTTAGTAAACAAGGCCCATAAAGAAAGGAACTCCATTGTCAAATATATGTTAAATAGCACTGGTCCCAGAATGGAGCCCTGTGGCACTCCACTATTCACCCTCCTCCACTGAGAAAAATGGCCATTTAACCCTATCCTCTGTTTCCTGTCCAATAACCAATTCCTAACCCACAAAACAACATTGCCTCCTATCCCACGACTCTTTAATGTTTTCAGAAGTCTCTCATGAGGAACTTTGTCAGAAGCTTTCTGAAAATTATGATACACCACATCAATCGGCTCACCTTTATCCACATGTTGATTCACACCTTCAAATAAATAAGCAAATTGGTGAGGTAAGACTTCCCTTGACTGAACCCATACTGACTCTGTCCCATTAAACCATGTTTATTTATGTTCTCCATAATTCTATTCTTAATAATAGTTTCCACTATTTTATCCAGCATTGACATCAGGCTTATGGGTCTGTAATTTCCCTGATCACTCCTGGAACCCTTTTTAATTGGCCACTCTTCAGTTACTATGGACAACTTTAACAACAGGTTACAAATCACTAATAGCAGATCAGTAATTTAATGTTTGAGTTCTTCCAGTTCCCTAGGGTGAATGTCATCCAGTTCAGATAATTTACTACTCTTTGTCAGTTTGTCTCAGGATGTCTTCCAGGATCACCAAGATTTCTTTCAGTTCTTCCACATCATCACCTAATACTATCATAAGCTCTAAAAGAGACCCTTTAAATGCTAGCCTATGAAACTGTAACAGAGACTTTAAATGCTTAAAAAAAAATCCCTAAACTGCCTTTGCTAAATAAGCAGAGTAACTTAAAATAAAGACACAGAGATTGCCTATTCTTATTTTGTTACATTTGTACCCTGTGCTTTCCCACTCATGGCAGGCTCAATGCAGCTTACATGGGGCAATGGAGGGTTAAGTGACTTACACAGGGTCACAAGGAGCTGCCTGTACCTGAAGTGGGAATTGAACTCAGTTCCCCAGGACCAGAGTCCACCACCCTAACCACTAGGCCACTCCTCCACTATTGAAGTCTAAGTCTACTTTTCCCCAATTTTAAAAGCAATTTCTCAGCAAATACATAACTGTGCAGTTTTCTCCTTCTCTGGAACTCCTCTCACAGCACCTCTTCTAAAAAAAATATCATTAGTACAGCAACAAGGGCTTGAGATTTTGATAGCTTTGAAAAACACTGCTCTGGGGCTCCACCATACAGATTTCAGAATGTCCACAATGAACATGCATGAAATTTGCTTGCTTATTACCTCCATTATATGTAAAATTAGGCAGTAGTCCTACAAATCTCATGCATAATCATTGTGGACATCCTGAAAACCTGAAAACCTGAATGGCTGTTGGACCCCACATGGATAGGTTGGATGGAGAACCACCAATTTAGATAAAGCATTGGTAGCTTCATGTGCATGCTCACCAAATTAGCAGTTGTTCATTTTTCTCCTCTGGAAGTTATAGTCCAGTATACCATATATATTTAGAAAATTGCACTTTATCACTCCGACCCTTAAATCCATAATTCACACCTATTCATACTTAAGTACATAAGTACATAACTACATAAGTAATGCCATACTGGGAAAAGACCAAGGGTCCATCGAGCCCAGCATCCTGTCCATGACAGCGGCCAATCCAGGCCAAGGGCACCTGGCAAGCTTCCCAAACGTACAAACATTCTATACATGTTATTCCTGGAATTTTGGATTTTTCCAAGTCCGTTTAGTAGCAGTTTATGGACTTGTCCTTTAGGAAACCGTCCAACCCCTTTTTAAACTCTGCTAAGCTAACCGCCTTCACCACTTTCTCCGGCAACGAATTCCAGAGTTTAATTACACGTTGGGTGAAGAAAAATTTTCTCTGATTTGTTTTAAATTTACTACACTGTAGTTTCATCGCATGCCCCCTAGTCCTAGTATTTTTGGAAAGCGTGAACAGACGCTTCACATCCACCTGTTCCACTCCACTCATTATTTTATATACCTCTATCATGTCTCCCCTCAGCCGTCTCTTCTCCAAGCTGTATAGCCCTAGCCTCCTTAGTCTTTCTTCATAGGGAAGTCGTCCCATCCCCGCTATCATTTTAGTCGCCCTTCGCTGCACCTTTTCCAATTCTACTATATCTTTCTTGAGATGCGGCGACCAGAATTGAACACAATACTCAAGGTGCGGTCACACCATGGAGCGATACAACGGCATTATAACATCCTCACACCTGTTTTCCATACCTTTCCTAATAATACCCAACATTCTATTCGCTTTCTTAGCCGCAGCAGCACACTGAGCAGAAGGTTTCAGTGTGTTATCGACGACGACACCCAGATCCCTTTCTTGGTCCGTAACTCCTAACGTGGAACCTTGCATGACGTAGCTATAATTCGGGTTCTTTTTTCCCCACATGCATCACCTTGCACTTGCTCACATTAAACATCACCTGCCATTTAGCCGCCCACTCTCCCAGTCTCGTAAGGTCCTCTTAGACAATGCGCCAGAAAGCAGCAACCAGATTTGGTAATGAGCTTTCAAAAGGTCTGAAACATTATTCCTGCCCCCCCATCCTCTCAAACACATAAATGCACACACAAAGTCACAGGCTGAATAAATACAAGACACCTATAGGGGGAAAAAATCCATATATTCAGCAGCAGTACCAAAATGGCTGCAGTGGCGTATTTGGATACTGTGGTGAGTGTTTGATGTTGTCCAGGTAGTTGTGATATTCAGCAACCATCTACATCAATGTTTCCCAAGTCCAGTCCTGAAGTACCCCTTGCCAGTCAGGTATTTAGGATATCCACAATGAATACACATGAACTGGATTTGAATACACTGCCTCCATTATATACAAATCTCTTTCATGCATATTCATTGTGGATATCCTGAAAACCTGAGTGGCAAGGGGTACTCCAGGACAGGACTTGGGAAATACTGATCTACATTTATCAAGCTTAAACTTGCCACTACCCAGATAACTTACGTGTCTGGATAGTACCTCACCCCACATTCTGTGTAGGTGGCAATTTTGGGCATGGATTGCAGAACTGTACCTAAAGTAATTACTAAAATTGGCCTTAACAAGTGCTAATTGGCACCAGTCACTGGTTACATGTGGATCTCTGATCCACGCTTATTCTAGAACCTGAGCACTCAATTCATCCAATGCACAAAAGAAGCATGGTCGAGGGAGGGGCATGGGTAGGTCAAGGGCATGGACTTATAGAACACTTCCTTTTTCACACCTACAGTAACAGGGCCACTGAGAAGGGTGGGCGGTGGGGCAAAATTTTCCAGGCCTGGCACCTCTTTCTCTCTCCTGCTCCTGACAGGACCCAAGAGATCGCGTCCCAACAGGAGGAGAGAGAAAACTCCGGCACCAGGCCTCCCCCCTTGGAGGCAGGGGAGGGCCCAGAGCTTCCTCCAGCACTGCTTTTCTGCCAATTGTTGAGCAGCTCCTCTCAGGCGTGCATGCTCAGTTTTGAAACTGAGCATGCCTTGAGAGGAAAAGCAGCCGCAAGGGCAGGCAGTAAACGCTAGAGGAAGACATCTTTTGTTGGCGGGGCCTTGGGATCCCCCGCCAGCCAAGGTATTTTAATCCTGTTATGTCAACAGCAACGGCAGGAATCAGGGGGAGGGGGGCCCGCAACGGATGATGATTGGGGAGGTAGCAGCCCGGTTCAGTCTCTCGGTGGCCCTGGTGACAGTAGTTAGGAACAAGCATTTACCCCAGCCTTTGGTAGGCAATCATTCTTACACCTAAAGTTAGGTGCAACAAATGTCTTAAGCTAGTATTCTGTAAAAATAAATCTGCACAGAACTGCCTTTATAGAAGTCACACTAGCATGCATCATTTACACAATCTAGGCAGCAGTACTTATCCATAGCAGCTGCTGCTACTGTATGTACCCCCTTGTTTACTAAAGCACACTGCAATGCCAACACAGCCAGTTTGAAGTGAATGGGCTGTGTCAGCACTAGCATGGCTCAGTAAACAGGGGGGGGGGGGGGGGGGGTTAATTTATTGAGATGCAAAAGCAGTTAGGGATCATCTACAATTTACTCTCCTCTTTTTGCAGGACTCAGCCTCTCTTTCAGCCTATTTGGCATTACAACTTTTTTTAATCACAGACTTTAAGTGTGGAAAAGCTTTCCCTATTCTGTCTTTACTGAACACTGCTTAAGTAAAAATATATTGAAAAGGTAACAATTGTATTTTATGTATTTATGCTCATTTCTCCATACCCTTTGGTTTTTGAATTTAACACTCCTCTTTATTTGAAATCAAGGCATAAAAGTCCACATTTACAGAAAAGTGAATTGAGGAGGAGCCTAGTGGTTAGACATCCAGGGTTGCCCACGTCTGCTCCCTGTGATCTCAGGCAAGTAACTTAACCCTCCCTTTGCTTAGGTACAAAATTAGACTAAGCGCTCCCAGGATAGGGGAAGGTCCCAGTGTAACAAAATAACTCACTTTGAGCAACCAGAAACGCTACATGCAAAACCCACATTCACAGCTGTAGAATATGAAGTCCCACCATTAAGCTAAAGCAGAATTTGATAAGCTTATCCTATAAACTGTAGGCCATAAGTACTGCATACTGGGACATACCAAAGGTCCATCAATCCAGGCCACAAGTACCTGCCAAGATCCCAAAAAAGTACAATACATTTTATGCTGCTTATCCTAGAAATAAGCAGTGGATTTTCCCCATCCATTTTAAGAATGGTCTATAGACTTTTCCTTTAGGAAGCCATCCAAAATTTTTAAACCCCGCTAAGCTAACTGCTTTTACTACATTCTCTAGCAACAAATTCCAGACTTTAATTACACATTGAGTGAAGAAAAATTGATTCATTTTAAAATGTACTAGTTTGTAACTTCATTGCTAGTATTTTTTGGAAAGAGGAAACAGCAATTCACGTCTACCTGTTCTACGCCACTCATTAGTTTATAGACCTATCATAAATTGTAGGCCCTTTGCCAGCTTGCTCCAATAATTAAGTTTACGAAAGGCAGAGTCCTCATCTGAAATGCCAAAGGAGATGAAACGGGCATCATTTTGATATTAACAGAAATTTAATGCATAGGTTAAGCCGCTTACTAGTGGAGAGTGGAAAAACTGGTTTAGAGAGTCAGAGCTGTAGATAGGAGTCTGTCCCTCTGCAGTTTGATTTAGAAACCTAGGTGATGCATAGTTGAAGGATTGCACCAGTTGCCCTTAAAGGAAGTCGGGGCATATTAGTTTCTAAAAATATTCCTTTTCATGAAGAGTTAATCCTGTCCAACATCCGAAAGTTGTTTTTTTCAAATCCGATAGGACACCAGACATCATTGGGCAAATTGTTCTGCGCAAAAGACTCTCTGCAAATACTTTTGTTCAGTCAATAAAGTACATGATTAGAAATACAGCTGTCCTTCAGAAAATTGACACTAGTATCCATTTTAAAAGTGGAGTAGTAGGCCTTATTCCTTGTCAGCTACTTTGTAGGTTTACCTAGCAAGTTAACTATGCTAGTAGATGGTACCTTTCTTGATTTAGACAGCAATCCTGGCATTAATTTACATAGCTAAACAGCAATTTTAGGAAGGGCGGAATTTAAAATGTTGATATCCATATGTAGAAGATTGCAGCAAGGGAAGTGGGGTGGTGTGGGAGGGTCCAAAGCAGAAACATGTATTCCCACTTCAGAAGGGAAATGAACAAGTATGGCTCAATACTTCAGCATGATTTACAGTTACTTTCTGGCATATATAGGTTTTGGGGGGGGGGGGGGGGGGGGGGGAAGACTCATTTTAGACAGCCTTTACAGGAGGTTTTATGCTGGGGGGGGAATACCTTAACTGCAGCAGTAGGAGGCATTTAAAGCAGGGATTAAGAGTACTCACATGCATAGGTTGCAGAATGACAAAGGCAATTGTGGAAACGTAGCAACTTAATGTATATTCCCCTCCCCCATTGTAATCTGGAAGCTCCGGTTGCACATGCTGGCAAAAACATGAGTGCTCCTACCTGCACTGCATCAGAGTCTGACAGCCTTTTCTATTAAAAGATACACACATTGGAACTGATCATACCCTGACCCAACATCCCAACTGTCAGTACATTCTATGTTGTCCTATCAGATAGAAATAGCCTTCTACCCACACACAGTCATCCTTTTAAGAGGCAGTAGGCAAGTACTGTGTATGGTGTATAACTGTTGAAACCAAAGCACCACCACCTTATACCATCTTCAACCGACAAGCCATTCGTCTGCCAATAGAAGCAGCATCCTCCAGGACACTTAGTGGCAGTTAAAATAGGCACTGAAATTATACAAATAGTGATTGGTGTTAAAGTATGCACACCATTTATAAAAAGGGTGCTTAGCGCTAGTCCCCACACCAAACGTGCCTACTGAAACCTGGTGTACATGCCAGTGCCCAAGTTGACTGCAGAAACCCAATATTTTAACACTGTGTGCAACTTTGGAATACCCATACTCCCTCCCTTGGCCACACCCTTTTGTATTGCCACTAGTCACTCAGGGCCCAATGCTCAAAGCAAACCATGCTTGGAACATTAGACTGTCTTTGGACAGTGTAAATAAAGTTTCCTGCTAACACACAGGCTTTCAGCCACTGCTTTACCATGCAGAGAAGTGACTGAAAGTCTTATGCTAATGAGCTCACTAGCAATTCTGTGCTATGCTCAGAAACACCCTGCCCTAAGCTGTCAGTTTTAGTTGTTAGGGGTAGAGTGCCTTACTCTACCCCTGAACAGCCTACCCCATTGCTTCCTACTTCCAGCCACCGCCACCCCCGACATGTGCACAAGAGACATTTACTGCAGAGCTCTTGTGGACATGTGCCAGAAGTTCCAAACCCTTTACCGACCAATGCTCAACAGTGTGTATATATAATCTGCATGCCATTAGTGTTGAGCATTGATCATTAAGTAAGGTGATCCACTTGATTTGTGTACAGAGCATAGCTGGCTGTATGCTAGTCTATAATTGCATCCAAGCCAGTGGTTCCCAAACCTGGTCCTGGAGGTACCCCAGCTAGTCAGGTTTACAGGATATCCACAATGATTATTAACAAGAAAATTACATGCAGTGGAGGCAGTATCATGAATATTCATTGTGGATATCCTAAACAGGGGTGGCCTGACCATTAGGCCACCAGAGGTGGGGGCTTCAGGCAGCATTTTACTTTGTCATGGTAATGTTCCAACCCAGCAGCGATTCCCATAAGCTGCCCTGCCACTGCAATGTAACTTCCTGTTTTGTCAGAGGCGGGTGCTGGTGGCAGGGCACCATGGGAAATTGCTGCTGGGTTTGGAACACGAGGTAAATGCCATCAGGGGGAGGTGGCCTGTTAGCCTCAGGTGGCATCTTGCCTTGGGCTGGCCCTGATCCTTAAAAACCCAACTGGCTGGGATGCCTCCAGAACCAGATGGAAAAATCACTGTACTAAGCAAGCATTGTTAGCAGCCAGTTGGCTTGCAATGCACATCCCAGAAATGCATCCCAAATTTGGGTACTATACATATGGCTACAAATCCCTTCCTTCCATAACAATCACCATAGGCAGTAGCACAATCTTACACTTCTTTATTACAATACATTTTTTTTTTTAAGACAACTTAAAAAGTCATAAGTTAGGAGTTATAATGTGCAATACTGTAGGAGCTTTAAAAGATGCATTTCTCAAATATAAAAGTAGAGGCTTAGCCAGGAAAGGAATGCTGATGCTTCGTACTTGTTGGGCCTGCCAACAGCTAAGTCAGTCCTGGAAAACCATGCCGCTCCTTGAACAAATAGGTAAAAACCCAGACCAAGACACCTTCAGCACCACAGTTCCAACTAGCTGCAGCAATGCCATAGGGGGTTTTGTACTTTTAAGACATATTCCACAGGTTTCTCTTCCTTACTGCGTAAATTGCTGCCAAACATTTCCTGGGAAGCATAAGTCATATAAAGAAATCCATCTTCATCCTGGTCATCCTTATACAATTCTGCCAAAGTCAGGGACATACTGGCCAAGCTTTTATTGTTCACCAGCAGGTAAAAGGCTTGAGTAGCATTCAAGGCCAATCGACTCCTACATAAAGAGCAGAGAACAATCCTTAAAACCGTATTTGCATTGCTAACATGAACAGTTAATCCTCTACTCCACAACCCTTCAAGCACTTTAGGCCCCGATCAATTTCTCAGCACTGTAAAATAAATGCCAGAACAGGTAAATACTATGATTTAATAGCGCACATAAATTTGCATGCTATTAGCTTTGGTCATGGGTACTTCTGTGGGAAGATTGTGCCTGGACATGTAGGCCCAGGATGTCAAAAAAATAAATAAATAAACCACACAAACCTGTCAAACATACCAATACAAAGGGGCTGGAGGTCCAGTGGACCTCGAACCCCCCCCCCCCCCTTGTCTTGATGGACAGGAGGAGGGAGTAGCATTCCCTCCTCCCAGTATGGCTTCCCTACCATATAAAAAGGTAGCTATTCCCTTGTATAGTATGGAAGCCTTGCCTAAAACATCCCATGATGCAATGGGCAGGGCGCTGCCATTTTGGAGGCAGCACTGGGAGAAGGGAGTGCTACTCCCTCCTGTCATTTCAAGATATTTGGAGGAGGGGTGTGTGTGTGCTGGAGGTCTACCAGACCTCCGTCTGGTGGGGAGGGTGCCTACTAGTATGCTGGACAGGGCTCCCAATTCCTTCCCAATGCCAGTTCTGAGCTGGCTTAGTTTGCTGCGGGAGCAGCACCTGCTGAGCATTGAAAAGGAACATTTAAGTTCTGTTTAGCATGCATTTGCATGCTACTTGGTCAGAAGCTGACAAGGAGTGAGTTCTACATGCTTGCTGGCTCTGACCATGGGGCAGAAGCAAATTTGGGTGCTTGTATAGTGCTAATAGCCTCTAGCACCCCCATTTGCTTATCATTGGCCTACTAAAGACTTGGTTCATGCTTAGTAAGCAGTTTGAACTAAATGCTTTAAAACTGTTGGCCAGCCTCATTAAACAAACTTTGCCCTTTTTCAACACCCAAGCACATTTTGTGCTATGAAGCTTTAAAAAAAACAAAAAACAAACAAACAAAAAAAAAAAAAAACACACACACACCTTGTTCTCACTATTTGACTCCAGCAGCTCCAACACTGGATGAAGATAAGCTTCAGCCAGGTGTCCCAGAAAATATTCTTATTGAGGCAATCCCTCTTACCATAGGACAGTAAGATTTGGGCAGATGTTCAAGTTGGATACTACTACACAGGTTAATTGTACAGAATCAGCATTTGTAAGCTTTCAGAACTGTAAGGGAATGTGAAGATACTCCTTTCCAAATGAGGAAGTACCAACTGATATGTACTAATTTACTGTTCAAAAAAAAAAAAAAAAAAAAAAAAATTCTGAAGATTGAGACACTTCTCGGTCAAAGCAAAGGAGACAGGTATTAACACCACATCCAGGGCCAGTCCAACCATTAGGTAGGACTAACAGGCTTATTTTCGAAAGAGAAGGGCGCCCATCTTTTGACACAAATCGGGAGATGGGCGTCCTTCTCCCAGGGTCGCCCAAATCAGCATAATCGAAAGCTGATTTTGGGCGTCCTCAACGGCTTTCTGACATGGGGACGAACAAAGTTCACAGGGGCGTGCCTGAAGCATAACAAAGGCGGGACTGGGGCGTGCCTAACACACGAGCATCCTCGGCAGATAATAGAAAAAAGAAGGGCATCCCTGACGAGCAGTTGGGCGACTACTTGATCCATTTATTTTTTTTTAACGACCAATCCTCAAGTGTCCGAACTGACCAGATGACCACCGGAGGGAATCGGGGATGACCTCCCCTTACTCCTCCAGTGGTCACTAACCCCCTCCCACCCTGAAAACAAATTTTAATATTTTTTGCCAGCCTCAAATGTCATACCCAGCTCCATGACAGCAGTATGCGGGTCCCTGGAGCAGTTTTAGTGGGTGCAGTGCACTTCAGGCAGGCAGACCCAGGCCCATCTCCCCCCTACCTGTTACACTTGTGGTGGTAAATGTGAGCCCTTCAAAACCCACCAGAAACCCATATGTAGGTGCTCCCCTTCACCCCTTAGGGCTATGGTAGTGGTGTACAGTGTGGGGAGTGGGTTTTGGGGGAGGGGGCTCAGCACCTGGAAGCAATTTGTGAAGTCCACTGCAGTGCTCCCTAGGGTGCCTGGTTGGTGTCCTGGCATGTCAGGGGAACTAGTGCACTATGAATGCTGGCTCCTCCCACGACCAAATGGCTTGGATTTGGTCGTTTGAGATGGGCATCCTCGGTTTCTGTTACGGCTGAAAATTGGGGACGACCATCTCTAAGGTCGACCTAAATTTCGCGATTCGGGTGTCCCCTGACCGTATTATCAAAACGAAAGATGGACGCCCATCTTGTTTTGATAATACGGGTTTCCCCACCCCTTCACCAGGATGTCCTGTTGAGGACATCCTCAGGAAAACTTGGGCGTCCCTTTCAATTATGTCCCTCCACGTCTTCTGGGGCAGCAGTCAAAACAAAATAGGCCCCAAATGCCAGACAAACTCATCAGCACCTACTTTATCCTACATTTTTAGGAAGTGTGATGACCCATGATTGTTGAGTTTATTAAAAATGTTGGGAGAAGCAGTAGGCTAGTGGGCAAAGCTGAACATTTGCCTAGGACACCCACTACCTTTGTACCAGCTCTGAAGACACTGCTGGAGGAGATTAAAAAGATATTTAAAAGCCAGCTTAAAGTCATATTGTTTGGGAGGATAGAGGGTTTGTCTAACTTGCAAGGCATGGCTCATCCATATACGAGACCCTCATTGGTGTTGCAAAATTAAGACAGTTTCTCACCGTTAGTATTTTAAACAGAAGTCTACAACAGCTGTTACTTCAAGACCACAACTTGTATGACAAAATGTGAAAATGGTATAAACTAATCTTGTGTGAAAGTATTAAATGAAAGGGCCAGAGAGGCCGTGCAGATAGCACTCAAAAATTGAGCACTTGAACATTATTGGTCCCTCTAATTTGAATCTAATGTGCAATCATTTGAGGATTTTTTTGCTCCAAAAACAGCAACAGATCACTAGTTTAGTGGGTCTAAAATTTAATGCCACAACTCACATAATCATATGTAGCAGCTTGCCCACAGATAGCAATGCATAACAATTCTGTAAAGATGCAGTTAAGAGTGCAGAATTTAGTGGATATATTTGCCCGTTAAACATTAAGAGGCTAGTACTATGAATGACAACCAGTGTCACCATTTGTTAGGTATTAATAAAGTTATTGATTACCTTAGCACAATATACTACAGATATGTGTTTAATGCCAGAGCCAGGGTCCTGCTTTACAACCTCTTCCAGCCAGATGAACACAATAGTGTTCAGAACCACTGCCTATCCCCTTACTGGAGGGGCAGTAGCTACAGACCAAACTTGGGAAGGTAGGAAAAGGTTAGAAATCGCTAGCCCTATTAAAATTTTAAGGAACCTCTCTGTATCATTGGCTGAAGTCCAGGTTGAAAAAATGGGCCACTGTTATGTCTCTGGCTAACAGGCTTAGGGCTCCTAACTGGGAAGGATGTGTGACCAGGTTTGCAGTCTGGTTTAGATATGGTGGAGTGGAGGAAAGAAATAAAGGGAACCTAGTTAAAAATTACTAGAATTAAGACCCATGCTAATGTAACCCCTAAACAGATTGATCAAAGGACTGATGCCCAGATGCTCCAGGGGAGTAGCCAAACCCCCAGTTTTGGTTGGGCAGTACTCCACCCTGTCCCACCCTCTCTCAAACATCCTCCCTCCCCTGCATACCTTTTTAAGTAGCATATTTTCACCGGCAGTGAGCAGCAACTAATACACACAGCTCATGTTGGTCCCACAGCCTTCCTTCTGATGCAACTTCCCGTTTCCACACAGGCGGGAATACATCAGAGGGAAGGTTGTGGGGTTGGTGCGAACAGTACGCATCAATCGCTGCAGGTGAAGATCTGCAGGAGGGGCAGTTGTTGGGAGTTCTTGGCTGTTGGGGCTTGGGGATCCCTGCCAGCCACATCATAGGTGTGCTGCTACTGGGTAGGCCTGAGCCCAAAGTGTGTGGGGGCCTGGGCTCACCCTTGGCTACGCCACAGATGCTCAAAACAGCACCAGAAAAATACCGCCACAACAGCACTGCAACATAGCACCCTAATGCTCGGTGCTAATGACATGCAAATTTAGGTACATGTCAGTACCGAGTATTAGGGAGCTGTTTTGAAGTTAGGAGAAAAGATGGTGCCTGTGTTGAAGAACTGTATACCAAGAACAGCCCTTCAGTATAAGCTCAGAACTCAGGGAGGGGAGAAGAAAGCCGGTTATTACAAGATACACTACATTTCTGAGCAAACTTTGATCTCGTCTCGCCCTCTCTCTCTGACTTTTGGCTCCTTCCTTGGCTTGCTGCCCCCCCTCCAAGAAAAGTCCTCATTAAAAAAAAAAAAAAAAAAAAGTTTTTCTTGTGGAAGACAGGCCTGAGCTCAAATTCCCTTCTAATGTAGGGGCAGATGGACATGGAAGCAATTGTGAAGTCCTACTACAGGCAATGCATTCAACCCCAACATGAGCTCTGAAATGGCATTAGGCAAAGACCTCTGAGCACTGCAGGGAATACAAAATGTAAGTTTAATGTTATTGGCGTGCTCACTGTGGTAGGGGGCTCTGAATATTGAGTGCCGGCAAACACAGGCACTAATGGCCTCTAGTGCCTACGTTTGCTTCTGAGCATTTGGGCCTGGAAGTCTAATGGAGTAGGAAAAAGCCTCCAAGTTGGGGGTTCTCAACCCAGAGAGACTTAACCAGTCCGGTTTTCAGGATACCCACAATCAGTGCATTTAGGTGCCGGTACTCACATACCAGATCACCCTTTAAGGGTGGGGTGATCACTGAGGGACCCCCCCACCCCACAACAGCCAGGCCTTCTACAACCAGCTAGAGAATGTATGACAAGGCAGAAGGAATTGGTGTGTAGAGCCTGAGCTCTTTCATTAAAAACTTGGGAAACATGGGTCAATTTTGTCAGACAATAAAAAAGGTGCTAGTACTCAGTACCCCCTCAAAAAAAAAAAAAAAAAAAAAAAAAAACCCTGCCCACAATGAATATATATGAGAAGCATGCAGTGTTTGTTGTATGCAAACCTGACTAGCCTCGATAGGCTTCTCTGTAGAGAACATGTAGAAGCTCATTTTCAAATCACAGCCTTACAGTGCTAACATTATGTACTTCGCGAGTCCGTGCTTTAAAAATTAGCACCTTAGTGCCTCATTCACAACATCCAATTTAAACAGATCAGTCCCTGTCTAAATAAAGAACACTCCACACGTACCTAATGATAGTTACGAACTGGGTCATGGACAGATCTCGGGGAACAAGGAATTTTGTTTTGTCCAGCAGGGGAAGGCTCTTTTCACGTTGGTATCTTTCAACAATTACCTATTAACAGAGGCAATTCAAATTCCCGTCAGTAATCCCGAATACAAAAGCAAGTTTCAGCTGGTTTGATAGTCATTTAAGTTCACTATTGCAATTCCCTCCCCCACATCCAGTCACCCGAGACTTTGACTAGCAACTAGTAGATTACACTAACCTACCCCACACCCCTCCCCCTTAAGTGGCCATCTGCAGATTTTAAGTATTTTATAGTCTAAAATTTTTTTTATGCGTTTATACACATTCTTGACAAAGTGTTACAACTGACAGCTTTCATGCTGTTTAATAAAAAAAAAAAAAAAGTTATAAGGTTGACTGACCCGAGAAGTTATACCTGGCCGTAAAGTCTAGGCTAAAATCCCACCTTTTTGATGCTGCTTTTAACTCCTAACCCCTATTCATTTGTTGTATCATTCCCACTTAAGTAATTCCCTTATCCGTCCTGATTAGATTGTAAACTCTCTCAAGTGTACAGCGCTGCGTACGTCTAGTGGCGCTATAGAAGTGATTACATTAGTTAATAGTAGCAGTATTTCTAGTGTGACCATCAAACTTCTCGTATATTAGGAAAGCGACTGAGGACGATTATGCCCATTGCTACAGTGAGTACTCCAACTTGCAGTCCTTGGCGCCATAGGAAACCAGAAGTTTACGGGGGAGGGGATATACAATAATAAGCCCCTCAAGGGGGGAGATTAACAACAACAAAAAGTCGCAGTTTCATTATTTTGTTACAGAACTACAATATATTTTTAAAGCAGCATAAAATTGAGGAGTTCCCAGAAAGAAGTAGTAGTCTGCATTTAGAAGCATCAGCTATCCAACCGCTCACTACACCTCGATTCCAGCTCGATCAGAGCATTAGAAACAAACCTACCCTACGAACATGCCTTGTGGAAAATCTGGCACAGCCTAGAACCACAATGTGCCCTAGTACAGCCCGCAAGTTTATAAGGGAAATTTTTTTTTTTTTACAGAATTGAAACAGGGGAATTAAAGTTGCAAGGCATAACTTCTATGTCACATTTTCCAAAAGCTCACATTTTAAACACAATACCAATACTAAGAAACCAAGACTACTCACTGGGATTTTTGTTGGGAATTTAGCCCTAATCCCAGCTACTTCTTCTTTTCTGGTTTCTGCAGTGAATGAGACAGGCACACATTTAAATTTTTTCGCATACGAGCTTAGACATGTCAGAGTACAAATGTGTAGTCAAACAGCAATCCTACAACTTACGTAAGTTTTTCCTCTGTTTGAAAGGTTTAGTGGATTGGTTTTTCTGGGAACGCTCTTGATGCATTTTCTTGGCCCAGTTCCAGAAACCAAAAGCCCTCCCTCTAGAGGCAAACCGTTTCTTATTTTCCCCCCTCCTCCAAGCCCTCACCACAGTTGTGTTCACAGTTTTTGTAGTGGTTCCTGCCCACCTACCTTATATAGTGCATGCTGCTCATAGCCGCCCCTTCCCCCCCCCCCCTCCAGCCAGGGGATGGAATGGGATGGCCAGGCTTGGCATTTGTCATGAATTAGCTTTGCTTTAACAGACTAACTAAAAAAAAAAAATCACTTCTGGTTAGTTCTGCACGTCCAGAATTTGGTAAAAATAACCAAATCACACACCATAACTAAAATTTTCAGGACCATGACCCCAAGAAACAACAAAACCAACATTTTATTTTAGTACAATCCATCTTGGTGCTACCAGAGGGGGAGGGGTATGTGTTGAGATATTGCAAACTGTCAACACATGCAGAACTCCCGAGCAACTCTGTTTTTAGGTGATGACCTTTGGCCATTCTTCGTTTGTTTTTTTTTTACTTACCGGGCTTGTGCGTAGTAGCAGTTTGTAGTCCTGCAGAGTGTTTAATTCATTAATAGCATATTTTTATTACCCAGTTTTTTGTATGGTTTGGGGCGGGCAGCCATTCGTTTTTCTCTGGTTGTCAGAACTTCCCAAACTAACATGTAGACCTCATCAGCAACCTCTAGAGTTTTCGGCATATCCCAAAATGAATATGCATAAGATAAATCTGCATATGCTGGAGGCTTATGCAAATTTTATATTATGTATATTCATTGTGGATATTCTGATAGTCTGACTGGGACTGGGTCCCCAAGATCGGTTTGGAAAGCCCTGGTTTATGTACAATATATTTGCTGAGCAATAGAATGACCAGTTTCCTAGAAGTAGGTAGGGTTTAAGACAGTCCTAGCTGTGTTTAATGTCCCTTCAGACACATTTTGATGCTTGTGATGATACTCAGTATCAGAGCTTCCAAGTTACCCAGTTCCAAAAGGGAGATTTTAGGCCAGTCCTGGGTTCAGCCAACCCTATCCTGATGGGTTATGGGACCTGCAGCAGTGGCGTAGCCAAGGGTGGGCTTGGGTGGGCCCAGGCCCACACACTTTGAGCTCAGGCCCACCAGTAGCAGCACACCTATGATGTGGCTGGCAGAGATTCCTAAGCTGAAAACTCCCAACAACTATCCCTCCTGCTTACCTTATAAATAGCAGATCTTCGCCTGCAGGAAGCAGCGACTGATACATACTGCTTACACCAGCCCCACAGCCTTCCCTCTGACGTATTCCCGCCTATGCGGAAAGAGGAAGCTGTATCAGTGGGAAGGATGTGGGGCCTACATGAGTAGTGTGTATTAGTTGCTCCTCACTGAAAATCTGAAATTTAAAAGGTGTGCAGGGGAGGAGGGATATTTGAGAGACCATATGGCATGCAGGCGAGAGGAGAGACCAAATCACCTATGGGATGGGATGGGTTCTTCTGCCCACCCATCTTGGGCCCAGGCCCACCCAAAATTGGGTGTCTGGCTACGCCTCTGACCTGCAGCACTGATTTCAATGGGAAGAGTCAAGGACTACAAATACACATGCTTTTGGGATGTAAGTTCAAAACCAGGACTGATCATAAAGTCTCCCTCTTGGAACTGGGTAACTTGGCAAATTCAAGAGAGACATCACAGTGCGATGATTTGAAACGTCAAATATGTATGCAAAATCCTCCCCTCCCCCATTCTTTTTCTGGTTTGATTTTGGAGGTTGGGATTTTGGGGGCTCATTTTCAAAGCACTTAGCCTTCCAAAGTTCCATAGAAACCTATGGAACTTTGGAAGGCTAAGTGCTTTGAAAATATTTATATCTCCCTGTTATGTGAAAAAATGGATTTGCTAATTTCTTGAACTTTTAAGAGGTAATTTTCAAACTGTTTGCACTGGGGAAAAAGTTGAGTACTTTGTTTTTACAACAGGACTTCGCCTGGGCTTAATTTGTAGAACAAAAAAAAAAAAAAAAAAGGAAGTAGATCTTTGCAGTCACACCCCTCCTACCCCCCCTACCCCAGCTAGCTGCACAAATTGGCTGCTCAATTATGCTCAATCCAAACAGAAATTACTCAGGTGCGGGAAGAGCTTAATTCCCTGCAGTTGGAGTCTATAGAATTCATCTTAGACTCCTAAAACAACAGTATTATGAGCACAGCAACAAGGTTGAGAGGTTAAGCTTGAAGGCTTGACAAGAAACAGCTGGAAATAAGTATAACAAAAATTCGGAATGCCAAAGGAGATCTACTTATTAGGGAACAGGAAATACATGCCCAGTTTCTGGAATTTTATACACAGCTCTCAGGGTATTTTGGACTATCTTCAGGATATTCGAATACCTGTATTACAGGAAGAAGTTAGAGACCAATTGGACGTCCCAATTTCTGGAAAGGAGATTTTAACTTATAAAAACATTATCCCAGGGGAAGTCACCAGGGCTGGATGGGTTTACCAATGGTTTTTATAAGAATTTTCAATATCAATTGATGGGGTTGTTGATATGAGTGTTTAACTCATTATCCTCAGGTCCGAATCTGTTGACTGCAATGAATATGTCGGGTATTTCTATTCTTTGTAAACCTGGACAGGATCCTACCTGCTTCGGTTCCAATAGGCCTATCTCATTGATCAGTGTGGATCTGAAGATATTGGCTAAAGTGTTGGCAAATAGATTGGCCCTACAGATGCCCACATTGGTCAAATCAAATCAGGTGGGGTTTGTCCCTGGGCAGCAGATCTTGGATAATATTAAGCATGTCCTCCATTTGATCTGGGTGGCCCAGAGGAAGCGGGAATCATCTATGTTAATAGCGATCGATGCTGAAAAAGTATTTGACCACGTTCATTGGGATTTTATGTTTGAAGTGCTACATAAGGTAGGAGTGGAGCCCACATTTATTTCTTGTCTGTCTTCCCTTTTATTCTAGTCCGCAGCCTGTATAAAGATCAATGGAACTTATATGGATATACTTTGCTTTGGGTAGAGGAACTCACCAGGGGTGCCCGGTATCGCCCAATTTGTTTGCATTAGTGATGGAGCCATTCGCCTACCGGATTAGGGAGCCGGTGGATATAAAAGGTGTGGTTGTGGGGCAGCAGGTCCTTAAGACCTCTCTGTTTGCTGATGACATTATTCTGTCTCTGAGTCGCATCTCTCCCTCCCATCTCTTCTGTAGGAAATTAAAGTACATGGCTTTGTCTCTAGCTTTAAGGCCAAGTTGGACAAGATGGATGCACTCAATATTGCTCTTGACGGAGAGGAGTTGGCACGGATGAAGGATAATTTTCCCTTTAAGTGGGTGCGTTCACACTTTAAATATTTGGGGATTAAACTCTCTGGTGATCTCTTTTCTCTATATGAGCTTAACTATATATCCTTGCTCAAAACAATACAAGAGGATTTACGAGATTGGGCTAAGGGCCACTTCTCCCTCTTGGGTAGATTTATTGTGAAAATGAATATTCTGCCTTGCCTTCTATATTTATTCCAAGCTCTTCCCATCCCTATTTCTGGACATACCGTAGTCACTGGCAGAATCATCTTCATGGCTTTATTTATTTAGGGGGGGGGGGGGGGGTAGAAAGCTTCAGTGGGCTAAGAGACTGTTATTTACAACAAGAGTGCTGGGGGTGCCAGAGTTGTGTGCCTATTATCTGGTTTCACAACTTAGACATACACACACAGGACTGGAGAAACTTTATGTACAAATAGAACAGCACTACACTCCTTTAGGTCAGTTGTCAGACTTGCTTTGGTTACCACAGAGAAGCATGTCCCAGCTCTGCAGTATTAATCCCTATGTTGCCCATATTTTTCATTTATGGCTCCGGGTGACACGCTCGCCTCAACCTCATAATACTCATATTAGCTCCTTTGACTGCTCTTTTCCCACATAGTTCTGCGAGCAGAAGGCTATGGTGAGGCGCTGGAGGGAGAAAGGGATTTTCCATATCTCCCAATTATTTCAAGGTGATCATTTAACTGTTTTTCAGTGCCTCCAGCAAAAGTATGGGTTGAGGAGCTCTAATTTTTTTTCTACTTGCAATGTAGGCACAATTTAATAGGTAGATCATCCGGGGGGGGGGGGGGGGGGGGGATCTTTAGGCAGGAGATGGGCCCTCTAGAGCAGCATTTTTCAACCACTGTACTGCGGTGGCTCCCCAGGTGTGCTGTGGTTGACAGGGGATCCCGGGGGGATCTCTTCTGGCCTGCCGTTTTCTGGCTCTGCATCTATGCGTGCTCTCAAGAAGCTGCAGCCGGCTCTCAGTGATGATTTGGTCCGGGTTCAGCAGCACTTCCCGTTCCACCTCCTGTGGGAGTATATGAGCCTTTCGGTGACCACCTACATAAACAGGGTCCTCCAAGATGTCCAAGTACTGCCTCCTCCTCCCTCAATAATTATGTGCAGCTGCACTTGATCTATGCCCAGGCTGATTCAGCAAGGCTCACACTGACACACACACAGACTAGCAGCATCAAAGGTCACCTGATCTACTGATGCATGTGTGTGGTGACCTCCTCGTGCAGCTGGCCAATGCAGGTGTCAGTGTGAGTCTTGCTGCATCAGAGAGAGTAAAGAGCAAGTGCAGCACTGAATTACTGAAGGGAAGACTCAGAGGACCTGTTACCAAAAGCAGTGAGTGTTTGATGTTATGAGTCTCAGATGAGGACTGATGGGGGGCTGGAGTGTGGGTATAGGGAGGGGGGCTGGAAAAATATGAATGGTATGTGGGTGCAAGGAGGGGGCTGGAAAAAAGATGGGTGATGTGTGTGTTTGAGTGCATGTGTGCATGTAGGAAGGGGGCTAGAAAAAGATAGATGATCTGTGTGGGCAGGGTGGTGAGCCTGGAAAAAAAAAAGATGTATGGCATGTGGCTGCAGAGAGAGCGGCTAGATTGTGGGTACACAGAGAGAGGCTGGAAAAAAAGGTAGATGGAGAGTGGGTGCAGGGCAGGGGCTGGAAAAAAGATGGATGGTGTGTGTGTGCATGGGGACCTAGAAAAAAAGGTAGATGGAGTGTGGGTGCAGGGAGGGGACTGAAGTAGTGCAGGGAGAGGGGCTAGAAAATATAGGTCGTGTGTGGGTACAGAGAAGGAGACTGGAGAAAATGGATGCTGGAGTGTGGGTGCAGGGAGGGGGGCTGGGTGCAGGGAGAGGGGCTGGAAAAAAGGTGGATGGAGTGTGGGTGCAGGGAGAGGGGCTGAAAAAACATCACCAAGAACGCATTTCCCACTGATTTAGTTTTTAAAGATGAGAGTGTTGGGTGGAAGGATTCGCTTTAAAATTGTTGTTTTTGAATGCATGTTATTTGTGGCTATAATGATAACACAGAGTTTAAAATTTTTAATTATTGAACTTTAAACACAATCTTAATACTCATTTGTTAAATGATAAAATATATATATATATCTTTGGCTGACCACTAGAATTTGCTACCTGTGTTCCTGTGCTCCATCTGCTGAATGCCTTTGGCTGAAATCCCATGCGCATGCTGACTTCGTATAGTTCAGATTCTTGCTGACCTCCTTCCAATCTGCTCTTTCACTTGCCAAACAGGACTACTACATCCATTTGACAAATTCTCTTGGCTAAAACCCACGTCTCTTTACCACACTGAACTCTCTCCTCAAAATGCCTTCACTTCCAAACCCCACCCCCTTCACTTTCTCCTCAGACTATGGCTGAGTATTTTCATGGCAAGGTTCACAAGATTAACCTTGAGTTCTCAACTAAGTCATCTCCACCTCTCCTTTCCTCAGTCCATTCTGTCAACTTTCTTTCAAACGGCGATCAACTTTAAGTGTCGTTTATAGAACTGTGATATGTAGGGTTACCATATTTTGTCCCCCGAAAAGGAGGACACATGCCCTGCCCCCACTACACACCCCACCCCGCCCCTGTCATGCCCTCGCTCCGCCCCTGTCACATTTTCCGCTCCCCCCTGTCACACACCCCGTTACCCCCTCCCCTTACCTTACTACTGCCCTGGTGGTCTAGTGACCTTTTCAGGGCAGGAAAGAGCCCCCTCTTTCCTGCCTGGAGCGCTGCCCTGCATGTGTCCTTTGTGTTGCTGATCTCGGCGCCGATTCAAAATGGCTGCCAAGAGTTGAAGTCTTGCGAGGTCACTTCAACTCTTGGTGGCCATATTGAATTGTCGCCGAGATCAGCAACACAAAGGATGCATACATGGCAGCGCTCCGGGCAGGAAAGAGGGGGCTATTTCCTGCCCCGATGGCAGAAGAGGTCACTAGACCACCAGGGCAGTAATAAGTAAGGGGAGGGGAGGCTAGCAATCTGACCAGAAATCTGGACAAATGGTCAGATTGGCAAAACCCGTCCGGTTGCCTGGACATGTCCTCAAAAAAAGGACATGTCCGGGTAAATCTGGACATATGGTAACCCTAGAGATATGTGCAATTTTTCAGCACTGATTTTTGAGCAGCATTTATAGAATTGCCTCTTATATGCAAATTCTAGATCAGCAATTATGTGCGTAATTGCAATTATAGAATAAAAGTTATACACTTACCTTTAGCGCAATTCCTTATGATATCTCAACGGCTGGTGTGAATGCTCACACCTAACTGCTGTCAGTTAGGTACACAACAGATTATATTCTATAACCTGTGCACATAAGAGGTAGGCATGCCCCTGACCTGCTCATGCACCTCCTAGACCCTTTGCAATTGCACCCTATGGATTTTGCATGCTCATGGGCCGATGCTCAGAACTCCCACACTAAAGCCAACAGCACAGAAACCTAGCTCGCAAATGCTCAAAGGAAATGGTATTCAAATTATATATGCACTCTAAAATCGAAAGCAAGGAGGGAACGTGTGTGGTACATGCACAGAAGAGTTTCACAGTAAGCTCAGCTCTCATGTGCATGCGCCAGGCTAACCTGAAAGTGAAGTACACATTAGTGCCCTTTTCGCATTTCAAAAATTTTTTTTTTTTTACTTGGAAGGCTTATATTTCAATTCAGGTTATCAATAGAAATCAAACAAAATAAAACATGGAAAAGAAAATAAGATGATACCTTTTTCATTGGACATAACTTAATACATTTCTTGATTAGCTTTCGAAGGTTGCCCTTCTTCGTCAGATCGGAAATAAGCAAATGTGCTAGCTGACAGTGTATATAAGTGAAAACATTCAAGCATTACTATGACAGTCTGACAGGGTGGGAGGATGGGGGTGGGTCGGAGGTATGCATGGGGACATCAAAGCATATCATTGATATTCTAACAGGATGGGTGTGGATAAGTGAGGAGTAAATTGAATCTTGTCTTGAGCATCTGGCCTGTTTCTCCAATATAGCATCCTTCGTTACATTTTTTACACTGAATGATATATACCACATTGGAAGATGAGCAAGTGAAAGATCCCTTTATGTTGAATATCTTTCCTTTGTGGATAACTGTGGGGGTCCTGTGAAATAATGAAAGGTAAAGTTACAGTGAGAATACTGAAAGGTAACTTTAAAACCATACAAGAACGTAAGACCTTTGAAGTCAGAATGATTGAATATTTTAACACCCAACAGAAAGGACTTAAAAAGGATCTGGGGTTCCTAGCCCATTACAAACCATAAAGCTGTATGTCTCTGTTGATCACCCTCCCCTCACCTATCCACACCCATCCTGTTAGAATATCAATGATATGCTTTGATGTCCCCATGCATACCTCCGACCCACCCCCATCCTCCCACCCTGTCAGACTGTCATAGTAATGCTTGAATGTTTTCACTTATATACACTGTCAGATAGCACATTTGCTTATTTTCGATCTGACGAAGAAGGGCAACCTTCGAAAGCTAATCAAGAAATGTATTAAGTTATGTCCAATAAAAAAGGTATCATCTTATTTTCTTTTCCATGTTTTATTTTGTTTGATTTCTATTGATAACCTTAAGAGTGGACTAACACGGCTACCACACTCCTCTACTTCAATTCAGGAAACAGGTGCCTATGTATGCTTTCACTTTTGGGTTTGCTTGGACTCACACACATTTATTTCTTAGCACCAGCGCTTACAGGCTTGCACGGGCTTTCTTCCTCTTCCAAAAGAAATCAAAACTGGCAGATTTTACAGAAAGGATCGTGAGAAATCCTCTCTTCAAGCATGCTCTGAGCTGGCATTATTTTTTCAGCCGTAAGAGTGGTTTTGTTCAGTGCACTGTTCTCTCAGCATTAGCAGGGAATAGGAAATGACCTCATTAACATCCATTTGACTATATTTGCATGCTATTTGAACTAATCTTTGGTGCACACATTATCTCCCACGCTAAAGCTCTCTGAGCATTCTGCGATCACTAACGACGGTGCTAATCGCCTCTAGCACCGGAATTATGTTTTGAGCATTGGCCTGTCAATCTGTAGAATACTGACTAAGGGCAGCTATGTGCAAAAGTGCAAATTTGCATGAATTAGTGCCAATTAACACCAATTATAGCCTATTATTGGTTGTTAATGCCAATTAGCAGCTAATTTAACAATTAAATTGCATGCATAACTGGACTCTTCTATAACCTGTGCATGCAACTTAATTAGGGAGACTATGTTGGGAAAATGAATAATCTATTTCAATCAAAACTCACCAAAAAGAGAAAAGCATACTTCACAATATAGTATACAAATGTTAAAAAGTTTGCCAATCTTGCACACTCCGGAGCACCCGTACCATTCATGCAATATATTTAAAGAAGACTTCAGAGCTCCAAGATTGTACTATAACAAAGTAACTTACAATCTTACAAAGAGTAGAATGATGTGGTAGCCATCACCCTACTCAAGATGGAAGATACCGCATATAGCCGTATCTGAAGAAGAAGGGTTACCTTCAAAAGCTAATCAGAAAATGTATTGAGTTAGTCCAATAAAAAAGGTATCATCTTATTTTCTTTTCTATGTTTTATTTTATTTTTATTGATTACCTTTAATCTTACAAAGGAGTCCCTATTATTACCATCAGTCTCAAATTTGTGTGAAAGAGAAAAAAGAACATTGTAGCAAATACTCCACTCTAAAGGCAGAGAAAAAGCCCACTGTTCACAAAAACCTCCACACAATATTAAATCATGAATACATGATATGGGGGCCACAGAGTGTCAAGACAAAAAGCAAAAAACAAAAAAAAAAAAAAAAAAAAAAAAAAATTAGCCTTTGCATAAAATAAATAAAAGCACAAACAGCAAAGGTGTCAAAAAAGTTCCAAAACAAATGGTGAGGTGCAGAAATGTATTGGTAGGTATCAAAGTCTCAACATATTTTGGCCATAAGGCCTGTCTCAGGAGTCAATACCCACAATTTCACAATGATTAAAAAATGTTGAAATGAACAATTGCACCAATACTGTGCATTAAAGATATCCTGCCTTAATGTAGCGCTGTGGAATAGCTCTATTTTCTAGCAGAAAAGACAAAAAGCAAAACACAAAAAGAGCAACAGCTCCAACTATTGAGTGGCATGTACTCTTCAAGTAAGTAACACTTCACATTTCTGTGAGTAATGCTGAGTGGAGGAAGACTGTGCTCGGGTGTGTTGACTTTCAGTTTCTTCCCCTGAAGCAGTGGAAGTGAAACAAGTGACCTTGTCAAGGAGATACTCGGGTTCTGCTGTACAATATGAATGAATTGGCTTGTGAGAGTATATTCATCTAGTTATTGCCTTTATTGTGTACTGTGATACAGACTGTCTGAACGACATCTTGATGCTGGAAAAAAGATGCATAAGATTGGACAATAAAACAACAGCAGACTGAGCAAGAACACAGATACATTTTTCAAGTTACAAGCTGGTTTGTGCCTGAGTGGAGCTATTGCTCTTTTTATGTTTTTTTTTTGCAAACTTTTTTTTTTATTTGGTTGGGGAAATGAGTAGACCATGAAGAAT